>NC_079891.1:32016757-32375924 GCF_024868665.1 Triplophysa rosa | reverse complement strand
CTAAACGCCCAGAGCTGCATGCAACCATGTATCCCATGATGCAATGCACATTACCTTTTCAGTGTGACGAAGGGACGGGAAGTAATATCGGATTTGTATTCAGGGGTCAAGTTTTGCTTCAAAAGCTCCTAAAGGCCCTGCGGGTAGATTCTGTAAATTAATGCAGGCAGAAATCAAATATTTTTCACGAATCATATAAATCATGAACATTTCATTATATTATAGTAGATGCTTCACTGGTACACTTTTCTGAAGGGCTTTAAAAGCATTAAATAGATCACATACTATTTAAAAAAAACACTAGACCGTATACAGTACGTACCATGAAGCATTATGCAAATAGTAGCCTAAGCTAGTGGAGCTTCTGATCCTACTTTATGTATTTTTATCATTTCAGACCTTTTGTATTTGGAGAAAAAGAAAAGAAAAAGAGAAGGATGCTGTGTTAAGAAGAGAATAAGCGCACGGATGTGTTCGTGCATACACGCATGAGTGCAGGCTGCATATATTTCTGTCTTTCTCTTTGAAGCTATCCACCGCAGCTGAAACGCCACTCGTCTTTGTCGAGTTCTGCCAACGCAGGCCGGGTGTGGGATAGTTACTAAAATAGACCGAGTCGAGGCAGGAAGAATACCCCAGGCATTTGGCCTCTGGTACACTTGGCCCAGTTCCATTAACCAGATGAAAATACTGTACATTTACAGTTATAGATCTGATTTAATCATTGAAGTGCATTTACTGTAGTATATCAAGTATAGCAAAACCCTGACATATTTCTACTGTTTTACCATCTGTCACCTCTTCAGATGTCCAGTCAAATGGAAAAGTAAAAAATATGTGCAAAAGCAATAAAAACATACACAAAAAACGAATCCTGATTAATCCTGTTATCATAATTTAGGGTTGATGTCAAAGTTTTTTTTAGGGGTACACTCACTCTTCTTCATCCCAATGGCCTTATGACGTTATAAAAAAACAACGATAAACATCACATTCTTGGATTCAAACCCAAAGAACCGAAATAAATTTGAATCGAGTTTACTTGAACTAAACTGAATCACACTCAATTAAATTGAATTGTGGATTAAATTGGTAGTCATTTAATGTTAATATGGTGGTCCAAAGGGGTAAAGTAAAAACCTTTTTTTTCCACTTTTTACAAATATGACTAATATTTTGTTTGTCCAAAGTATTTGCCCTGCATATTTTATTAAGTTTCTGTATGTATTCTGCATGTGTAAATGAAGCAAAAAGATCAACTTTGATTATCAAGCAAAGTTGTAAACTAACGGTACTGTTTAGCGTGTTGACAAAATGTTTTTATGCTCTCCTACTTGCAAGTCGCTTTGGATAAAAGCATCTGCCAAATGAAAAAATGTAAATGTAAGCACTATCAAATCATTCAAAATGGCACTTAAATGCAAACAGAACTCCCGCTGCGACTACTGTGTCAACAAACAACCAGGATGTTTTTAAGGGTCAAGAAAAACGAGAATTTGACTAATCCCAAACACCAACAGGGATTTTATTCATGACTTCACCGTCGGGATGCCTCACGAGGCAAACGGCCTCTGAGGGTATTAACCGCAGAGCTTCGACTACATCCGAGTTTAATTAATGCTGGGAAGCAGAGCGGAGAACCGCCAGGCGCAGCGGGTGGGCAGCGGGGCAGATAGCAGCCACTGTGCGGACATGCCAAGTGCCCTCAGGACAGTGCCACCTCCTCGCCAGGCCCGAAGGCGGGAACAGAGCCATCGCGAGGCAGCTGCTATACGTCTCAGCCAGGAGTCTAAACATGCAAAGAAAGAACAAGAAACTGCCTTATAATCAGGGAGAAGAGAGACATAATTTTGAACTCACGATGTTAGACTCCCGAGCGAATATAACGGTTTAATTGGATTCAGAGATCAGACACAACACGGCATCTTTGTTGTGTTTTATGTTGGACATCAAACAATCTGAAGTGTACAAATGTAGCAGGTATATTCTAACTCTGTAACTGTAAAGTTATATATGGTGATGGAGATAATGTAATATCAACAAAGTGTCTTGGCACTGTGCGTATCTTGTAGTGCCATGTCAGGACACAGTTCTCCTGCTGATCCAGAAAAATTAGTCACACGGCAATTATGGCACAAGCTCATAAAAACCTGGATGCAGAATTAAGTGCCCATGAGAAAAGATGGCAGATTTCAAATCAAAGCCGTATTGAGATAAATGGAAATGCTAATAGACGGC
Organism: Triplophysa rosa; assembly: GCF_024868665.1. NCBI lineage: Eukaryota > Metazoa > Chordata > Actinopteri > Cypriniformes > Nemacheilidae > Triplophysa > Triplophysa rosa. The sequence continues at coordinate 32,373,686 of NC_079891.1, read as the reverse complement.
GCTCTGCAGGTATTACACACCTCCGTGATTGCTATGCACTTGGTTTAAGAAAGGCATTTGTGCAATATATGAAAGAAATGATCTGGTTCCAATATTGTTACACATACATCCATGTATTTATTAAGCAAATGATGAAATATCACACAACAATTACTTTATTTTCTATTGCAGCACGGCTCAAACAAACAGTCTCAATGTGGGATGCTGATCCAAGCTCTCATCATGAACGTTATTCATATCCAATGCGCAATAAAACACAACAGTGTTACACCGGGGCTTGGTAAAATGAAGAAACAGGCATCAGGGACTCATCTTCCTATTTTGGCCGTGTATTTATGCATGTGAACAGCTCGGAGCAATTAAACCGAGCTCTTCCTCTCCGGAGCAACCCTGGACACTTCCCCTGTTACTTGTTTGGTTGAAATACAAATATGCAAAGAGATTTGAATAAAGAAGAGAGTGGAATAAAAGGAGAAGCTATGCAGGCACTGTGCCTCTTTCAGCCTATCCGAGCTCCAAAAACTGAAAGGGAGATGGAGAAGACTGCCTCGCCTATACTGCCCCCTACTGTTCAGGAGTGGAAGTACTTCAATTATAAAGTTTAATTTATAAAGAAAAAGATTAAGTGACTCACCGTATCTCATTCCCCTAATGCATCCTGTTTATCATCTAAAACATTCCAACATTTTAGAGTTAGTCAAGCAAAAATGTAAATTCTGTAAATTCTTTTGTCATTCAAAACTCAGTGGAATATAAAAAAAGAATTTGTGAATAATGAACATACAAATATGGTGACTGGGGTAATAAACTTGTTTGGAGAGCAGATTTTTATTTTAATTGTTTTAAGATTAAATTTCAGCTTCTTGGAGTTAAGTGCACACGTCGCATGAAAGTTTTATACTGTGTGGTGCTACATTTTAGATTCAAACGATTTATTTTACATTGAAACGATTGATCAATTTTGTATTTATAAAAACACACACATACAGTACATGCGTATATGTAAGAAACATATTTTTATTATTGGTAAATGTAAATATTTCCTAAATATGTATGTATGTGTATGTTTATAAATGCAAAATTAATGTGCACAGTACACATACATATATTATGTAAAAACAAACTTTTATTTTGGATGCGATTAATTGTGATTAATCGTTCGACAGCCCTCATTTTAGAATTTCCATTCACTTGCATTATATGGAAAAGGGGGTGCAGAAACCTTCTGCGTTCAAATAAGAAAAGAAAGTGATACAGGAATGCCACAACGTGTTTGAAAGTTTTTTATAAAGAATTAAATGTTAATAAAGTGATATCAGAAAGCCACATGACTTTCACATGTGCAATTTCATATGCAATTTGAACGCGGTCACAGAAACGTGGTTTAAAACATCGGTCATCGTTTCGTGTGAATCCCCTGTGAAACTCATGAGATCACATGTGCAAGTAATGTGTTTTTTCTATAATCCGGTTAGATGTGAGAGACCTGTAAAAAACAAGGTTAGCGTGTCTAGAGTGTCTGCTCTGTTTAGGGCTTTCAGCCTGTGATTTAGCCTTTAGTCAAAGCACAAAACTGAAGGTGCTTCTAACCTTACCGGATACGCACCCAGAGAAGCATCTTTAATTCTGAAAAATAGGCAGCTCTCATAAAGAGGGTGAAGGTCCGAGCACTTCGGCTGCGCAGGACCGAGGCTGTCAGGAAAGAAACTAAGAAATCAATCACATACAAAGTCATGGCAAATTTGAAGGATACCATTCACCAAGAGTGGATGGGATTGACAAGCAGATTATATAGCATAGCATAACAGAGCGCTCGACGAGCGGGAAGCACGGCGGGCCGGGGCTAATGAAACTAAATATGGGCACTTTAAGTCCACTCGAAGCAAAGTCTACGACCCTCAATCATTGTGCGAGCAATAAAGAGAAAGAAAGAAGAAAAGCACAGGAGAGATGGAAGACAGAATTGACAAAGAAATAAAACACTACACATACATTTTGGTTTCGGAGCAGTAAGGTGATCCGTAATGGACCATTACTGCAGTCATGCGTGGTGCATTATTCTTAAGAATGAGATCTTTAAAAGGATAGTTCACCCAGACATGAAATAATTTAGTCATTGAATCATCTTCATGTCATTCTAATCAATATGACTTATATTCTTATGTGGAAACAAAAAATGTGCACTTAATATATAGACCACTTCAGAAAATGTCAACAATGCTGGTGCAGAAGCACTTCCTGTTTCAGTTTAACACTACACAAACGATTAAACAGAAAACAAACAACAGAACTTTTATAAGCCAAACAAATACTTTAATATTTAATTATACATGGAAGATTAAAAAATAAAATAACAAAATGAAACGGGAACCAGTGTTTACATCTTGCGAATTGGTCTATAGTAGAAAATGTATTTGTGTGGGGGGGCCGTTGTGTGTCATTCATTTGAACTGTACATCACTGTAATTCCTGAACATTGTAAACAAAAAAGAATACGCACTGCGTGTGCAAGTCACTCTGCAGAGAATGCAAAATATGTTGAGACAGCATCTTACGCAACCTAAACCATCTCTTCTCGTCTGTCTATTCATCTTTAAATAGGAATGCTGTTGGGTTAGAAATGTCCCACTTTCTCACTTGATTATTCTTTGTCTGCTGGTGGTAAAGAGGAGCGGTGGCACGTTTAAATATGGCTTTGACGGAGATTTTTGGGTTCCGCTGAGGCCTAGGTGATCCAAACAGATTGGCATCGAATCTTGTTTAATATGATCATTCATAAAGCAAAAAATACAGCACAAACTTTTTCTTTTATAAGTGGATTTTTACAATCTCTATTCAGATGTTTGTAGCCCATTCACACCTACAATTTTTTTTAAGTCACTTTAATAACTTTTAAAGCCATTTTCATTCGACTTAAAAATTTAAGGCAACTTTTGAACTGAAGTTTTATAAGTACATTTTTTTACACTGTATCCCAAAAATGAAAATACTGTCATTGTTTACTCATTCTCTCGTCATTTCAAACTTTTCTTTCTTCTGCAGAACGCAAAAGAAGATATTTTAAAGAAAGTTGGTAACCGAACAGCATCGGCACCCATTTACTTCTATTGTATGGACACAAAACCAATGCAAGTGAACCGTCGCTGTTCAGTTACCAACTTTCTTTAAAATACCTTTTGCAGATAGAAAGAAAGTCTTTAAGGTTTGAAATGACAAGAGGATTTTCACTTTACCATTATGAACCACAAAGAAGTTTTAAAATGTAAGAGAATAGCGGTTGCCTTGACGACTATAACAATAGCTATAAAGAGGTACGATATCTTTGAGATTACTTTCAGATATTTGTTTCCAGTTGATGGGCGATAAAACATTGACAGCCAATCAAAATCCAGTCCAATTTAAAGGCGTGTAGATGTAGACGAACCCCTTAAAACTATGTTGGGATTTGGTGAGGAAGCTGCTGTTGAGATGAATAGAAATTCTAATGGATGCTAAACAGTATTAAAGTATTTCAGCTGTAATAAAAACAATGCATTTCCAGAATCAAAGCTAACATAGCGCTTTCTTTGTTCATTCAAAACAAGTCAGCAAATGTAGTGCCCTGTAAAGCAAGTACAACACATAATGTAATATTACTGTATACATTTACTTTTGTACCTTGATTTACTGCCTTAATTATAAATGATAATGACAGTGAGCATTGAAAAACTTGGCTCGACTGTGTTGATCATCGCAGATGTTAGCCTGTGATTTATGCCACAATAAACTATAAACAAACCTCTGCGATTCTCTCAATGGTTAAATGATTATGTGGCAGCTCTTCTTAGACCCAACACTTTGCATAACAAATGAATCTCGCTTTCAGATTAAATAAATGCAAAATTACAGTAATTCATCATTTTGCATGCGTATCAGGTGTTTTCCTCAAAACCGCAGTGTTTGCTAATGTTTGTTCTGTTGAACAAACGTCCAGGTTTTGAGTCGGGAAATATTGTGTTGTTTACAAAGCACAAGCTGATGTTAAATAAAAACGGATTAAGAAAATGTGTAACACATTTAATCTATAAAACACCCGCATGCTCTGGTGGAGTTATAGGTCAGTGAACTTAACTAAATTAATTTAGTCCATTTTTAATGTTTATGACTGTTTTGATCACCATTTCCATCTTTTTATATCACCTTCACTGCCTTCATACCTCACATCTACAGCAAGGAAAATAGGCCCATACTGTATTTCAAATTCAATATACCCCTATACCTCAACCTCTGTTCCTTTCCTGACATTTCATCTTTTCAAGGTGTGAGGCTGTTCATTTCCACCGACGAAGGTGACCAAAAAAATCTGAGCCTGGTCAGTGTTTATCTGAAGTCATAATGTGAGGTTACGTTTCATTTAGCTTTATACTTCCTCACACCAGGAAGAAACAGCCCTGCCTTTACTCATCATCCTCTAATTTCAACCCCGCTCTCTCTCTTTCTCTGTACTCTATCGCGGTCAGCGCTATTGGTACGTCCTGTTCTGTCCCCCTGTACCTTTCGCCGTGACAGATGTGTTGTCCACAATGCACCTGGAGCACAGATAGCCGTACTTCCCTGTCTCAACCTTACGGTCTATCACCTGCGGCCCTCTTTCATCATGACCTTTGCTCTGGTTCCACCTGTTCTTCGCAGTCTTACCCCAGTAAGATGTATCCTCCAGAACTGCTGATGCTTCTGTGTGTCTCTGATCTTGTTATCTTTGCCTGTGTGCTGCTGGTGTGGTGTTAAAACACTGGTTCCCTCATTTTGCTGGAGACTGTCTATTTCATTGTATTTGGACAACGAAGCTACAAGAAAAATGTACTGCATTAGATAACAAAAATAACATCAAATCATTTAAAGGAATATAGCAGTGTTGGACGTTTTTTTAAACAAAACAGTTCACAAAAATAAGTTTGTTGACACTTTAAAATCAAAGGTAAACTGTTCAAAATGAAGGCCGAAAGTATTCAAACAATTTCTTGATGTCAAAAGGGAAACATTGTATATCTTACAAAATGAAGTACACTATTCTTTTCTTAAAGGGACAGTTCACCCAAAACAGATGTCTTCATTTTATTGTCCCTCAACTCGAGGGTGTGTAAATGATAACAGAATTTTTATGTTTCGGTGAACTGTCCCTTTACGTATACATAAAGTTGTAAGCATCCTTTACGTAGTACAAACTAAATTGGCCCATTTTATTTTGTTTATAAAATTGTACTTTTAAGTATACTTTAAGTGTAACAGTAGTAGTGTACAACTATAGCTAAGTACTATATATTTTTGAGACATACATAAAAAGAAGACTGAAAGTATACTTTCTTATTTTTTACTACAAAAGTATACCAATAACACATTTTAATGAACTACATTTGGACTTCAAGCATTCTCTAAAAGTAAACCAGGGCTTACTGATCACAAAAATAACCAAGAAACATTACTGCATCATTTATTTGCAGATGCCACTTCGTTTGATATTTTGCAGGAGATTCCTGACAAAACATTTATCGACAGCCATTTTTAGAATTCTGCGCAGGAAGGTACAATGTTCAATACCAATTTATGGAAGAGAATTGAAAATATATGAATTAATGACACATGCAAGCTATTGGTTGTTTTTTAAAGATTAGCCACAAACTACATCAGGATGTTCAGCTTCAATCTTCTGCAAAAAATGGTTGAAAACTCACTAGAGTGCCTGACAATCTGATTGCAAATCTAATGGTGTCAGCATTGAGGCTGACAATCCAATTTTATTCTCCATAGACCCTGTAGGAGAAGCACATTTAATTTGCTTAGCACAGAAATTGTTACAATGACAATGTTACTACCAGAATCAATATGCAGGACATTATAACACCCTAATTTGAGTGTAAAGATAAAAATCGTTACATGGAAATGGTTCTTCTTCTTCTATCATAAAACAATTATGTGTTCGAGTTTGAGTGCTTTTAATCCTACATGGTAGGCAGCAGTGAAATAACTAAAGTATAATCATCTAAAATGATTGATAGACGTATCCTCTATTATAACCTCTTTTATTACAAAACATGAAACTATTACAATTAAACATTGTAAAAAAAAATCTGTCATCATTTACTCACCCTCAGGTTGTTCCAAACCTGTATAAATGTCTTTGTTCTGCTGAACACAAAGGAAGATATTTGGAAGAATGTCAGTAACCAAACAAATCTCATCCCCCATGTGCTGGAAAAATATGGGAGTCAATGTGGGATGAAATCTGTTTGGTTACTGACATTCTTCCAAATAGCTTCCTTTGTGTTTAGCAGAACAAAGAAATGTATACAGGTTTGGAACAACCTGAGGGTGAGTAAATCATGACAGATTTTACATTTTTTGGGTGAACTACCCCTTTAACATAAAATCGAATTCTATCTATTTATTTACTTTAATAATATTTAAAGTTCACGTTAATAAAAACAAGGATTTGCATTTAGCTCAATCCATGTCCAGATCCAATTCTATCAATTTGAAAGCCAGAAATTGGGAAATTACTAATTGGGAGACTTATTTTGGAATTACTTTCAGTTTAATGGGACAACTAGAACACCAGACAACTAAAGAGAAGAAATGTATTACTCAAAAAGAAAAAATACAAATACTGAATAGGCTCTTTTCAGAAACTTGCTCTTTTTATATTCTTTTCTATATTTGTTTTTCTTTGGAAAAGATGGAGGCTTCACTGGACCAAATGATCGCAAGCCAACCATATCCATCACAAGGTCAACAGCTTTTATTCTGCAAAAATAAAATTCCCCTCCCTTCCATCCCTTCTTCATTTTGAAAAAAACACTGAGACATAAAGACATGTTGGAGACCGATTCAAATGCCGCCTAGTGTATAACATTCAAGTTGTTTGACCAGAAAACTGCATGATGAAATCTCATCATAGACTGCCCTTCTCTACAGCGATCTGGATCAAGGCATGGGCTCTTGATTAAATATTGACTTGCAATGCCCTTTGTGGGGTTTTTGGACTGATCAATAATTAATAATAGGTAAAAGGGAATGATGTGGACAGGGGTTTGTTTAAAAACATCTTTAGATGGGATACAGGGTATGTTTCATCCACAACAACATAAATTGGTCTAAGCCATAATACAATCCATGAGCTGCAAATTTTGTAGGACATATTGTTGTGATCTCCTTCTCATCATAACGGAGCATCTACAGACCTTAACACTAAATCCAAATTGCTCCAGGGTGGTCTTACTCCATAAAGCATGCACATACATTTCTGTGTGTTGGGAAAGACACTGAAATAAAATACCAGCATATTACAGCATCTAAAATAAACTCATTCCTATGTGTACTTTAGAGATGTACAAATCTTTATGAATTCTCTAAAGACTTAAATTGGCAGAACCATTGGAAGATATTGCTGCAGGTGATGGAGTTTATTGGCCATTGCAACAATAATACAGCCACACTCTTGTTTAATCTATTATGTCAGTATTACACATTGCAATTGTGTTTAAACAAGAAAACTAAAACAATACCATGTTACAGTATATCAAACTATATTGCTTAAGCTACAGTAAATGAACAACCTTTGAAAGAAATTTATTTAAATTTACATGAAAATTAGAAATAATAAATAAGTGAGAAATACATTTACATTACATGTAGTCATTTAGCAGAGGCTTTTATCCAAAGTGACTTACAAATGAGGTAAACAATTTGTAAGTAGAAACACAATCAATATGAAAGAAACGCCATCAATGTCACAGTTTAGAATTAGCATGTGTTTTAATAATTTACAGATTTTTTTCCTTCTCTTGAATTTTATACACAAGGAAGGCAGCATTGTATTTTTGCACATAGTGCTACATATTTAGAAATGACATAAATAATATTAACACCATTTTAATGTGAAACTTCCATTAGATTGCATCAAATAAATGGAAATTAGTAACTAATAATTTAATGAATCTTATTTATCAAAAACATAACAAAATCAAATATGTTTCATGAATTTGATATTCTGAAAAGATTGGGAACATCTACAGCCACAGAAAAACATAAGAGACCATTCCGAATTTTCGTTTCATCAGCATTCTAGATGTATTGTGGCCATTCCAGTCCAGTGTCTGTTGAATTTCAACAAAATCAAACCTAAGGAGTGACAAAGTCATCCAACAGCAATGTGAACGACTGACAGTGTGACAAGAAACATGAAAAGTGTGATAAAAATCCTGGTTATCACACATAAAATATTTTTTTTAACTTTTCCTAAATCAATACATTTTATTACTTTTGTATTGCTTAAAAGTGAATATGAACTTGTTTTCTTTGCAGTATTTGAGGTCTGAAAAAATACAGAGCATCTTTTCTATTGTTTTGATCAGTTTCTCCAGTTTTCTGCAAGTGACTGCAAATCGAAACAATATTTTTATTTGAAATTTGGGAGGAATATTGACAGTAGAACAATATTGTTTTTTATTGTATTATTGTAGAACAATAATACTTTTTTTGTGTCACAGAATGAAAAAAATTTGAAAAACTGAAGATGGTATTTGAATGGGTGTATTCATGTTTTGAATAAAGCTCATATGGTCTTGTACAGCATCGATGTTTATCTAAACGTAAATAAAATGCAAATATTAATCTGACCACAGAAATAAAAATATGTATTATACTGTGAAAACATCCTGCAACTCAAGATTTTCACATCTGTCCTGGATATATGATCCATTCTATTAATCTTCCACTGATGATATGAGTCAAACGTGGGAAAACCGGTCCAAACATTGTGTAGTTTGTGGCTGTGTATCATCGCTGCTCTTCATATCCTACAGAAAACTCAAACTTGAGAAAATTTTGAAATGATCCTTTTAGTCTGATTTTAACTCTGCCCATTTAAATGCAGATTATTTTAACAGGCTGCCTCAATGTAACGCAGGCTTTTCAAAGCGCCCAGCGGTTATAAACAATATTGGATTTGACAGCAAACCCACAAGCCTGCCTTTAAAAGAGCAGCACGTGACTTCTTTCACATGTGAACAGGGCATTTTTACAGACATCAACAAAGGAGCCTTAAAAGCAGAATATGAGTCTTAAAGGCACAGCCGAAAAATAGTATGTTTATTTCTAATACAAGAAAACGATCGTAAAACTGTAATATGACTGATGCAAAACACTTTACTAGCATTAAAAGACAACCTTGCGGGGAAAATTATTCAAATTAAAACAATGCATCATATGTTAATCAATAAGGCACTAAAGCACCATGTTTGTATGTTCCTTTATACATAAACACTAAAATCAAGTAATCCCACACGTTTACCCGTCTTCTCAAATCCAGCCACGTAATCTGAAATGACAGATGATATCAAAGATCATTCCGTAACCTTCATGTCCAAATTGTCCAGTGCAGTCAACCAGAAATCCATATTAACTATATGCGGTACATCACGTAACACGCACTACAGCCAATTAGCACAGTGTAATCTGAACATCCGATTCCCCTGTGTATATCTTTCATCATTTGTGAGAACCCGGCTGTTCACAAGCATGTGACTCATAATTGTATGGTAATGACCAAAAGGTTATGATCCCCTAAGGTCGAATAAAAATAATAAATCTTATAATAGAACACAAGTACACACAGACATATTTCAGCCCCACGTCTTCAGTAATGCAACACTTCAGAAGGAAACTCTCCCCCACTGGACCCAGTCTGTCAGGTATTTGTACATTTTAATACTTTACGTCAAACGCCTCCGTCCCCCCGGCTGACGTTACGACACAATTTTCTCATTTCTCTGACTTTCGTCTAGCCTTCGTTTTTTTGACATTATAGGTTGTTCTTTTTTGTGCATGACCCTATGGAGATGCACTTGACATACTAATCATGTCACAGACGTTCCTCAAAGGATTCTGGGTAACTAAGTTTTTGCTCTGTTATAAAAGACTTTAATGTCCAGAAAGTCTACAATGCTTCTCTATTATTTATATTACATAACTTTATTACATGAACTTTTTTTATATACAGTATAACACTGTTCAAAAGTTTTGGGCGACTTACCCATTCTTTATTTTTCCCCAAAAATAAAAAAATATGGAATAAAAAGCTATGGAATATCACAAATGTAACTGGGAATTATGTTAAAAAAACTCAAAATTATCTTATATGAAGGACTGTTCTCATTTCTGGCTTCTTAAGGTCTCACCCTGACATTATTTTTTAAACAATACTGAAGTTCCAACATGATCTCACAGGAATTCGTAATTTTCGTAGATTGTGTTGGAGGTTCCCATCTATTCTGAGCTCCAATTGGCTGCTGCTTCTTTCATCATTCAGACCAAGATATCTATTAATAAACCAACCTGATCTCACAGGAAGTCGTAACTATTTTACGAGGTGGCTTATTCGTATGAATTTGTACGGTGTGAATCATACAAAAACGTACGATTACTAGAAAAAGCAATACTGAAGCCCCTCCCCTAGCCCTATCCATAACGTCGCTGACCTAAAGCAAAACATACTAAAACGAACAAATAGTAAAATAGTTACAAATTCTCGTATTCGTAATTTTCGTAGATTGTGTTGGAGGTTCCCATCTATTCTGAGCTCCAATTGGCTGCTGCTTCTTTATCATTCAGACCAAGATATCTATTAATAAACCAACCTGATCTCACAGGAAGTCGTAACTATTTTACGAGGTGGCTTATTCGTATGAATTTGTACGGTGTGAATCATACAAAAACGTACGATTACTAGAAAAAGCAATACTGAAGCCCCTCCCCTAGCCCTATCCATAACGTCGCTGACCTAAAGCAAAACATACTAAAACGAACAAATAGTAAAATAGTTACAAATTCTCGTATTCGTAATTTTCGTAGATTGTGTTGGAGGTTCCCATCTATTCTGAGCTCCAATTGGCTGCTGCTTCTTTATCATTCAGACCAAGATATCTATTAATAAACCAACCTGATCTCACAGGAAGTCGTAACTATTTTACGAGGTGGCTTATTCGTATGAATTTGTACGGTGTGAATCATACAAAAACGTACGATTACTAGAAATAAAGGCAATACTGAAGCCCCACCCCTAAACCTAACATCACTGGTGCAAAGGCAAATCATAATAAAATGTATGATCGAGATCGTACAAATTCATAAGAATTAGCCAAAATTGTAAAATAGTTTAATATAATGTGTATATAGCCTAATGTGTTGAATATATGTACAAACATTAGTTTTGCAATGAACATACAAGGGGTACATTTTAATGAAACAATGATTTATAAAAACGAAAACGCCCTTGTTACTGAAATAACAACTGTTATTGACACGAGGCTCAGCGAACGGCAGGTCCTGGAATGCACCTATCTATGACATAGATAGGTTGAACACCGCCACCACAGAAGAATATAAACGCCTACTTCTAGAGCCCTGCCCACTGGTTCGCGCATGACAGTACTGAACACAAGCTGCATGGAACCAGATAGAGCGAGTGTAAGCATCATGCCATTAAAGATCGCAAAATATTGTGCAGTGACTGGTTGTGGAAAAACACAGTCACTGCATAACCTTCCTTCGGATTCCGACAGTAGGAATGAGTGGTTGAAGTTCATTTTTAAAGACGTTCCAGCTCATGTGGGGAAAACATTGAACGTTTGTTCACTTCATTTCAACGCGGATTCCTTGAACAAGTCTTTGCGGAGAGACTAAAATTAAAAAGCAGTGCTGTGCCGTCAATATTGGATCCGATAGGAATGGCGCAGCAATAAACATATTTGTACTATGCGTCACTATTGCTTTGTTAGAGATCGCTTGATATGCCCTGATAGTATTACCTGGGGACCTCTAGTCATTTGTAATAATTGTAATCGGCATCTCTGTGATTTGGCGGGCTCATATATCATTTTTCAAGGTTTTGTCCACCGTTTGCCAATAATGGAGGCTGTTTTGAAGTGTTTTGATATTATTTCTGATGCCGTTTGTTTATTTATCATGAAAACTATAACATTTGAGACCCACGATCGCGGTGATCTTCTGTCCGGTTAGCGGGTCTTAAATGCTGACATGTACGGTCATATATCACTAAACACCATACAACTATAGGCTATACAAACTGTACGCAAAGCCTTGCCATCACATCCGGGAAATAAGTCCGTAAATTTGAGTAAAATCACGTTACGTAACGTTACGTGTCTAACCCAATTCACAGAAGGCTCCAACTAAACTACGCAAGCTGCTATCCAATCATAGCAGTGGGCGTTTACTTCCAAGTCTTCTATGCGGCCCGCCCTTAAAAACCGAGCGTTTCTCCAGCCGGCATTAAAACCAGGGTAGAAAATAGCCAATTACTTATTGATTTTGATGTTTTCAAATGTAAAAACCACGCGAACGTCTTAAGTAGACATCAGACAATAGTATAAAACAATAAAAACGGCCAGTTCACTGCACCTTTAAAGGATAGTTCACCCAAAAATGAAAGTCTATCTATATCGTTCTCATCATTGAAGGATGTTTATCTCACACAGGACAGAATGAAAGAGTTCTCCACCCCATCTCTCTCTATTGTTCTTTCGTGACACTGCGCTCTCAATACCCGTTTAGTATTCTGACCCATTCTGTTATAGTCAATTTGCGAGCGCTGTCCCATGCAACTGCCACTTAGCCTGAGAAAACTTTAAGCATGCCACTGCACAAGCATCTATTTGTCTCCGCCTCAAACACTTCCTGTGGAGCAGAATACAAGATGTCTCATCTTCAGCGATAGGAACAGGGGCTGTGAAAGATGAATTATTTACTTTGCTGACTTGTGCAGCGCTTTGGGAAACAGACTACAGTCGCTGAAAGACGGGGCACAAAATTCTCCTACCTGCATCCTTCTACACAACAACACTGTATCTTCACCTGTCTGAACAGGGCTCCCTTTACATCCGTGCGCTGCTTATATATTTGCCCATTTTATTGTGTTGCTCACTCTCGGGAGGTTAAAAAAAGTTCTGTGTGCAGCTGCTTTTGCAATGTTGGGGGCTTTGAATGGAATATGAATATTGAATCACAAGAGAAAGGCCACATGCTGTGCTTCTAGGAATGCTTTTTATTTGCTAGTTTGTTTGTTGCACAATTCCTAAAAGTTGTCTGGCAAAAGTTAAATGGAGCATGAAGCTGAAATATAAGCTTTAACCCAGACAGATCTATATGCATGTATATGAAGGGAGGCTGAAAAATGCTTTTTATTTTGCTCGATGTTGTTTGAATCATGAATGCTTTGTTTAAATATCAACTTTGCATCAGATGTGCTACAGCATTAAACTATTTTGGACACTAATTTGGTTTTGGAAGAATTGGGTGAGGTCTCTTTGACCTTTGACTTTGATATTAAAGCGCAGTTTGAGACTAAGGATTACAAGACAAGAGAAAAATATGAGAAACAGGAGACTTACACAACGTCTCCATTTAATCTCATGCTGTCAAAGAGATGCTATCTGTGATATAAAGACACCTTATATACAGTAGTTCCTGTGGGACGAAATGTTTTGCTCTTTTTTTTATAGGGGATGGATTTCAAGCACAAAAAACTGCATTTATTATTTTATAATGTACTGCAGAAAGATGACATACCTCTACATAACAAACTAGACAATGCCATTTGCCCACTATAATATTATCTGACTAGAAGTGTCCCAGAAGACACCGGGACCAACAGCTGAGGAATTTTCCTTTATAATCTCTTTCAGTTTGATCTACACTCCGTATCAGCCAGCGGCCTGCGAGTGTAACGAGAACGATAAAGCAAGCAAAGATTCCGTCGTGCCAATGACTCGAGATTCAGCCCAGGATCTCGTGAACAAAATTGCTTGCCGTTCCTCAAGAGTGCACGGTTCAATTTTTGAAATAATTTTGTGAGTACTCCTACTAAGAATACGTCCCAGAAAGTGGATTCTCTCCCTGACAAATATGACCCAATTCATGATCACTTTGAAGTGTCGCAGGGGCTGAAGGAAATATGAAGATCACGTCAGGATTTGAAATAAGAAGCGATTGAGAAGCAATTATGTTTTCAAAGCAAGGCTGTATTGACTGCGTGAAATTAAAGTTTTAAATCCAAAAGTGGCCAGTAAATTACATATTTCCAATATCATAAGATGCTGAACATAACCTCAAGTTTTTGAATGAACGCGGAAACGATTCCAGAGATGTTATTGATATTGAGGCTCAATGGGAATACTAACAGATCGCTTTCTCCAATTATTGTGGACCTATTTGGTGTGAACACGTTCTTCAATGAAACCATGAAATGCAGACAGGCTAGACAGACAAACCGTTTGAAATGAAGATCGCCTTACATATTACCTCAGCTTCACACAAAAGCGCCGCGTCGCACGAGAAGAATGTTAATCTGCGGTAATGCAATTGTTTGGTCACAGTAGGTCATTTCCCCGGAGCTCGCCAGTTCTCGTTCCTCTCTGTTCCATCTCGGTCCAGTCAGCCAGGGCAGCGAGACTAAAAGGTAGAAAAGGGGAACAAAATGACTTTATTTTACGATGGAGGCACGCTGCTTTATAAATGTCACTTCTTGAATAACTGACATGGACATAGGTAATGTGATGTCACTTTATACAGACCATCCAAGGCCAAACGCAACATGAGTGTTAGTGTTTTTACTCACGTGCATGTTCAAATGCGAGTAATCTGCCAGGTGCCAGAGGACATCTTACCTTTGTATTCTTTGTGTGCACAAAATGTATTCATTTCATAATATGCAATAGTCAAGTGACAAGATTTATAAATCCAGTCACTGTTCTTTAACCATTTTCAAGATACCTCTCTACTGTATCTCTTATAAAGGGCCCTTCACGCTGCTCTAGTGCCCCTTTTCTGTCAGTGTTAAACCCTTTCTTAAAGCAGACACACAGGAATATAAATGATGAGAGTCTGGGCTGAATGGAGATCCAGGTCACAGTGTCTGAATTTAGGCACTTCAGGCCACAGCTTGTCTTAAAAAAACCTTTTTTGCCATTCACTTTGAATGTATTATAATAAAAATGTATAATAATCTATAAACTACTGTTTATCATCTATTAAAAACTATTAAACAAAATTAATGGTTCCCGTGAATCCTAGCTTGATCCATGCAAAGTACTTCATACTTCTCTAAATCAGCAAAAACCTTTAACTATCTTAGAGTAAACACTTGATAGACATCAGAGCCCATTCTCATGTGAACTAACAGCCACAACACAAATAACAGCCTGCGTTATGCTGCATTATACAGAGATGAAAGATAAACAAAGGTGCTGAAAATCAACATGAAAACTCAAATGAGCAGAAATGCTGAGACTATTTCTAACACTTAAAAAAGAAACAAAGCAAATAATGAACATCGATTTGCAAAACACAAGCTCTAATCTAACGGGCAAGCGGACCTGGAACTAACTTGCAATTCAATGGTTTCGAAATAAGTCTGAAGTTTGCAGAAGAAAGAATCGTATTTCTAATTATATAGTGATATGCAGGTGTATTATTAAACATCAGGTGTCCTTAAGACGCTAATATGGTTTGGTGGGCTAACTTTGATGATCTGCACTCTAAGAAGAAAAGGTTCAAAAATGAACCTTTTGAGGTTCCTGGAGATTGCAACTGTGGGGGAACCTTAAAGGTTCATTTTTGAAACTTTTTAAAAAGGTTCCAATTGGAACCCTCTCTTAAAGGTGCATTAAAGAACCAGCCAAAGGGGTTCCTTTTGGAACCCCTTTGTAGTCACATTTCAGTAGTATTATTATTGTTACTATTGTTATTATTATTATATTACACATTATATTATACTATTATATAACAACATTTCATAACACGACACAACACCATGATTCTCCATTAAATATTTATTGCGTACAAATTTCAGACAAAACACAAAATGACAATACATTTTAGTTAACATCTGATTGTGATATGTATAACATTAACAAAGTAAAATAATTATGAAATAAAGCAAGCCCACCTCACTGCATAAATTTATTTAAACAAACAAAAATGCCCATTTTAATCTGTAATATGTGATCATATTTGATCATGATTACTCGCCATCATATTCCAAACCCTCCTGACTGTCTTTCCTTAGCAGAGCACAAGAGAAAAAATGTTGCTTTTTGACTAGTGTTTTTGTATGTACAGTAAGTGAACGGTGAATTTGTCAGTCAGTAACATTCTTCCTAACATCAGCCATAAACAGAGAGAAAGTCCATTAACTGATGTATGCAGTGCAGAGCTGTGTAAATCCCAGTTGTATGCAGGGCCGCATTAACGCACGGGATTACTGGGGCTTAAGCCCAGAGCCCGTCACTGCAAGGGGCCTTTACACAAACAAATATTTTTTTTAATTACGTGTTTATTAAAATAATTATCTTCGTCTCTGAGTTGTGACGCGCAGCCAGCGATGCAGTAGGTCGTGTGAAAAAAAGTGCTGGCTCCAGGAGCAACCCAAACTGCGAAAAGAGTGGACGTGATTGGTGGATGCGGACATCCTTAGCATGGCAATCATCCCATAGGTTTATAAGCAAGTCATTCAAAAATTAAAGACATTTGATTGGTAAGATCAGATTGATCAGATTTCCCATGATTATGCGTCAAATTTACATTTCATTATCTTCACCGTGGGAATGATTATGCTGGAAAGTTGAAGAACTGCTAAAATCTGCTCAAATGTCGGGTTTTCCCAAAACATGTGAGAGTGGGGAGGAGTTACTTAATATAATTCCTAAGTTATCAGGATATTTTACAAAAGCTGATGAAGACGGAGTTGACCGGGCCCATGAAGGGTCATCCTGCCCGACAATTTTAGGTTAGTTTGGTTGTTAACTTAATGCATTCTAATTTTGTGTTTAAACGAACTCCATTTTATATATATTCACTATAAATAAGCCAAATTGACAGGTTAATGTCTTAATGAAGTGGCTATATGCCTCGATTTTTTTGCGGGCCATTTTGAAGCGCATTTAACTGTTTCTGGAGCTATTGAGACTGAGCAAGGAGGTACCGTTTCGGTTGAGGCTAATGAACCTGAACTCGGATCGCCTTCTGCAGTAAGGTTTTGTCATGACTCATGTTGATCTCTTTGTGTAACTCGTAATTATTTTATCTTGCCGTGTAGTTAGTACGGCAGCTGTTTTGTTATAAAAAGTGCTTCTCGAGACACTCGCGTACTCGTTGCGCCTTTAAAAGACATTCCTGAGCACTGAATCTCGCATTTTTAAGCGCAGAGACGTGTTCCACGTTCTATGGGGGGCCTGTGGTAATTCATAGCCCCGGGGCCCATGGAGGTCTTAATACGGCCCTGGTTGTATGATCCTTCAACACAGTCTGTTTTTTGAAAAAGTGCAATAATAAGTACAAACCCGATTCCAAAAAAGTTGGGACACTGTACAAATTGTGAATAAAAACAGAATGCAATGATGTGGAAGTTTCAAATTTCAATATTTTATTCAGAATACAACATAGATGACATATCAAATGTTTAAACTGAGAGAATGTATCATTTTAAGGGAAAAATAAGTTGATTTTAAATTTCATGGCATCAACACATCTCAAAAAAGTTGGGACAAGGCCATGTTTACCACTGTGTGGNTGCGCCTTTAAAAGACATTCCTGAGCACTGAATCTCGCATTTTTAAGCGCAGAGACGTGTTCCACGTTCTATGGGGGGCCTGTGGTAATTCATAGCCCCGGGGCCCATGGAGGTCTTAATAAAAAAGGTTGTATGATCCTTCAACACAGTCTGTTTTTTGAAAAAGTGCAATAATAAGTAATACAACACTAAGAAATTACCTTTTGCCCATCAGCTGCCACATTGCACTTATGTAGGCTTCACTGACACCTGAGAGAAAGAAAAACAGACAAATGAATAAACTAACAATTAACTTTAACATCTTCAACTCTGTAATTTTAGATGTAGAGCTTAATGATATCTCACACAGTAGATCACAGTAGAGGGATATGTATCATCAGTAACATCAAGATGCCACAGCCTGAGGTAATGATAAGGATCATTCATTCATGTTCATTTTGCTGTTATTGTGTATTAATAAGAAACTATAATAAATACATCCCCTTAAAACTGACCAAAAATACTGAATAGAGATAGAGGCAAGAAACCTGAATATAAATATGTTATTTACCTGTGATGGTAATCCAGATCATTGAGGAAAACTTGCTCAGCGTCTTGAACAGACAAATTCTGCAGCACAGCCAAACCAGTATATGAAGGCCTACTAAATACAAAATGTTCATTTAAATATACCTTTATACTAATACAGAATAGCAAACCAGTTTACTCAGATCTCTTCATAAATTCACCATCGTAGACATGATGTTTGCATACCGTACAGTGGGCTTTAAAAGTGCAGAGCAGGAGAAGGCACAAATGCATAACATGGGTGGACACAGCACTGGAAACAGAACACCACAGATCAGTGAAACTCATTTGTGTTATGTTGTGTCCTCTGCAGTACTCCTTAAGGCCACAAGGCTTTCTCAATAAAATGTATTATTCACAGATTATGCATTTATCAATTTAGATCAAACATTACCTGTAGCATGTTCCATGTGGTTAGGCATAAATGGAGATCAAGGATTATCCGTTCGTTATAATTATATAGGCTTTTGACTCTTTGTACAGGTTGTGGGTCCACATTAATGACAACATGACAGTAGAGAGACACATCTGGAAAACCACAAATTCAACAGAAAACACATTGAATGATTAAAAGCTATACAGTAATATACCACAGTAAACTTGATCAAGAAATCACTGGTTTCAGTTAAATATTCAGTCTTGTCATGTAAATAATCATAATTAAGATTAAACCAACGTTCACACTTAAAGGGATACAGTAATTCACCCAAAAATGAAAATTCTCTCATAATTTCTCACCCTCTGATTGTTCCAAACCTTTCTTTGTTCTGCTGGAAGATATTCGGAAGAATGTCATATCTCATCCCCTACTAACTCCCATAGTATTTATTTTCCCTACTATGGCAGTAAATGGGGGATGAGATCTGACATTCTTCCAAATATCTCCCTGTGTGTTCAACAAAACAAAGAAATGTATACATGTTTGGAACAATCCGAGGGTGAGTAAATGATGACAGAATTTTATTTTTTGGGGTTAAGTATCCCTTTAAGACAGACTACTGCTGACTTAATGCAGCTGACCAACACAGAATGCATTAAAATATTAATATGTTATAAAGTTTAGTTAATTACTTGACAGAATAAATTAATAGTCACTAAATCAGCACGTTTACCTAAATAAACAGACAGTTACCAACTTTGGCTGTTCAATAAGAAAGCACTTTTTTTTTAACGTTAAACACATAAATCTTCATTAACATTCAGTACTTACGCTCTGATTGTTGTCCATATTTGGTTGCTAGAAATGCGGTTCATCCATTTTGCAGGTGCGCTATTGTCTCCTGCGTCTTAGCATCTTTCCCCCTTTCAGTGATATATGTTTATCTTTTTCTCTACTTAAACGAAAGTGAAGGGGTGAAATAATTAACACAAATGTTGCCTTTGTAGCACTACATCTCTTTATAACTTTTTCACTCTCCTAAATAGAAAAAAGGTCACTTTGAAATGAACTAACGTTAACAGAGCTTCCTTTTGTATTTTAATGTACAGTAACAACGTCTTAACTTTAATGTTACATTTCATTTGTTTATTTTCATGTTTTCATAAAGGTCATAGTAATTTTGTTAAGTCTTACCTCAGATACTCGAGCATTTCGTCTTAGTTCCTGCGCTCGCGCAGCAGGGTTTGTTTGTTTGTAGCGGTTTTGAGCTGGGCCACGGGCGCGCGAGACATTTGAACGCAAGACTTCGTTCGAGGCGATGTGAAATATCCCCCTTCCTCACAGCGTTCCAGTCAAATACTTCAGTTTCTTAACGTTTCGCGTAAGTTAGCTCCGCGCTAATGTCACTGCAAGCATTTTGGATCATGTGACGCGTCTCCTTGCGCTAGTGCTTGATTGATCTGCCCTGAGTTCATAGGTCGTATGTCCGACTATGATATAGGATGAATTTAATATCAAAATGATTAACAAATGCATGCACAGTCATCCGTGAACGTGATACAAGTTACACTTGTATTTTAGTATTCACAAACAAATGCCGTATGATTTGAATCTGTGAAATTTAGATTGTAATAAACATGAGGCGATTTGTACAAATAGAGACAGATTTGTGAATACAATGTTTTATTTTGTGTTCATGTATAATCATTTTGCGCATACCAATGAGAAGTTATGCATTTGTGTATCCTGCAACGCGCGTCCATTCATCCTGTTCTGTGCATTCGGATTTTGAGACGTTCTTTACGCGGTTTTGCATTGGACAATCCACACACAAACAACTTCAGATCCACGCACACCGTGCGTGGAACTACGGCCTACCACTAGATGGCAGTCTCACGGAGCGACGCAGAGGTTTGCGGCAGAGGTTGCGCTAGACTTTTTCATTGTCCGTCATTTTGAACAACGTTATCGTTGTGTTAATATAAAAAGTGTAAAAATATTCTCAGTTCGTTTTGAAACTATGGCGAAACAGATTAGACGGTGGTGAGACGGCATAGTCAAATGACTTGTTTATACACGAGTCTCCACTGATCCCGTTTTCCCGAGTTCTTATAATTAATATATGAGTTATTAATTGCACGGTGTGTAAAAACATTTAACTGTTCAAGAGGTAGATGGCCTGAGGGAAGAAGCTGTTTTTGTGTCTGGTTGTTTTGGTGCTCAGTGCTCTGCAGCATTGTGAAGAGCTGATGGCTTGGATGTGAGAGGTCCAGGGTGATTTTCTGAGCCCTTTTCCTCACTCTGGATGTATAGAGTTCTTGGAGGGTGGGCAGGGGAGCACCAATGATCTTCTCAGCAGTCCGAACCGTCCTCTGTAGTCTTCTGATGTCTGATTTTGTGGCTGAGCCAAACCAGACAGTGATGGATGTGCAGAGGACAGACTCTATGACAGCTGAGTAAAACTGTTTTAATAGAGTTTGTGGTAGGTTGAACTTCTTCAGCTGATGTAAGAAGTACAACCTTTGCTGGGCTTTTTTAGCAATGGAGCCAATGTGATTGTCCCACTTCAGGTTCTGAGAGATGGTGGTGCCCAGGAACCTGAATGACTCCACTGCTGCCACAGTGCTGTTCATGATGGTGAGAGGGGGGAGTGCAGGGGGGTTTCTCCTGAAGTCCACAATCGTCTCCACTGTTTTAAGCGTGTTCAGCTCCAAGTTGTTATGACTGCACCAGACAGCCAGCTGCTCAGCCTCCTGTCTGTACGCAGACTCATCACCATCCTGGATGAGGCCAATGAGTGTGGTGTCGTCTGCGAACTTCAGAAGTCTGACAGAAGGGTCCTGGGCAGTGCAGTCATTTGTGTACAGGGAGAAGAGCAGTGGGGAGAGAACGCACCCCTGGGGGGCGCCAGTGCTGATTGTGCGGGTGCTGGATGTGAGTTTCCCCATTCTCACTAACTGCTGCCTGTCTGTCAGAAAGCTGGTGATCCACTGACAGATAGAGCCAGGAACAGATAGCTGGGTTAACTTTGTCTGGAGCAGTGATGGGATGATGGTGTTGAAAGCAGAGCTGAAGTCCACAAACAGGATCCTCACATAGGTCCCTGGTCTATCCAGATGTTTCAGGACAAAATGCAGCCCCATGTTAACTGCATCCTCAACAGACCTGTTTGCTCTGTAGGCAAACTGCAGGGGGTCCAGTAAGGGTTCTGTGATGTCCTTCAGATAAGCCAGTACCAGTCTCTCGAATGACTTCATGACCACAGATGTGAGAGCGACGGGTCTGTAGTCATTCAGTCCTGTGATTTTGGGTTTCTTTGGGATGGGGATTATGGTGGAGCGCTTGAAACAGGAAGGAACTGTGCACAGCTCCAGTGATCTGTTGAAGATCTGTGAGAAGATGAAGGCCAGTTGAATAGCACAGCTTTTAAGACAGGCTGGGGAGATACCATCTGGGCCTGGTGCTTTTCTTGTCTTTTGTTTCCTAAAGACTCGGCACACATCCTCTTCACTGATCTGAAGTGCAGGAGGTGGGGTGACTGAAGGTGATAGGTGTTGTGTAGAGAGAATGTCAGAGTTGGTGTGAGGTGTAAAGTTAGCATTTTCAAATCTGCAGTAAAGGTCATTCAGATCATTGACCAGGTGTTGATTGCCTGCAAAATTGGGGGATGGTGGCTTGTAGTTGGTGATGTCTTTTAGGCCTTTCCACACAGACGCAGGGTCGTTGGCTGAAAACCGGTTTTCCAACTTTTTAGAGTAGTTTCTCTTAGCCACTCTGATCTCCTTTGTCAATGTGTTCTATAATCTATAAGGGTTTACATTATTATAAATAAGAGATGTACAGTTTGAGGCAACACTTGAACAGATTGACTGGATTTTACAAAACAATTTAATGAACTTAAAACAGAATACAATTTTATAGTTACTCTTGAAGTCATCTAATGCTGCAACCTGATCTAACAGGAAAACAACTATTTTACGAGGTGGTTATTTCACATAAATGTGTATCATACAAAAACAAACAATTATTATAAAAAGCAAGATTGAAACACCACCCCTAACATTAGGACGAAAGCAGAAAAGAACTAAAATCATCCAAACCTCACTGAACATAATTATTTTATGAGGTTGTCGTTTTGTATGAATTTGTACAATGTGAATCATATTATAAAGTACATTTAATAGAAAATAGCAAGAGGGAAGCTCCACCCCTAAACCTGACATTACTTGGGTGAAAGCTTATAATGCTTAAAGGCATGAATAAAATGTTACAACTTTATACAAATTAGCCACGGCGCAGTGAGAAATTGCCATGAGATTGTGTCATATGCTATACATTTCCTGTTTAAATTTTTCTCAAAGTGTAGACTTCAACCAATCGATATTTAAGCAAGCATAATTTCCTTGTTCTGGTCTGTACAGTGGCAATTAATATCTCTAATGAGTTGGTGATTAGAATTGGCCTCTCTAATTAACCTGCTGGTCTGGAGGGGATTATCTCCATATTCAGAAAACCACCATACCAGGCCTCTGGCACAAAATGGGTGCTGGATCTAAGCATTGAGATAAAAGGAATTAGAATGAGACGTTCTCTTAATGAAGCATGAAGTAACAGACTCATTTTCTCAATTAACAAAATAGCCCAAAGCCAAAAGAAGATAATAAATTTGCATGCTGCCAATTTTAAGAGAAAAAGTTGTCACCATCCAAAGAAGCCAGAGTTTTACGGTACAAAAATGCTGGTTTATGTGTAGTCTTGCTTCTATTTGCTCTTAAAAACTGTCTCAGTTTTTTTGAGTATAGATCTAGACAGTCTTTAGTGTGTTTTAGACAACATAAATGATACCTAAGGAGGGAGCAAGGGGAGAACAATTATGGAAGCCATGTTGTGAGAAGTTATTCTGGAAATTTCTGGCTTGGTTGATGCACAGTTTGCTTCTGAGATTTTCCACATTGTACTTGAAAAGTCCAAACCAAAGGTCATTCTTAAATGTGCAGGTTTACATTTTCAAAAATAAAGGTGCTTAAAGGTTCTTCACAGCGATGCCACAGAAGAGCCATTTCTTGTTCCACAAAGAACAATTCAGTCAAAAGTTTTGTTAAACAGAAAGGTTCTTCTTCAGGCATTAAAAGACCACAAAAAAGCTTCTTTTATGGCATCGTGAAACACCTTTATTTTAAAGTGTGTAGGGCAGCTTTTGCAATTAAAACAATATACATTAAAACATTAAAGCAACAAACATTTAAAATTTACATAAAATCAATTGATTTTAACTAGATTCATATTCTAAGCTTTACATAGACACCAAAGTTGAGTGGGTAATTCCCAAAGAGTGAGCAGCAACGACTAAAGTTTGAGGACGTGTTTCTGGACATTTTTGTTCATGATTCAAAGTTTTGATATATTTACGAGTGGAAATTTACAAAATATCTTCATGGAGCATGATCTTTACTTAATATTCTAATGATTTTTGGCATAAAAGAAAAATCGATAATTTGACCCATCCAATGTATTGTTGGTTATTGCTACAAATATACCCGTGCTACTTATGACTGGTTTTGTGGTCCAGTGCAGAGGTGGACGAAGTACACAACTTCCTTACTTGAGTGAAAGTACAGATACTACTGGTCAAATATTACTCCACTACAAGTAAAAGTTGCGAAGACAGATTCTTACTTAAGTAAAAGTACAGAAGTACGTGCTTTTAAAAGTACTCAAGTATTAAAAGTAAATTTCCTTTATGTCAGTTGTGCATTGTTTTATTGTCGTATACCTTATGCCTCTGAAGCAACCTACTGAATACACCGAGTAGCTCACAGTATCAGTGGTATTAAAGGAGTAGTTCACTTCAAAAATTTGCCCCCATTGACTTTCCATAGTAGTTTTTATTCCTACTATGGAAAGTCAATGGGGGCAAATTTTGCAGTGAGCAGCTCCTTTAAGAGCTTTAGCACATATATGTTTCGTTTAGATATAATCCTGTATGATCATTTAGCCTAATTATCCTCATTAGCCCCCTAGGCCTATATGAGCAGTGTTCTTTTATTTTGTATATTCCCTTTACCAGTTTTAGCAGCAATTTACCAGTAAGTAGTAAGGTTCTTGTAAATAGTAAAGTTTAGAAGCCATGTGTTTGTTGGATTTATTACCATTTGTATTACCATAATTTAACTACAAACATAAACTATAGCTAGTATAATGAAACTATGGTATGTTTAGTTGCTGTGGTTTTACTAAAGATTATTAATTGGAGTATGGTTCCTATATATAGAAAATTGTAAATATGTGGATACTGTGGTTTTACTGCAAATACCATCCCTGCTGAAAAAAAACAATGAATTTTTGAATTAGAATGAGATTTTTCAATTAAATTCCTCTTTGTAGTGTGTTTTGGGTTTTATTCCAATAGGATTTACCATCCCATCAATAGAATCCATCACACACAACTAGACAACAAGTATCCATAGTACAATTCCCATTATAACCATTAAATCCATTACATTTTATGTTGTATTTTGGACAGGGTTCTATAGTTTTTATTTTAACAGGAATACTTCAACTATAGTTACTTCAGTAAAAACATCATTCATTTTCCAAATCGCTTTAAATGATACAGCAGCAGATAAGAAGTTAACACACTCGTGTAGCTAAAGGTGTATGTGATGCTTATTTACCGTTTAGCCGTTATGCCGATCATTTTCATGACAATGTTTCTACGCTCTTTGACTGATCGTAACCCACAGATGATTACACCACACGTTAACATCTGCCTTTTCGTCTTTTATTGTTCTATTTGCCTTTTTAGAGCGCTATCAATGGTGTAGCAGCGCCTACGTTTTCATTAGTTTAGCGGGGAAGATCCCAAGGTTGCCAGATTTGCATAAAAAATTCAGACAAATGGCCATTCAAAGCTTGCCGGAAAAGCTCGAGCATAGAAAAACTGAAATACTTGGCAACAGTAAAAGGTCCTGGCAGTTCACAAGCCAGATAAATTGCGCACACAGGAAACCCCGCTGCTTAGAAACCATTTTCTACTTTTGGACCTTTTTATAAATGTAGTGGAGTAAAAAGTATGGTATTTGTCTTTCAAATGTAGTGAAGTTAAAGTACAAGTACTCAGAAAAAAGAATACTCAAGTAAAGTACAGATACTCAAAAAGTGTACTTAAGTACAGTACTCAGGTAAATTTACTTCGTTACTGTCCACCACTGGTCCAGTGTCACATATTACATTGGATGGGAAAGATGACATTAAAGTGGGTTCGACCAGCACGTGCTTCAAAGTTCTTTATAGGAAACAGGCATGAGCATTTTCAAATAAAACAGATTAACAGACACGTGCCGTGTACACAGCAATGCTGAAGAATTCATTTCAAGAATTCAAGAATTCCGTCCCTGCAGAAAGAAAATCTATTTCCTTGGCTTAAAAAAAAACAATAACATTATCCTATCTTTGCATACAGTTCACTTCATCCTCACTTACAATATTTTGGGACTGACAGATGTTGCGATATTCTAAACCCTGCTGGGTTTTATTGTTGTTAGTCGTTTTTTTCCTGAGAGCATTTTGTAGTCTGCAGGGAACCATCCCCATTACTGCTTTGTTAGATTGTGAGAGTGTCTATAATGATCCCCCACCGGACCAAAACCGCTGGCTGTTCCTTTAAAACGTGACTGGGATTTGATTTCTTTTACTTGAATGGCAAAACATTCAAGTGACCCCATGAAGAACATGTTTAATTCACATTCACAGCCAAGATTTGACTAATCTTACACATCAATATTGAAAGAAAAAAAAACATTTCTTTGAATGGACGCTTTTAAAATTGCAGAGCGTGTGAAGTTACCGTTAGCCAGAGACAGTTCGCTAACATGCTTTGAATACGGTCTCAATAGAGACAGACCTTGACCGCCTCTCTGTTATGGTTGTGCATAAAAGACTTTGGTCAAGGGCTGTTTTTGCAGACATCCGCTGGAGGCCACGGCGACAGAAAGGCTCCGGAAGGAGCATTACAAGAATAAATGTTTATCGCAAATTTACTACACCAGTGGTCTGCAACCCAACAAGAGAAAGGATGTTCTGCTCTAAATGTTGAGAATGTTTTTCTTGTTCACAAAAAGAAGTCACCTTGTAGACCTTTGGAGCAACGATGTTTGGAAAATTCCTTCCGAAACAAGACTGTAGGAATGTCAGAACTTCAAAACCTTCAGATAAGAAAAAGACAATAGATGATGCACCATGGTTATTGAAGATTTGTCTATTGCAACCATGTTCTTTTGACCTCTTTATCCACTAAAAAATTCTGTAAAACATCAGCAAAGAAGTACATAATTAAATTTCCCCCAATTCAATTCCAATTTTTCTTCTTTTAATTAATTTATGAATTTACGTTTATTTTTCTACAAAAACGACAATTATTATCATTTGCTCACAACTGTGTGCTGTCATAGTTTCCAGGAAATGCAAAAAAGTTTTAAAGAAGAATCTGAAAGGTCATTTTATTTTATATTTGCATGAACTATTCTTATCAATAAACTAGATGCAATATTAACAACAACCGCTATCATCTGAAGCTTAGGGCAAGTGGGTAAAGGGACTGGATCATAGACTACAAACAAGAGAACGACCATAATGAATCAATGACTTTTATGATTAGCCCAACAAAACACAAGCCATGAGAGTATGACCTTTGACTGCATTCAGTATTATGTTTGCACAAATTCATTGATCTTAGAAACGGGATGCGGGTTCAGAGGATACCACACAGTCACACGCAGGACCCAAACAACACCAGAGCATATGGGGACAGACTGATCTGTGCTGTCACCTTCTCCAATAAGCAGTATCAGAGATGGAGACAGGATAGAGAGAGACCTTGCTGCCACATAGAGCTTCATTACTTTTTATACCATACAAAGTCTCACACAGAAGCAGCAGGAATATGCGGTTAATAATTTTGAGCCAGAGGAAAAATAAAGACTTACAGGGGAAAAAATGAGTAATTGCTAGTTAACAATTTGTTTTACTGTAACTCAATTGTAATACCGCAGGGAACACCCTCCCTACGTGTCAAACGTTTATCTAATCGACTGGCTTGAGTTTCATTTTTCCCAAATAGGAATAAATTTACCCTTCTGAAATCACCTTGACAGAACGGCGTATCTGAAAAGATTAGAATTTCACACATGAAACGGTTTATTCGCACTACTGGTCATAAAGTCAAACACGAGGGCATATCAAGAGATTCCTGAAATTCAAATGAACAGCTACTGATCTGAAACACACAATATCTGAGTGTCCTGGGAGGCAGAGGATGAAAACACTCGCTGCCATTCTCAGGTAAGTGTTCACAGGTCAGGTGTGTATGTTTGTGTTACCATTAGACTTTTCCAAAGGCATTCAAGGCTTGAGTTCAGGGGTTTTAAAGCCCTTCAGCTTGCTGAAGGGAAGCCAACTTCAGTACTGTAGATTTATTCAAAAAGGCCATGGGTCCTATTACAGAGTAAACCTTAAACTCCATCAAGTCCCTGTCAGAAAGAAAATCGTATCCAGCAGCTGATTGTGATAATTGCACATGGAGGAGTCATGTCAGAATGCATATGTTTTAGCAATGAGCACTGGAGATGTGAGCAGTATATGTATAATAAAATCTTTCAAACACCCCACGGTCATGGACAGTGTTGGGTGTAACTAGTTACTAAGTAATTAGTTACTGTAATTAAATTACTTTTCCCTTGAAAAGTTAAGTAAGGGATTACTCTAATTTTTTCTGTAATTTAATTACAGTTACTTCTGATGTAATTAAACTAAATACTTTGTGTAATATATGTGTGTGTAACAGTGGAATTGACATCAAAATCATAACTTTAAAATCTGTGCTTCAATGTATAATTCTCACATTTGTAATATTTTGGTCAGGTAATAATACTACTTTATGTAGTTTTATATTATTTATTTGAATGAATTAAAAGAGCCGTTTCATGTCTATCCTTGAATCACTTAACTAATCAAGGTTGATATAGGATATAGAAAGTAATTAGTAATAAGTAATGAAATACTTTTTGGAGAGAGTAATTTGTACAGTAATCTAATTACACTATTGAATATGTAATTAGTAACTAGTAATTCATTACTTTTCCCAAGTAACTTGCCCAACACTGGTCAGGGACACACTGAATTACTGTACAAACTCTCTGAAAGCAATATTTTTAATGTTAGCACCCAGTGATAACAGAGATTAGGTTTAGTATTTCCTAACCTGATTATCAGAGTTTTCCCCATGTCTTGTTCATTTAAGTGTGACTAATGTATTTTTAAAGGTACAAATATTCCATGTGGTCTCTTAATTAATATGAGGGCATAAAAGCAGCATGCATTATAATTACAAAATAATTAACAAAATGCTGCTTAAAATTGCAAGTAATGGAGCATGCAGGACATAAAACGGGTCAACTTTGCAATATCACGGTACTAAATTATTACAATATTTATACCATGGTGTCTACATCCAATGTTTTTTTTACAATAAACAATTCTGTGCAAATATCTTAGGCCACCATCACCAGCTTTGTTGTTTTATCATGTTGTTTTACCATCCATCTCTTTATGAAGATTAAGACCTTTATTAAGACCTAACAGACTTTGGATCACTAGGATCAAGTCAGTTAGACATACCAAGGGTTCACTCTAAACAAGGGGAATCTGCGTTTAGCTTCTATGCCGCCCGTAGCTGGAATCAGCTTCCAGAAGAGATCAGATAAAACATGATCAACATTTAAATTCAGACTCAAAACTCATCTGTTTAGCTATGCATTTACTGAAGGAGCACTGTGCTATGTCCGAACTGACTGCACTGTATTTCATGTATAATCATTTTATTCTTAACTGTTTTAGTTCACTTTAAATCTATTTTTAAATATTTTTTTAAGTTTCTAAATTCCTTGTTTTTATTGTTGTGATTATTTTTATATGATCATTTTAATTATTTTTATGTAAAGCACTTTGAATTACCATTTTGTATGAAATGTGCTATATAAATAAACCTGCCTTGCCTAAGATAGAAACAACAAATACAGGAAATATGTACACATACACAAAAAAAATTAATAAAATGGCTTCTGCAGGCAAAATGTTGCCTCTCTGGGCACGAGGCACATCTTTTGGGGAGACTGTCCTGAAGTTTTCCTTACAATGAAATTTTAAATTAGGATTTCATTCCAGGGACGTCACATTGAATACTTGTAACATTAGCGTATAGAAGCATTTTTATTCTGGTTCTATTCTAATTAAAAGACAGAGAAATAACCATCTCATTATACTACTGCTGAAACAACAAATACAGGGCCCTATGAAATGCCTTTTATTTTTTCCCAACTTCTTTTTTTATACTTATATGTATCTCGTTTCAAACATATATAGTACAATTATACAAATAACAATTTTCTTTAAAGACATTATTTTTCCCAATAGTTATTCTTCATTATTTCCTTCTACTTTGTTTTACATTTATATTTATATATTATTTTTTCCCAAATTCATTTTTTCTGTTTTTATTTTTCTGAATTCAGTGTTTGCTGTATTTTACTATACAATAGTAAGTAATATATTTGCCCACATAAAAAATACTTCGGTGTATTATTATTCACTTATAAACTATTAAAAAACCTACATTGGATACTTTAAACCATACAGGAAACCAATAAAACATCTTACCAGTTCTTTTTTTTCTTTTGTTTTTAGATCTACTTAAAGCGACAATGAGCAACTTCTGCTCACTGTTGCCCCACGTGGTTGATAAGCGGAATTGTCTGTTTACAGTGTCGTAAAAACTGTCGTAAAGATTTCGCGCTGGCAGCCGACGGACCCGGCGGACCCAGATACGCTATGAAAACAGCGCATAGAATGTATATATACTTTATATAATGACAACATTAGCCTACTCAACGACTGAACTGTTCAACATTTACGCGGTTTACTGGTCTGAACTAAAGAATCTGCTACTTTTTACCACAACACGTTTAATGTGTTATTTTAGTCTTCATTTACAAGCACTAAACACATTCATGACGAGACACGACAACATGCTAGCTATCGACACCGGCAACCATATATTATTTCATTTCAATTCAATTTTATTTATAGCGCTTTTCACAATGTGCATTGTTCCAAAGCAGCTTTACAGGAGAAAATTAGAAAAACACAGAGAGGTAAAACACAGCACAGTGCATGGTGTTTAGACCAAGCAAGATCATTCTAATAAATATCTAATAAATAATTAAATTAATAAATGCAGTCTCCCTGTGAGCAAGCCAACATTGCCCTGCTATTTAGCTCTATATTATCTCTCAGCTAGTGTGAACCGGTGATGCGCCAATGACACAGACTAACAACAAATACGTTCAAAAGTACAGGACAGTAACAAAAAAGGTACAAATAACACTTACAAATCCAGGAGCAGGACCGCTAGGTCTCCATCCGTTTTGCAACCTGTTGCCTCTTGCTGCTCGCGCCACCGAGTGTAAGCCCGTCCGATATTGATTCGTGACCAGCCTCGTGTCCGATCACTCTCTCGCTTTCTTTTCTTTGCTTCCACCGACAAAACCCTCTTTGGTTTTTTTGGCTGGCTCTGCCATGGTGATGTTTTGGTTCGTTTCGTCTTACTGTTAGCTCTGCTGTTGGCTAACTTCTCCCAGGCTACGAGTAAAACGTGACGTATGCCGTAAAGCAGGGGATAGGCGGGGATTGTATCGGCCCGAACACTAAAGTTAAAAGTGCAATTTCAGCCGATAGGAGGCTGCTTAGGTAGCAACGGCACTTAAATAATTTTAGAGACATTATTTTAAGGTCAAAAAGTTGCTCGTTGTCGCTTTAAATTTAAGTACTATTTTTAATCAAGTAATATTTTTTATCAAGTAATATTATTTATTTTTTATAATTTTACCAGCACATTAACTTCCATTTACTAAAGTAATTAATATTCTCTGTGGTTGAATTATAAAAAAAATCAAAGGGGGATGGTGTGGTAAAATGTGAATGTGTTTCAACTTTTTCAAGTTAACCAAACTTTTGACGGGTCGTCGCAAAGGGTGTTTGACAGTAGCTTCAATGCAGTTGAAAGCGCCACACTAACAGTGTTGTCAACTTGGCGTCTTTGTCGCTGACTTTTCAAACCCCTTTAGCGACTTATTTTTCAAAAAGCGACAAATCTAGCTACTTTCTGAATAAGCCTTGTCGACTTAGCTAAACATTCTGCTTCACTTCTACTGCCCTGCGAGAGCGAGTTTTTGCCTCGACAGGAAGAAGCAGCACATTCAGTTCAGACCGCACTGAAGCATGAATGAGATACGCATGTACAAACAGCGTTTCCAAGAACTAATCACTTATTGACATTGTTTGAGCATTTATGATTTAAAACGTGATAACTGTATGGACGCATAAACATGAGCACAGACGGATTTTAGCTGTTCAAAGAAAGTGACTGCTGGTGTGTAGGTTTAAGTGGTCGAGTTCACTCACTATTACATAGTTTTTCTTGTCTGCCAACAGAAACAGAAAAATAAGTAATTAAGAACCTATTTATTGTACATTTGGGTGTATTGTTTAATATAATACTGTATACGACAGCTCAGAGAGTAGAGATATGAAGCAGACCTGAGAGAGCTTAGCTTGCCTGATACTACGTGATGACATCACTGATATGCAAATTAGCACGTGACGTCATCTGGCGACATTTAGCGACTTTTCGGGCAGGCTTTAACTACTTTCCATTGAAAATAGTTGGCAGTACTGCACACGAACGTTACGCGTGCAGTACACGCAATCTAACCACTTTTAATACAGACACGCAAAACAAGCATGTTATGTAAACCGCATCTGAATAATTCTAACGTTCTAACATGATTTATTTGCATTTTGTCAGCTGTGCAGCGCTACTTTCTGGTTAAAAAGTAGTACATTTGCTTGATTCCATGCCATTCCGTGTTATACAGCAAATTCCGTCTTTATGTCTGATTCTGCGATTCCGTCCGCTTTTTCCGCATTGCGGAAATCATAGAGCCCTACAAATATTATGGTGGCATGATGGCCAAAAAACCTTTATGGCCAATACACAAAAATATTACATAAAAAATGTATTAGAATGTTTTGGAGCTTTTTGTGTAAATGCATTCCAAAAAAATGCTTGGCCTGTGATGCTCAGAATATTAATTCCTATTCCAGCATGATTTCAATGCATAACACCACAGGAGAACCACATGAGATCTATTGCATGATTTCCCAGGATGTGAAATTACCCCGTGAAACGAATTTATTGCCTAAATTCACTGAATTGAAATGATGCAACATTGTCAGCTCATTCATCAACTGTTTCCTCACTGTCTCTTTCCTACGCCCACATGTTACTGCCTCACCTCTTCACACTTACAGGCAGAGTTTGGAGGAAATGTTGGACTTTGCATACTAACATTTCAGAGGCAAGAGTCCAAAAACAACCAATTTATTGGGCAAAAGAAAAGGAAACACAATCAGAGTCGCTCCTGCATCATTATCGCATGACACATCCTAAAAATTCTTGTTTGTGTTTGTATTTCACATTTCTTCCAAATTTCTTTAGGCTAAACTAACATTCATATTCATATATTCATTATTACTGTTCTCCTCTACTCCATTGCTTGGCAAAAAAGAGCTAAGGCACCTGAAAGATAAAAAATATCTCAATTATTTCTAAATATGCCATTTCTGGTCATCATATTATTAAACTTTATACAGGTTTTTGCAACTAATTCTCATATCAATGCAGCACATTAAAAGTAGTGGTCGACCGATATAGGGTTTTTAATGGTCGATGCTGATATTAAGAAAGCACTGTGGCCGATTGGCCGATAAGAGGTCTATATAACACATGTGCAACTAAATTAGTAAATGAGAGATATACAGAAAATTTGTGAAACTAAATGAACAATTATTGTGTTTTACATGCCTAGTTAGTTAGTAACAGACTTGAACACATGAAGAGGTCTACACATGACGTTATAATTGTGGGCAGCTAAACATGGCTTAATATGAATAAAATATATCAATTTAAACATATTGTTGATACTTACCATACAATTTTTGTATTATTCACCTTACACGACACATTTTACTGTGGTCATATTACATAAGTGGCAAATGCCTGCTTTAGATCTTCGTGGCATTTTTATGAATAAAATGCTAATATGCTGTATGGCAGCCAAACAGAATAAAATATCATCCATTTGTACAAATATATACTATATTGTCCGATGCCGACAATAAAAAATGTCTAAATATCGGCCGATATCAGCCACGGCAATATATCGATCTATGTCTAATTGAAAGCATGCTGATATTATACTAGGTTTCGGACATACAGTACATGATTGTTACAGTAGAAGTTTTCATAGGTTTAGAAAAATTAATCAAGTCTACTGGTTAGTGCCACTTAATTAATCACATGATTAATAATGCAAATTAGTTCCAAAAAAACATTCTTTTAAATTATGCATGCAAAGCAATCAGAATTGCAAACACAAACGTGTATTTGGTGAACGTATGATTGTACTTGCGTTTAATAATTACAGTAGTTACGGATAAACCTTATGACAAACAACACTTAGATCATGAGAGCGGAGTGCAAAATAACAGGCAATACAGCGCCCCTGTGATTTCAGTCCCAGCGCTCAATATGATTCATTGATTGCTCTGCCTTTCTAATGCGATCACAGTTTTATTGCTTCTCACGCAGGAAAATTATACCCCTTCAGAAAGGCAAATGAAAAATCCTGACACGGAAGATGAAAAGACTTGTGCTGTCCGACTGAGTTTGCTTTGAGAGATATGACCAAATGAGGGGAGAGTGATTGTATTGACTGTCCTGGTGCTAATATAAAGAATGTCTTAATAAAACATGAAAACTCTCTTACATGAGCACACGTGATGCCGAATGGAGTTAGACGTATTGAAAAAAGAAAAGGAACCCGAGCAAAAGAAAGTTCTTACAGAATTACACTTCCAAGTACAAGACTAATTCTACTTGCTTGCTTTTAATTTCCTCTTTGGAAAACTCTTATGTCTGAAAATCATCAAGGTCATGAAAAGTTACAATGCTGTTCATTGAGAAAATGATTATAATAAGGTTATGATTGGATTTCTAACCCTTATGGAATTACTGCTCCAGTGCACCTCATATGCTGACCAGAGCAATCAAAGTAAAATCTTATACAGCTAGTCTGTTAGGATAAACATAACAACAAAAGCAGAAAAAACAACGACATGAAAGAACTCTAAAGATATATTTAACAGTATACTGTCACGGTCCTGCCTTCTTGTTCATGAATTTCTAGTCGTGTGGCAGGATCGGGACAGATCCCTTATGTTTTATGTGAGAAAGTCATGGGTTGTTTACGTTTTTACATCTCATGTGCTTTCTAGTGTCTTGTCATTGGCCCCGCCCCTCTCGTTTCCTGTATTGCTTCCCTGCCGTGTATCATGTTCCCCACCTGCCCTCGTTAATTATCCTTCGTATGTTCTCCCTATTTAGTGCCCTCGTGTTTGCTGTCCTGTGCTGTTGTGTACTGTTTTGTTCCCAGTCTGCTTGACGTGCATGTCAAACCTTGCTGTGTGGATTATACCTTGTCTTGTTGGAAACTTACCTTGTCTTGATGCCTTCATGTCCTTGTTTGACCTGTAAGTGTTTAGTTTAGATATCTTGTTTCTTGTTTTTGCCCCCTCGTGGGAAGTCCTGTTTTCAGTTTTACTTAGTTTTATCTAGTCTTTGACACCCCATCGCGGGTTTTTTTGTTTGTTAAATAAAGTATTTATGTTCTTGCCGAACCGCTGCCTGCGCTTGGGTTCTTCTCTGCGCTGTCACACCCCCCGGTCGTGACAGCAGTCGTGACAGTATACACTATTTCTAAGTCACTAAACTTGTGGAGTCCATTTGACCATTAAAGCCAAAGAGGAAACTATCAAATACTGAAACGCATGTACATAAAACAATAAAACCTTATAAAATAAAAGCTGGTAATGGTAATAAAAATGATTATTGCAAAAATGACTATGCACTGTGAACATGAAGGGAACTTTACACATACACTAATGCAGATGTTACTTGTTTAGATTTTTTGACAAAGAGAAATTCAGCATTATGGGATTGCCTTCACGGCAAAGAATACATACAATGCCAGGGCTCTAGACTAACATTTTAGAGAGGTTGCACCGGTGCCACCAAGTTATACGTTATATATAGGTGCATGGCACCAGCTGTTAATTTGGTAGCACCAGAGTGGTGAGGTGAGGCAAGAAAAAAGAAACATTAAAACTACATCCAAGCATGTTTAATACATTAATAAATCAATTGCAAATTAATAAAAAATAATTGTTTAGGATAATGGTTATTGATTTTATTGCTTATACATAAACTCTCTTTCAACACAAAGTGTAAAGTGTATTTAAAGCACATCTTTAACAATGAAATTATTGTATATTACTTTTTTTCTTTATCTTAACAACTCGTATAAGGAAAACACAATTCCTTTAATATCAGTGTTTTGGGCCCGTCCTTTGTTGTTTGACGAACATTATAAACGGAGATCTTTATTATGCTGCTGCCCCTTTAAGAGCGAGTATACGGATATACGGATCTAATGTACTTTGACACATGCGTTTTGTTTCCTGTTCATGAAAAGGACTACTTTTACAGGGATCCTTGCTAATATGGGAATTTTTACGTAATTTTGTGTTTATGTGTCCGTTTCAGAGTAAGAAGACGTGAAAGAGAACTCAGTTTAGTAGATCTGACTCTGGGCGCGCATGTTTAAACACATGTTTTCTGCATTAGCTCCACATGCATACAACACAAGCAACACAATTTGTTATCGTTCCTGTGTTTTTTGAAATTCTTGTATTGAGCAGGCAAAACATATTTATTTTAGCTCTGCTCTGGAAATTCAGAACAATGCATATGAAAATCATTTCTTAAAGCGTTCTTCCCAAAGTTTTCATCTGTGTCTGTGATATAGTAAAAACTATTGAAACTTCACAGAAGTTAGCGAGGCATTCGTAATAAAAGCCCTAGATGCAATTTCTTTGCAATATTTTCTGCTCTGCATAATTTCCTTTTATGTCTTTACATGGGAGCAGAAAAGGAAATAATCTTAGAAAATACAGAAATAAATCGAATCTCTGAGATCTTTAATGCATGTGTATTCCTCTCTGAATTAACCGGTATATCTTAATATGTCCATTAAACTACTAAACACTTTAATAAAAGTGAATTTCACTGGGGTAATGTCAAAAGGTTACGAGTCTTGGAAAGAGCATGCATTTTGTGTATTGTATAGCATAACTACCCTGCAATTTGGCAAAGAATTATAAACCCCAGTTGGATCGTCATCCTTAAAAAATGTGCTTGCTAGTGGAAAAGGTGTAAAGATCTTCCTCTGGATGCCAAAAGTGTATCAGGATTCAGAAAGCATCTTTTCAATATTTCCTTAAAGTATACAAACATTATTACAATTTTTTAGCCTTGAAACGTTTTAACATTCTTGATTGTATTTTTATTCTTTATTTTCATCCAATAAACCTAAGCTCAAAACACTGTTTGTGAGTTCCTAATAAAATTCCATGTACTATAGTTTCAAACCCCAAAAAGAAATCCTCTAATAGTGTATGTCAATTAGACTTAACACTAACAAAACACAACTGATCATCCTCAAAAATAATTTATATATATATATAATACACCTGTAGGATATAATTATTATTATTACTATAATTATTATAATTATAGGATATAATTATATCCTCCAGATAATACACTATCTATTTTTATACAACTTTTTCTGTAAATTATATTTCATTCATTCTGCTGTATAGCACATGCCTTGTACTACAATAGTCTATTCTTATTTTTTACTTGTACATATTTACATACACACATAGCTTTACTCTCTCTATATCTTTATCTTATGTTTATTGTATTGTATTTCTTAATGTTTTATACCCATAGGCCCTTATTTAAATCATTGTGTACTGTATTCTATTGTGTTATGGTCTCTGTATACTGTTGTTGCTGTTTCTGTGTTCTGGATGCTCCTGTCACCAAAACAAATTCCTTGTATGTGCAAACATACTTGGCAATAAAGCTCTTTCTGATTCTGATTCTGAATTCTGATATATATATATATATATATATATATATATACATATAATTGCACTGTTAGCGCTTAGCTTTCATCCTGTGAACCCCTGTGATGTAGAGCTACAGTGAACTCATAAAAAAAGGCTCTATTTTGATTCAGACATTTGACATCAGTCATAAAGAACAGAGATGACCCGGGTATTCTGGATGATGGTTGTCTAACGGTTACGGTTCTCGCAAAAATTGGTATCTAGAGTTGGCCTTCTTCCACCAGCTAAATCACATCATCTGTCTGCGTTCTAGACATGTGTCCTTATGCGCAGAACTCTGGGTGTCTAGACAGACTGTGCAAATGCAATTTCTCATTCATTTTTATATTCATTGGATTTTAAAAATCACCAGCGTAGGTTCGCAGCATCTGTTCACACGGTCTGAAGTTAGTCCCTTAAGTCTTATAGGGACTTCTAGTTAGTTAGCACTTCAACTTATGATTTTCTTTTGCCTATTTCATTCACTGACAAAGTCATTATATTTTCATTCTTTAAAAAATTCAGTGTTTTGGATGTACACATTACTTCTTGACAGTAACGGTAAAATATACTCCATATGGGCAGTTGGCGAATAAATCGTACATGTGTCCTATGGTGTGACATAGCAAAGTTCGGAAAACGCACAGTTAATATTACATTGTTTTATATGATTAATATTTATATGTATCATATAAAATGGCATAAGAGAGATTTATCTACATTGCTGCAGTAACACCATAGAAAAATATAAAAACT
This sequence comes from Triplophysa rosa, assembly GCF_024868665.1. Lineage (NCBI taxonomy): Eukaryota > Metazoa > Chordata > Actinopteri > Cypriniformes > Nemacheilidae > Triplophysa > Triplophysa rosa. The sequence goes on along the minus strand of NC_079891.1, from coordinate 32,335,173 downwards.
TTGCATATTAGTCTATGAACTACCCATATTCATACTTAAAGGAACAATACAAGAACTATTATAATACTGAGATGAATGAGGAATAAGATTTTTTTTTTTTGCGGTTTGTAGGTGGTTACGACGTTACAACTCACAAACTGCTTCTACAACAGATCCCCGGTGTAAGAAACAGATATTCATATTTATAGATTTGTTTAGTCTCTTGACCTATTTTTATTGCTATTTTAACACTTTCTATAAAGTATATTCAACAAAGTGCCCAACCCATTATTGACACAAGCGCTATGCTGCTTTAATTCTCCTCTCATTTTAAAATAACAAGAGCCTCTGACCACGGCAGCTCATAAATCAGCTGCACATGCTCTACTGTTCCTACAAGAGCCAAGTCAATGGATCTCTGTGGGAGTGGGCGAGAGAGAGAGAGAGAGAGAGAGAGAGGGAGCAAGTTGTGAGGATCCAATGTGAGGCAGAAGAGAAGGGGCATTGAAGATGAACTGGCGTAAGAAGCTGGCAGAATGATAACAGGGCGAAGGGCTTCACATTGGCAAAGGAGTCCAAGGGGGAACTCGGCTGCCCTCGACACCAGGAGAGAACTGACAGTGCAACAGTTCAGCTGAGGCCAGAGAGAGAGAGAGAGAGAGAGAGAGAGAGGTGCAGAGTGATCCCTGTGCTTGAAGCCATCTGGCCTCTCTCACTGATCCAGAACGTTATACTGACAGCTGGAGGAGAAAAGAAAAAGAAACAAGAGATCAGCAGAGAAGTGAAGAGTGAAGAAAAACACAGTTTTAAAATTTGGCAGAAGTTTAAGCTCCTTTAGATGGTTAACCTGCTCTGAAGCACAGGGGATGTCCTCCACAAGGATTGTGTATGGACGGGAGATTTGCTTGAACTTTAAAAGGTGAGGTGTGTAATAAAATATAGCAACTTTGGCTCAACCAGTGCCATTGGCCTGGATCTGTGAGTTCGAAACTAAAGGCAGCTGTCATGCCCAGTCAATATCTTCACAGCGTTTTCTGTACTGTATAGAGATATCTCATAATTCAGACACGCTCCCAAAGCACAAGCATCACGTACAAAAACCCTAAAACGAACATACAAGATTTCAACAAAACCAAGCTGAAAATTCTGATTATGCTTCATTCTTGGTAGAAATACAGTGCGTTAAGAGCTGGAAAAAAGACTAAATGTACATTTCAATATCTGATTAGGGGACAAAACTGTAAGGTATTTGAAGCAAACATTAGATTCACACGTAGTGTAGTTATCACTGGATATTGCATATGAACAGCATTTTTTTTTAGCTTTCATACACTGACAACTGCCCACTAAATCAAATAAGATCTAAATCAAATCAACCAAAAATAAATCACAAGTCATATCTAAAGCTCTTTTGACTTGGGCCAGTGAGAAACTATCAACTCAAGAAATCACCAAAAACCACCCTAGTAAGCGCATAAAGCCTGCTTTTTACGCCGTAGCTTACGCAGAGACGAGTACTCTACGCCATAGCATCAATGCGACGCGCACCGCACGCGCTGTGATTTGTCTGCTTGAACCCCCTCCCTTCAGGTAAAAAACTCTGCGATAGCGGACGTCCTTTGACATCATACAGTAGTCACATGCGAACAGTTCCCCGTACTAAACAACCTGTATAAGTATGTTCTGTGCATCCTGGCCACGAGTGCCCCTTCTGAGAGAACAGTCAGCTTTTGTGGGCGGAGTTTGGAGGAGAGAAGTGAACTGAAATGGTTGTCAGTATTATTAAGGTATTCGGCCTTCGGCCAAGTGTTTAATTATTATTTGACTTCGGCCAAGAATTTTCATTTCGGTGCATCTCTAGTACACAACAAACAGCTTCTTCTTCGGCTCTTGTCTTGGTTACACAAGCAACACGCCTGTGGACACTGACACCTAGTGGCCATTGCCTGTAGAGGCTACAGCGTAGGTCCGACTCAGAAGTAAAAAACACGCTTAACAATGCACTAAAAATGAGCCTTAAGGCTGGAATACACTACAAGACTTTTAAAATCTGAACAGATTTTTAAAAAACTAGACATCATACACTTGCAGACTTTTTGAAGGTTTGCATAGAAAACAATACATGATAAAACCTGCAGACTGGCGCAGACTTTCTGCAACAACTCCAGACTGAAAATCTGGGCAAAAATCTGAGCAAAAGTCTTGTAGTGTATTCCAGCCATTAGCAACCAATTTTTACAATGATAAAGCAAGATGGGGAAAGGATTCTTGCTACTATTCTTGCTATAAAAACATGTTGTTTTTGCAAAATAACTTGTCTATAAGGCTAGGCTTTCAACATCAGACCACGAGTGGTTGACTGTTCAATAAACACACTACAGTACATGTTCCAAATCTTTGACTTCTGGACACTGTTGTTTGATATCCCAAGTAGTATGAATAAAAACTACATCCAAATGTAACAGCATAGCTGAAGTGATGTCAAATGTTTTTTTATGTGGAAACACTTTTAAAGAATACAGATATGCACAAAATAATAAGTGTCACAAAAATAAACACATGACGTATTAATGTCCAGTGTTAAAATGCAATACAATAACTATAAAACAAATACATGGAGAAAGAATCTCTCACCTCATGTCAGTCTGCTCATCTAATGCCAGAACATAGACATTAACTTTCATCAAGCGTAAAAAGTCATGTACTGACAGCACAAGCTCGCATAGCAACAACTCCGTTCCCGACGACATCTGTGTGCCACGACTGGCGTTTCAAACCGCCTTACCTGCTTACGGGCTGCTGGCGAAGACTCCTCTTTCCCGTGTCAATGTGTAATGTTTTATAGAACGTTGATTAAACATCGCTGCAGGGCATAAAACTGACTTTCTAGCACTACAGTGCTGAAGAAGAACGATTAGATTCACACAAACCCGCAGGCCAAGACGCTGGACAGCCTTGATAACTTCTAATTGGCTAACACAGTTGTCAATCAAACTCGGCGAGTATTATGAACACTTTATTTATTTAGGACTTAAGATGTTATAATTATGTTAACAACATCAAAACCAATGAAAATTAAAACGTTATTATTAATTAAATAAAATGTTTGTGTAATAATTTAGCGAGTCTATTCCTCATTGTAGGCGGGGCTAGGCCCGTCAGGCCCGTCCATTGGTTACGCCTGAATGACAGCAACAAGTGCACATTTCTGCGCTAAAACGAACGGAGCGTGGACATCTTTCCTTGTGCATTCCTTGCAGACCAAAGAAAACGTGCAATAATAGTGACTAGCGTATATATTTTAATATATGGCTAATATATATGTTGACTTTTGTGGGCCGAAGGGAATAAAAGACAAATAACAGAGTTGACGTAAATCTTGCAAACCTGCGTGAAAAGCTATTTGAAACAAAGGGCCAATTATCATTGATGGCCTTTGAGCTTAGTATATCACTTACCACACCTGAAATTGTAAAGGACCCCCAGGTTTTTTCGATATATTTTAAACCCAATCTGACATGTAACCTTTAATATACTGCAGTGTATTCCATATTAGTTCATGAAAATTGGCTTTTTGGCATTTTAGCTGCTAAATGGTTCTCTAACAGAGACCTCAGCCAGCATTCTTGTATTATGTTAATTTAACAATGTCTGCCTGCTGAAATTCACCTTATAAACAGCCACTGTGTACCATATGATTCTCTCATTTGTCTCCAGCATTTACCTCCCTCTCTCAGACGTTTACACAAAGATGTCTTAAAGGTACAGACACACAAATAGCATGTTTGATTTAAAAAATACAATATAAATGGAAACTAGGTATAAAAAATGTGTATGCTCCAAAAATAAACAACATGGCCCCTTTCATGTATTAAAATCTGTATTTTTGAGCCAAATCAAATATCCCCTCCAGTCATAGATGTTTAAATCTAAGAATTAATTAGGATATTAAATATCAAGGGCCTAATTACATATCAGCTACACCTAGGGCTTTTTTTGTCACAATGCAATTCATCTCTGACAATATCAAAACGTATAAGTCTTTGTGTCTCAGACATGCATCTGTGAAAGACAATGGGTCAATGGTGCATGTCAAATCGAAATGATTTCCAAATGTGGTCATTCAGTGACAGGAGTGGCAGGAGTTTACAGTTCTCAAAAGAGGATACACAATCAGCAAAGCATTATGGGTAGTGGAGTTCTTTACCAGGAAATTAAAAACTAAAACTGAAAATATGTAAGTCGAATTATACAGCTTTTACAGAAACATAAAGCCTATATTAAACAATGGTATGGTTTATAATGGGTATGTAAAGGTTTACACGTTTTAACTTCCAAAACTCTGCTGTGTTATATTGGGAGTTTTTAGTTTGGGCAAGTTACACAAAACTGTTTTAATCAAGGTTCTGGAACACCCATGAGAAACAACAAAAACATTCATAAAGAGTGTGCACTTCCAACAATTCAAACATAGCTTATTTTAGGAAGCAAAGCTTGGTCTTATTTAGAAAACAAAGTAGGCCTACGTTCAGATTGCAAAGTAGTCACATTCTCGGTGCAAGATGAAAGTTTATTTCTTGACTGAAAAGCATTTGAATGGGGTTTAAGGCTTTATTCTAATGCTTGAGGCAAACACTTTGAATGCATATCAGATCAGAAGTTTTATTTCCACTGGGTGCTGGTGAAGAAAGGCCTTTGGGGTGGGCCGAGGGGGGTGTCGGAGGGTCAGGAGGAGATGGGGCATTTTCACACTGCGCCACAAATACCTTAGAAATGGTTAAAGATGACAGCATCAATCATCACCCCCTGCAGACATCCTAAAGGTGTTTCGAGAGGAGGATGTATATATGTATATACTGTATGTATAGAAGCAGTATAGTAGCATAATGACAAGTCAATGGGGTCCAATGTTGTTTGGTTATCAACGTTCTTCAAAATATCATCTTTTGTGTTCTGAAGAAAGTCATAAAGGTTTGGAATATGGACATGGACATACGGGTGAGTAAATGATGAAACAATTTTCATTTTTCATTTTGAACTCATTCCGGCAGTTTCACTCAGATATACGACACAATAGAGAATTCCATTTTATGTTGACTTCAAATGTACCTTGGTTAACACTGGGGACAAGCTGCTTAAAGCCAGTCCACATCCTTTTCATCACAAAAGGTTTTATAACGTCACAGATCAAATCCCATCAGGCAAAAAGGTTGCATAAAGTAGTTCATACAAGAGTGCAGTTCTTGGCCATGATTGACTACCATACAGTGGGAAAAACTACAGTGGGTCAAAAGTGCCTCAGAACTGTTTGCTTTTCTAAATACTTCAAAATATTCTCTTTTGTGTTTAACAGAACAAAGACATTTACAAAGAAAGTTTTCCTACTATGGTAGTCAATGGTGGCAAAGAACTGTTTGGTTAAACGCATTTTGGGGGAAACTGTCCCTTTAAGTCACTAAAATTTTATAGACACATTCACATTTAGTGCAAAGTATCAGTGTCGACTAACAAGCTCACTGAACTTCAAAGGCATGCTCTATCACATTGGATCACCATTCTGCCCTGCTGGGGTAAAATTGGCTTGCTATTCGTGTTGCTGGTCAAATAATTGGAAATGATCTTTTTATTCATGCCATGTGTTATAGAAATAGCCATAAGAGACAGGCATCAGCGATAAAGCCACGGACCTCCAGCTGTTTCAATTTACTCTCACTTTTACGCTCTTAATTATCTTCTCCTTTTCTTCTTGAACGTAAACATGCAGAACTAATTGAGCTTATTGGTGCATATAGTCTCTTTGATATTCATAATGACAGTTTTGTCAAGGGAGCAAACGCAACAGGAGGCGCAACGTCAAAAACACATTTCTTAACCTTTTCAGGTTTTTGCCGGGATGTGTCTAGGATCCACCTCTTTGTCTTTGACGGACAGCGGGGGACAATACACCAGTCACGTACAGTATATGAGAACAGCCAAAGCATACATTAAATCCTATATTACACAGAGCCCCAGTCACATGGTCTAATGCTGTTAGAAGCTCTTTGCCAGACAAGAGCTCCTGCCCTCATCTCCCAATATTCCCTGCCGCTGCAGTTCAGCCCAGAGTGCCATCGTCTGTCAGTCAACCCGGGTCCAATGCGAAACAACAGTGCAGTTCTCTGGGGACTGAAGGAAAAACTAAGGCAGAATTATATAATGGATTTTAGAATCTAGGTAGTTCCAAAAATCTCAAGTGGCTTGACATGAGGGACTAGACGCAATGGGTTCCCCTGTGGTGGAATGAACTCCCAGCCTCCACCCGAACTGCAGCATATCTTCACAACTTTCAAAAAACAGCTCAAAACATACCTGTTCCGCATTTAATTGACTAACCAATAACTCTGTCCGTCTAAAAAAAATCTTGTTGTTTATTCTCTCCTTTACTTACTCCAGCCTTGTAAACTAACGGTACTGTTTAGCGTGTTGATAAAATGTTTATATGCACTCCTACTTGTAATTCGCTTCGGATAAAAGCGTCTGCCAAATGAATAAATGTAAACGTAGACGTGCATAAAAAGAACATAAAAACGTTATGATATACATTTAATGACACACAATTTGTCTATACACACATTTTGGGTTGAAACAACCCAGCAAAGATTAATTTAAACCAAACAGTTGGGTTTGTCCATATTTTACCCAACTATGGATTGAAATTACAAACCAACATTTGTGTGTGTGTGTGTGTGCGTGCGTGCGTGCGTGCGTGCGTGCGTGCGTGCGTGCGTGCGTGCGTGCGTGCGTGCGTGCGTGTGTGTGTGCGTGCGCGTGTGCGTGTGTGTGTACAAGATCAAAACTTACCATTTTTAGGTGTGAGCGGTGTTACCAAAATCTTACACCGTGTAATTTTATATCATGCTTATACTAATATACACAGTGCTTAAAGTGATAGTTTCCTTTTTCCGCAGAACACAAAAAAGATATTTTTAAGAATGTTGGTAACTGGCCCCCATTCACTTGCATTGGTTTTGTGTCCATACAGTATAAGTGAATGGGGGCCAGTGCTTTTTGGTAACCAACTTTCTTTAAAGTATCTTCTTTTGTGTTCTGCGGAGAAAAAAACAAATCATAAAGGATTGAAATGACAAGAGAGTGAGTAAATGATGACAGAATTTTATCACTATCAAATTTTATCACTTCTTAATAATACGTTTTAGTAATAAATGTATTAGACCACCTGTCATAATAAAGAGAAAACACTTAGAAATCTGTCAAAAAACTTAATTAATTCTAAGAATATTATTGTCATTTATTAGGCAAACAACAATCTAAAACAACCAAATAGTCTTTATTCACAATTTCACAAATTTGAGGCGGCACATTCAAGTGTGACATTTAACCTTTAAAACATGTTTTTCTATGAAGGATTTATTTTTATATGCATATAACTGGTGCTGTCAATCGATTGCTAGACAAAACGGGCTTTCTGGCATAATCTTGTGTATTTTTGTTCATTCAAGCATGAAATAGAACTTAATACTGGTGCGCTGTCTGACAGAGATTCACTGTATACACCAGACTGGACCGCTGTAACGTTGCGCGTTGTGCCGCATCCCACAGTAGAAGCTGTCTATCTACACTGAACGCACCAAAGCAATGTTTCAAATCGTGCTTAAAAGGTTTAAAAGCCAGAGCGTGATTATATAATGTAACGCTAGACAAAGGACGACCAAATAAATGGATGTTGCGTTAATTGCGTTAAATATTTTAACACGTTAATCTGAAAAAAGTAAACGCATGCGTTAACGTTGACAGCCCTACATACAGCTATAATTGGGCATCTGAAAAAATATGTAATAAATAATATAATATTTTTCAAAAAAAGGAAAAAATATTTTTCCCCCCAAAAAAATTCATGGATAACAACAATTATATTTTATGACATATCAAATCTCAATCTCCAGCAGTTCACACCTTTATACCATCATACCGCCCTGCCCTAGAGAGTAATCGTATAGCACTTCATGACTTGCTCTTGTAAATGCAAAGCTCTGCACAAGTGGAATGTTCGCAGTCTAATCGCCTCCTTCACGATGTGAAGTCAGAGCATCTTATAATTTAACCATCACCATCTCCCCTCGACCAACCCTGATTCTTTCGTCCCCCGGGGAGCTGGTAGGGTGATAACCGTCTTTGCCTCTGAGCAATTTACAGTCATCAGTTCTAGGAAGCACAACATTAGCCAGAAAATGATCTCCAATGGCTAGCCAATTCACAGGAGCTAAATTGAAGAGACATCTCACTGCTGCACTGCTCTGACTATGAATTACTGATAACTTCAGCCGTAGGCTCAAATACAATAAAAGAAACACAGTTGTTGCGATTACTCAATACTTGTTGAGTTACATCAGTTGTTTAAAGTGGGGCGTTTCGAAAAGCCCCAATTTCAAAGCCAATTGAAACATCAGGCTGCAGTTTGAGGTCTGTTCGAGATCAGAGGTCAAATTAAAATATCACAATTACATCCGCAAATCCACATGTTATCTGCGCAAGGCCACAAATGAGTTCGTAAGCCGACTTTGAAAGACTCTGGGATGGGTTTTCTGTCGGGGATGGTTCTTGTGAGATAGCATCTCTTGACATCTTTTGGCGGCTCTGCGCTGCTTGATTCTTTGCTAAAAGATGAGGAGAAGAGAGGGAAAAAAGAAAAACACAGATGACTGCATGGTTCAAATCTGTCATGTGCAAAAGGCTTTTTAGCTTCATTGAATGAAGCGCAAAATGTTTTTGAGCAGGCGTCATTTTTATCGTTACCAATTTAGCCCAATTACACTCTAGGTCAACTCTTTTATGTCAATAAACATGATGATTTTGTTACCTCAAAAAGGGGCCTTATGAAGAATCTTATTTTGTAATCCTGAAGTATCCTAAAAGTAGTTCAATTCATGTCTTATATGCCATGTCCTTTGATAGCCAGTCGCAGTTTCTCACAAGCGGAAATTACATTTGGCTTCATGACATCAAACTTGGTACAACTCATCTAAAGGTGCCATTTAACATTTAATCTATATTCATGGGAAGAATGAACAACATACGGGATTGAAACAGCATGAGAATACGTAACAGCAGAATTTTTTTATTTTGGGGTGAACTGTTCCTTTAAAAACATACAGGACTACATACACCGTTACACTTTTGTTTTCTACTGCATTGTGCTCATTCTTCTTTAACTCTCGCTTCCTCCTTTTCTTCTAATAAAACAACCACCCTTCCTACCCTTCTCCAAACCGAGTGTGGAATGATAACCGCAAAACAGAAAATGCTGAAGTGAATCAATCAGAATAACTTAAAAATGCCCAGGGGCTTTTGGGAATATGGACGCTGGGATGGAGTTGCAAGTCGATACACTGACCTCAGCTGTCATTACCAGTGGGTCTGCTCAATCCGACACGGAGAAGCATCATAAAGAACAGAAATATATAATTAAAGACACCGAGACAATGCACACTGTAATTCAGCCAGTCACTGTGAGGGCTTTTTCGCTATTGCTGAAAAACTTTTATATTACTTTGTATTGTTTCACATAGTTATGGAATGAATAAAATAATAAAACATTTCTAGATTATTACAGTGAGCGTCAAACTTCTTTCACTGAAGAGTAAAACTTTGAATGTTATTAAACCTTTAATATTAAACTTTGAAATAATTGGTTGTTTGTGTCACGGACATACATGCTACCTCAAATTTTGGATTATTGAGCTGTGCAATCATTTTATTATTTTTTGTAATCAGTAATTTTGCACACAGTTTTCTTGAACGTTACAAATGAGGCAAAAGATGAGGTGCACTCCCACATATTCCAACACATTGTCGATGCACTTCATAACTCTACTGAATTATGATCAGAGGTGGACCTCTGTGCTTCCTCTTTTTTTATTGATCATACTTTTTTGTACCTTTTTACATGGCACAATGTCATACTACACCACTAAGTGAAAAATACTAAATCAAAATAGTCGTCTTGTTGCATATTCTTACATGTGCCCACCCCTAATCATTTCCAAAAAGTATGCAAAATAAAATTCTACTTAATTATGAGAGTAATTGTGCAGCATTCATACAAATTTTGCTCTTTCTATTCACCCATTTTGACCTTTTGTGCTCACTCAACCCATAGGAGGCACATTACTCAGGACAGAGATCACAGTTTTTTTCTACTGCGCGACAATTCTTCTTAACAATTCACCATCAGCCTTCAAAGCAATCGAACACATCCACACGTTATGGCTTCTCTCTGGCTGTTTGCGTAAGTCGGCCATGATTGAATAGCTCCCCGCAGAAAAGGCAATTTCACAATGCTGGCCTCTCACCAGCTTATAAAAAATAATAATTCATGTTGTCTTCTTTTACTTGAACGGAAAGTCTTAACTGTAATGATACAATTTCATGTCTTCCTCAGAAACTTTATAGAGAATTTTATAAGGGGAAGCTATTTGTGTGCTTTCTTTTTTTATGAAATTCATAGCAATAATGTTGAAAAATTAAGCAGTTTCGTGCAATTGGCAGACGCTTTAGTAAAAACAGTGACTCTAGGCCTGTTTACAGCGGGGACATAATGAAAAGACAGCGGCTATTTGCACTAAGTTTAAATAGTAGTAAGTTCTGTTTACACTAAGTGAAAATAGCAGCATTTCTTAGCGATATGCTATTTACACTAACCAAAAATAGCTGTAAGGCCTATTTTCTTTGGATTAAGTAGAAACAGTAGTTAGATGCTTTTTACTTATAAATAGTGGCAGATAACGTTACTATTTGCACCTCAGTATTGTTGCGCATTAAACATTATGCAATAATAACAGACAGTAAATCATTATATTTATAAAAATTATTAAAATGATGGCAACTTATTGAGATATTAAAGCCCTATAGTTTATGATTAAAAATGAATTTTAAGTCTTAAATCAATTTTATTGAAAACAAATGCGTTTATGATCTGTAAAGTAATAAAAAAGGTTAAAGAAGGTTTTCAACGGTCTCCCACGCCGCGCTAAACAGACTTTCCACCTTATGCCACTCGAGTCGCTGTTTGAAATGGTGTCAATCTTACACTTTCTCTATCCCAATCACATATTGGTGGGCGGAGCTAGTGTAAATAGTCTCTGCCAGCAAGGCGGGCTATTTGTACTCAGTGTAAATAGACACTACGTAATGAAAAAGATACTGTCAGTGATTTTATTTTCAAGTTGATGACCAATAAAACATTGACAGCCAATTAAAGTCCATTCGAACCTGAAGGGGTCGCTTATTTCAAATGTAAAAATTGTGACATTTTCAGCAGCCAACTGGAATTTACTGGAATTACACAAAGCTTGTCTGACAAAATACATTTTGGGTGACGAATGACCCCGAATTTTTAGTAAGATGCACCTTCAATTTATCAAACATTAACTCAATATTTTCAATAACCTTTTGCTATGTGCTACCTGCGTATTGATTTTCACGCTGGTCAGGGAACATACATAGAGAACTGCATTTCTCGCTTCACATTGGTGGAGGTCAAAGAGAAATGTGTGCACACAAACATGAACCGAAGCTTATTAATTTGACATTCTGAAGGACAAACAATGTTGCCATAATTTATTATTTTGTCCCCGTTTCATTAACTCGGCCAGTTTACGTGATGTAAAGTGTGCTGTATTCATTTTCCAGGTTTTAATCTACACGGAGGGGTGACACGCTCATAATTCAAGCAGTATGTCTACCTGGAAAGTTAAAACACCTGAAACTGTTTTAGACCTCACAGTTATTGATCACACCTGTGTTAGAGAGCTGGGTCAGGCAGTGTTATATTATTTACACTTATGTTGTGATGTGATGTTATGTTATGTTTAATTTTATGTTTTAATTCAACATAAAAATATTAGTCAGCGCGAGTTTGCATCAAAGTTTACTAATATTTGTTAGATGAAGTTCATTAGTTCATTTCATTTCATTTTATGATAATATGGCATTATGCAGACCTCAAATTATAATACATGCATTTAAAGCTGCAATCCGTACAACAGGTTATTCACATACATGAGTTGAAGGCAAACTTTGTGAAACTCAACAGCTCAATTATCAAATTATTCAAAATCATTATTAAACTGTAAGCTTTGAGCTTTAAGGATTACATTTTAAAAATATATTGCAGTTGATTCTCCAGGCATGCTGGTATCATTTGCTCAGGTATCTTTTTGCTATTTGGATGAACTTCATGGGCAACGGTCTGAGCAGAATGAGAAAACACTTTCCCCTGATAAGGAGCTCGATAACTCATGAAAAACATCTAATGCTGCTCAATTGATCTGTTGAAACACAAATCTGAAAAAACTCGCTTTCCTGGCATTTGTGGAAGAGAAAGCAGAATGTAATTCAGATACAGTGAGCGCTCGGGCGGGGCTGCCCAATGTGACGAGTTTAGCTAAAATAAAACCTTTCAGCACAAAAGCAGAAATAGCATTTGTTAGCTCACAGGAGAAATGAGCGGAAGAGAATTTATTCATGTTAACGATTGCACGCTGACACGAGATGACTGCAGATTCAATGTGACTCAACTGCTCTCTGGTCCTATCACCTGACAGCCGTTTTAGAGCGCTCAACCTGGATTTCGACCGAAGCGGATGCAGTTGTTTTCCTTCTGCCTGACAGTATGGAAATTTCCAAACGTGGGTGCTGAAAGATGCTGCTGTTTTCCTTACACAGAAAGAAATAGCTGAAAACTTATTCACTTAGCATATGGAAACACACATGGATAAATACAGATGTGTCAAAAATATTTTGTTTACTATCTACCTGGTGTGATGAACATCAGAAATGTCTACTGAACAGATTTGTCTTGGAAGAGCTAGGTAGCAAACTGTGAACTTATAAACAGGACTTGGTTGTTCTATTGGACTGATAAAACCAGGAAGGTCAAGGATACCTGGAGAAGCTGTCCACTGGCTTCCTATTCATCTCAATTCGAGTCTTCTGGGATGCAGCTGATTGGCTGACGGGAGTCCTAAAAACCTTTGTTAGAGATTATCCTGAGCTAATGTAAAAGACAGCCGACAGAGAAATTTAAAAAAATTGTCACCGTCAAAACATCCATTATAACGTACTAATATATTTTGAATATAAATATTTAATATTTTTTCAAGCCTGATAACTGAGCTTGAAGAAATAACATTTTACATGAATATTAGTCTACTTATTGTTTGCTGGCTCAGACAGAGGGGACATTTTAATGCATTCTTCATTAAACTTTTAGCTGTTTATTTTTAAAGCTATTCAATCGCACTGGAAACATCGGAATGACGTCCTGTGCTTTGTTTGTCCAAAACTGTGACCTACTTTTTTAACACAGTTTTGGGGTTTGAGTAAATACGGATATGTAACATGATGTTTTTATTAAAGCTCTGCGGAAAAATAATACAAAAGTTTTACCATGAGTTGAGTTTCAGCCCATGGTTGTCTATATAGAGAATTTTAAAAAGTGAACGGACATGCACATTTAAGATGAAGTCTATAACTCCCCAAATTGAATCAAATATGTTGATGACTCATCTCCTCTGTGTGGGTGGATACAGGATTTTTTAGCCAATAGAAATGTAGAATAAGAATGTCTCCTCCCCCAATACTTTCACCAATCAACAGCAAGTGACGTTATCAATCTAGTGTCATCAGTCTATCAGCATTGTTAGCATGTCAGGACATTACCAGCTCCATGATGGCATGTGTCAGTCGCACAGCTGTCATTGAGATGAATGAAAATACCGATAGATGCTTCTTTCCACACAATACAATCCTTAATCAGTTCTATTGAGTCAAAAATGATGCATTTATTCTGTCTTCAAAAAAAGTTTGTCAATGCAGAAATATAACAAAAGAGAAAGAATATCAGAGGACATACCAACACAATCTCACAACTTGTAACTGGTTATTTCTCATGAATTAATCTGCTTTTGCCTCAGTGGTGGTTAAAATGAGGGGTGAAGCTTCATTCCTCATTTTTATCTACAAATCGTACATGTTTGTATAATTATAATCGTACAAATGTGAGTGAAATCGCCACCTTGTAAATAGTTTCCCATCAGGCAGGGTTATATGCACCATACTAAATTTCTCCACCGATAGCCGATTATTCAGAGTGCTATCTGCCAATACTGATTCTGAAGATTAAATTAATATTTTGTAACTTTCTGAATGTTATTAATTCATATAATGACTATTAATATTTAACATCAAACTGGTGATGTTTCTTAACATTTTCTATATACAGAGCACAAATTCATTAAATTTTGATTATGATTGACAGGATATATCGGTCCTGATCATTGGCTGTTTTTAAACTGTCGACCGATAGCCGAAGTCGATTGTGTGAAAAATTGCTTTCATAGACCGATCCCGATTACTGGCCGATATATCGGTACATCAGTTATACTAAAACTGAAACAATTCAAACTTTTCTGTATATTAAAATTAATCAAACATAGTTATAATTATTGAATTTTGAAAAACAAATTATTTTAAAATTATTAACTGAAAATAAAATAAAAACTAAACTAAAACTAGAAATGAAATAAAAGCAAATTATAGCAATGTTAAAAAGAAATCAATTATATTAATTACATGAATTACTTAAATGAAGTACATAACAAAATTAACGACTAAACTAACAAAGAAACCTAAAAGAAAAACAAAAAATATAATTATAAAATGTATTATTAAATGTGTGGAAAAAATGACAATAAACATGTAGGACACATAATGTATTGAGATTCAGAACTGACCCATTTGCTTTAAAGAGAGATGGTGATGGAGTCTGTTGGTCTCCTTGAAACTGATTTCATAAATCTAACACTCAGAGTTTTTCCTGATCATTGATCGCCATTCCGTTTTCATTTGTACTTCTCCTTAAGCAAATGGTTTGAAAGTTTTCCAAAAGCCAATAACCGCTAGCAAAAAACCAACCAACATGAAAAACTGGTGTTTCTAATTCACCCCTGTGTGTTTTATTGAGTTGAGATGTTAGAACAGCTCTGGCATTCAGAAGACTTGAATTATTAATAAGGGTTAAATGGCTTCTTGTGGTTTGATCTGTGTTTGCCGAGTTCACGGGGAGACTCATTTTTAAAGCTAACTTTTTTTGCCAAAAGGGTAGAAAAACAAGGCAGGCAAACATGCTGGTCTAAAAAACTATTTTATGTTTTCATTCCGTTGTTTCTGACATAGACTCAGCACTGTCAAATCACTCCAGACAGCACAGCAAGAGGAGTACCATCATCCATTCTCTGACAGACAGTGTTGGAGAAGCAGAATGAAGTCTGCAAATCTGTAAGTCAATTATATTAGTAGAAAAAGAAGCTACACTAAAAAAAGAATTCTGTGGCAAATGCACCACCACAATGCTATGGGGCATTATGGGTGGTTGCCAGGGCATCACTGTGCGGTTGCTAAGGTCTCTCAAGGTTTTTTGGCTCATTATTGTATGTGGTTGCTAGGGTGTTTTAATGTATCATTCATGTCTGTAACAGAACATGCCAACATGCCAACTTTTAATACTTCAACACTTCCTCAAATGCTAAACTTTGGCAAGTAACTCATAAGTATGATCAATAATTAGTGATGCTTACCAAATGTTATAATTCATGAATTATTTTTATCATTCTATAATATTTGTAACAAGATTTTTTTGTGAAGTCTCTCGTCAAATGCTAGCCATTTTTGGCAGTTTGTTTGAAAGCCACTACTTTGTATTCTGCACAGGCACACGGCACAAAGCTCAAACATCTTTTTTTTCATCTGGCTGAATGACAGTGCTGCTATACAGCGGACACTTGGAGTGTATCATAGATGTCCAGGAATAGCTTATAAGAATGACACCATTAAAACCAAGCAGGGGGTGGAGGAAAGCAAATGACAGGTGTGGAAAGGTGGAGAGCAAAAATCTTATTCATCTCTAGAAGCTAAACAGCAGGTGCCTTACACACTGGACAACAGCTCTATAGTACAGATGTCTGGAATCTGAGATACTGGGGAGGGTATGAAACTTCAATCAAATTTTTAACAACGGCTCATTCAGAAAGAAAGACGATTAAAGCGATGATAAGACAGAGAAAACAATCAATTTATGTGCAACGTGTGGACCCGTTGAGGGATGACGTATCGCTCTGACAGGCTTGACAGCTCAGTCCACGTTTCTGTATCCGTAGGAATTTTTTTTCTTCTAGTTCAAGAGCAAAAAGTACATTATTTTATGGACTGCAGTGAAATCTATGTTTTAGATGTTATGAAGAAACGTATATTATAGCATTGCTATATTGTTGAATTATATTGTGGAATTATAAACATTATTAATGAATTATAAAATTTGGGAAGCATCACTAATTATTGGTCATACTTATGAGTTACTTGCCAAAGTTTAAAAGTTAGCATTTGAGGAACTATTGAAGTATTCAAATTTGGCGTGTTGGCATGTTCTGTTCGTGAATGATACATTAAAACACCCTAGCAACCACATATATGAACAAGCAAAAAACCTTGAAAATACCTTAGCAACCACCCATAATGCCCCATAGCATCGTGGTGGTGAGTTTACCACATATTTAATTCTTTAACTGCATTGAAATGTGGTTACTAGGTAGATTGCTAAGGTGGTTGCGTGGTTGCTAGGCTGCTCGGGCTCTTCGCTGTGGTGTTGTAGGGGTTGCTAGTGTATTACTAGGCACTTGCTATGGTCAGTGTTGGGTAAGTTACTCTCAAAAAGTAATTAATTACTAGATACTAATTACATATTCAATAGTGTAATTAGAATACTGTACAAATTACTCTCTCCAAAAAGTATTTCATTACTTATTACTAATTACTTTCTATATCCTACATCAACATTGATTAGCTAAGTGATTCAAGGATAGACATGAAACGGCTCTTTTAATTCATTCAAATAAATAATATTAAAACTACATTAAGTGGTATTATTAACTGACCATAGTATTACAAATGTGAGAATTATACATTAAAGCACAGATTTTAAAGTTAGACTTTGACTTTTGATGTCTGTTCCACTATTGCACACATACAGTATATTACACAAAGTATTTAGTTTAATTACATCAGAAGTAACTGTAATTAAATTACAGAAAAATAGAGTAATCCCTTACTTTACTTTTTCAAGGGGAAAGTAATTAAATTACAGTAACTAATTACTTAGTAACTAGTTACACCCAACACTGGCTATGGTTATCTATGTGTTTGTAATAAAAATACAGCCATTATTTTCTAACCCTTACAGTATGTCATCTAAACATGCTGTTTTTCCTGCTGAACACAAAGAGCAAAAAAACAGACCACGGTTTACATTTCAGTTTGTTTCTTACACAAAGCTGTCACGTGGATTGACAGCCATAGTCACATGGTCCCTATATGATCTGTTCAGCTCTCATGGTAAAAAAAAACTTGCGTGAAGAATTCAGTTATTAATTCTCTGTTTGTGTTCCACGTAAAAAACAGCAGCTTATAGATTTAAATGACATAAGAGTGAGTAAATAATGACAGATTAATTTATGAGTGAACTATTTGAACCAAAACCAGTTGAAGCCTGACAGAAGAACTGGGTATATAGGCATCTCATTCCGGGCGGACAATGGCGTTCTTATGGGGGAAGATTCCTCCTGGAATTCAGA
The DNA here is from genome assembly GCF_024868665.1 of Triplophysa rosa. Lineage (NCBI taxonomy): Eukaryota > Metazoa > Chordata > Actinopteri > Cypriniformes > Nemacheilidae > Triplophysa > Triplophysa rosa. Next base: position 32,317,510 of record NC_079891.1, on the reverse strand, counting down.
TGAGTACGAAGCAGAGATCTTTCCAAACCACTTTGTTTCCTTTGAGGAGCATTTTCCCGTTTCTCTCTCACCGGCTCTGCTGCAGTCTCTAGAGATTCACTTCAGCAAACAACAAAGAGCCCAATTCTGTGCCACTGTACTCAGCCTGGTGCATCTGCATCAAAAAAATAGATTTCAACAGAAGCCGTTTAGGGATACAAGCAGAGCTGAATGCAAGCATTGAAGCTAAACTTCACAAGTGAATAATGATACAGAAGACTGCTTCATAGCTTTCTCTCAAGCCTGGCTATGAATGTACAGTGTTAACCCAAAAAATAATTTAATAATTCAAAAGTGTGTCTTCTTTGTTCAAATGACCATGCATGCATTGTACTTCAAATACATGTGCAAATTGAAAATAAACATACAAACATTGGCAATGATATTTACTTAACAAACATGTCCAGAAATCTTAAAATGTTGTTATCTTAAAATTGCATTTGTAAGATGTATATTAGTTTGAAATAATATGTGCAAGCATAAAAAAACGTCAGGTTGAAAATGTTTACTCAAGACTTGGATATTGTTAGACTATGTATCCATATTAATTCTTAACAGTCTGAGCCCTGGGCACATTTAGTCAAAGGACTCTGTTTATGTATAAAAAATACATCGAGTTTAAAAACAGACAAGATAGAAAAAGATACGAACATAAATGATAATATTTCACAGAAAGCACAGTCATAAGTCACACGGCACGCAATATAGTTTTCCCAAAATCATTGTGTCCAATTGAAAGCGCATGTGACATTTCAGTCTGTGAGGATTTGAATGTAAAACGTCTTCAAGGCAAATTGGTTGAGCTGCTTTCTCTGAATATTTTTAGAATTCTTCTATTCTGTGTGCTTAATGTCAGACGGCACAAAAGTAGAAACCGAGAAAAGAAAACAGATCATAAAATAAACAATCGTTTGGGTATATGAAAGTCTTTTTTAATACAATATGATGTTTTCTCAGGATGTTACTGTGAATGATCAACTGAAGCTGTTACATGTTTTCAGGACTACAGTGTTTTCAAATGTATCTCATCTCCTTTCAATAGCTTTCAATAATTAAAATTATAATGAAAGAATAACAGTTTATATACTATAAGCACTATAACATTTAATTAAAATATCAATAAATAAATAAAATAATGAACAGCTTTTCCTGACAATTTGAGTTTTTTAAGTATAAATAGTATATCGGGTGAGATATGACACTTGCCACTGTTGTGACTGACCAATCAGAATCAAGTATCCCAGAGATCTGTGCAAATAAACAAATACAATAATAGTGAAGTTTGTGGCAGTAGTCTTTTTGTTTTTCTGTGATGTTACATGTTCTGCTTTATGTTGTATATTTTGCTTGTTGTCTAAAAACCTTGGGTGTTAATTTCTGAAAAACTAAACTTTGTGCTGGATGTCAGACCAAAATTGCGTAGAGAGATCCAAGGATCCAAAGAAATAATGACAGTGAATATCACAGTGCTTGCCTGTTTCCACATTAGCCGTTGTCAAATCAACAGCACGACTTCATGGGGTCCATGAACACATCTTCATTCATCCATATTTTTAATTATTTAAAATAGTAGGGCTACCTGTACACTTTATGATCGAGCCATTAAACAATTTTTAGATATTAAACTGATAGTTTATAAGTCTTAATTTGTTGTGGCCATCTATAGTGACACATGGTCTAATGTACCCATCCGGGACGTATAAAAATGGCAAAAAAGCACCCTTCACCATATATTAAGTGACCATCGAAAGCAGTAAAGAGAAAGGAAAATGAGAACTTTATGATTGACCTTTCAGAAGTTTGCAATATTTCTCATATCAATAGAGCGACCCTCGCATTAACTGTGGGTCACAGGAGTGGACATTGCTCTGCGATCCTTCGCCTCCATGTTGTGACTGTTTGTGAAGAGACAGAGTCCTCTGAGTGGGTCTTACTCCTGTCATCTTGTGCTCAGTGAGAAATAGATGTGATTCATTTTGGAGCTTGTAATATCTTCAGGGGTAACCGGTCCCCGGGGGGGCACAAGCACGGTATTAAAACTGTCCATCCTCTCAATAGTCACGTCCACATCTTCTCATGTTCTCCTCGGGGGAGTGAATGATGGAGGAGGTGTAAAGAGAGAGACGCTTCAGAGGAGAGATAAAGGAAGTTATTGCGCAGCTGTCTGCTCATCTGCCTCTGAAGTCATGGAGGGGTTGCACCACAGAATTCACAGACAGTACAGGCTATGGCTGCCCACTCAGATATGGCATAAACTGTAGCGTTAAATATGGCTACTGTAGCCCCGCCCACAGGTAAAAGAGCCAATCAGCTTTTTTACAGAGAAATCTAAAACATGAATATTGATTTAAAGCTGCAATTCATAACATTTGCCTCTCTCTCGCCATCTGTGTAAGATATAAAATATAAAACTGCTGAAGTCACATAGCATCAAACTGAGATTTCTAGTGAAATAATAGCAGACAGCTTAACTTATAAATTATTATTATATGTTTTTATTTAATAACATTAGCTAACATGAACTAACAACTAACTAATGCCCTGCAGCATTTTTTTAAACCAGGGGTGTCACAAAATACCGTCACAGGCAATAACCTTGACACAAAACCCACGGTTATTGATACCATGATAATTTTACACATAAGATAATATTTTAAGTAGTCAAGCACTTGTTTAAAATTTTGCGTTAAGAGCCACAATATTTACAAACTCTCCCGCTCTCTGCCTCACTACACTCGTACCTTGAGTGTAATTCATTAGCCAAAAAAGAAAATAACTACATATAAACTAAATTAAAGATTAATTTGCGCGATAGTATTGTAACTTGTAACTGTTAACATTAATGAACATTTTGTAATTGTTGTTCCTAATATTAAAAGAGATTAAAGGGATAATTCACCCAAAAATGAAATTTCTGTTTAAATTCTGTTTACTCACCCTCAGGTTGTTCCAAACCTCTATACATTTCTTTGTTCTGCTAAACACAAAGGAAGATATTTAGAAGAATGTCAGTAACCAAACAGATCTCAACCCCCACTGACTCCCATAGTATTTATAGTTTTCCTACTATGGCAGTCAATTGGGATGAGATCTGTTTGGTTTCTGACATTCTTCCAAATATATTCTTTTGTGTTCAACAGAACAAAGAAATTTATGCAGGTTAGGAACAACCTGAGGGTGAGTAAATGATGACAGAATTTAAATGTTGCGGTGAACTGTCCCTTTAATGAATGATAAAAAAATCATGTTCAGCATGTTTACAAATGCAACTTTATTGTATTGTTAACAAATTATTTCTCAAACTATTTTTGATTCCATTGTATGTCTTTATGTCTGGTTTAATGTTATTAAAATGTAATCTTGACTAAACGTTTCTGAGATTTCTGCAGAGAGGGTGAGGGTCATTGAATCATGGCGGCTTCCAAGCGTTCCGGCTTCTGCAAACACAGACTGTAAACGCAGAATATTCCCTCAGCATCTTTAAGCACTCAGACAAACAAAACAGTGAAGCAAACTAGAATTAAACAATGTCAAACAATCATGCTTTAACAATGGGCACAACAACTTTTATGTAACCAATAAGTTTCAGGACTTTTTAAACTTTATAATTATAAACTTTTACTCCTGACATCAGAACAGAGAAAAATTTGGCAAAACCACTGTAAATGCAAATTCTGTTCAAAACCTAGTGACATAATTTAAGACAAGTCTGTTCCAAACTATAGACTGTATGATTGTAGCATTCTCTGGCTAATTTAAAACAGCCTCATAAGGATAGTTTCCTTTGAGGAGCATCAATCCCATAATGCATTGTGACAAGCTCTCTGAAGTATGAATTCAAGATCCGTGGAGAAAATGATTTTAAATGCATTTTAATCATTATGGAAAAGTGTCGGTTAAAAAGTTAATCTAAGCAGAAATGGCACTTCGAACAGTGGAAAGAAAAACATAAACGAAATGGTGGTTTTGAAGTTTCTGTCAAAGTAAAAACCAACTAAAATGCAGTTTTAAGTGATTCATCACTTATTCACTTTGTTTTACGTTCTGTATTTGCAGCATTTCAACTACACAAAGTTAAAAGCTTACTTGTTTTTCACCCAAAAAAATTGTTAACAGAAGCTGTAAACAGCAGCTGTTGGCATGTCATGAGGATTCAAAGTAAACGTCAATTTTTTCCATGGAGTTCTACAACACGTGATGATCATCCATAACGGCTGCCCCAAAAATGTCATTCAGGCTCCGCCCCCTTGTCCCCCAGGGCTAGCGTTTCTCCCACCACCTCTTCACATTCTTTCTGTTTTCCTGTCTGTTTCTCCCACCGTCTCTGCTGTGGCTCCACTCGTTTTATCCCTCACCGTCTCGCCTCCACTTCTGACTTCTGTATAGTTCTGACACCGTTGCCTGGTTGGTCCTCAAAACAAAGCATGATGAACCTCTGATGGGGGTTCCTACCTGAGAGGCCTGAGGGAAGGAATCGCTGGATAACTTGTTTTAGTGAGTATGAACACTCGGAAACTGGGGTTTCAGGCCTGAGAGTTTGATTAAGAACTATGCAATATTTTGTTTGCCTTTATAACTTATATTGTAGCATAGTGGAGCGTGAGACAGGAAATTTTGTGACGAAAGAGAGAAAAGTATCACAGTCCACCAGCACCAACAGCAATACTTTGTTTTAAAAGCCGCTTATTATAGATCTCTATACTGATAGTGCACATACATCTCGGAGACGTCTATTTTATGTCTGCATTTACATCTTCAAGATGTATTCTTTGAGTGTTTGTTCATCTACAATACGTCTCTGAGACGTTTCCTGTCAGATGTCACATAGACATTTAGAAGACGTATGTATGATGTTTATGATTTAGAATGTATGTAAAACTGTGTTTCTAAGACATTTATCAGATGTTTTCAGATCTCCAGATCTTTAGCAGACATTTTACAGACGTACCTGTGCTATTTGGTTATCTAAAAAAATCCCTAGAATTTCAATTGTTGTTTGGCAAAAAGTTTGAAGGGGGGGTTTTGCATCCATGAGTTACAGGTACATACACATTGATAAATACATGAAAATGTTTTACCAACTTACCTCAAAATCATAGTTGACATCACAAGTCGTGCATCCCATGAGACTCTCTGGTGTTTTGAAGCAGCATCCAAATTAGACAAATGTTGATACAGAAAGGTTGTGCGAGATGTCCTCATTCTAGAAAACAATAAATAATATTAAACATGTTTGTATATGTGTTTAGAGCATTAAATCTGCTAAAATCAATGTAGAGCAATCATTTTGCAAATTGGGCCTGTGCAGTTACCATTACAACTTTTGAATGTTCGATTACCTTTGTTAATCAACAAATCTGTGTCTTCACATCTAAAGACAAATCTAAATTCTGAGGCAGAAGTTCAGAACCATTTATTTGTGGATATACTTGGAGGGAAAACTTGGGATACCCTTCAGAGACCCGAGAGATAGATTTATCGATTACACAGCCTCGCAAAGTAGTTTGTGGTTTTCCAACGTGACAGTTCATTGTAACGGCGTGACACTTGCTCACTCTCAGATTGGAGATACTTCTCCAGTTTGTTATTCGGCTACGACTACCATCCCATGTCAGTCTTACTGCCTCTCTCTTTCTGTCTCCTCTTTCATTAACTGCTGCTGTCAGCGGGGAGGACACTTCTGTAACCCATCTAATTCCCGTTCTGCTGTGACACGGGGCTACTCGCTCACAGGAGTTTCTCCAACCCGGCACATAATCAGGTCTTCTCCTTAAACTCGGCAGGATTCTAACCAATTTGTCTCGCGCAGTTGGAGATCATCGCTTCGATCGCTTCTGTGGGAAACAAGTCAACCTTAGTTGAAATTTTCAGTGCGTGCACCGCTCTTTTGATTGGAGGTCTTTGTCGGGCGGCCAATCACTGTCAAGTGCGCGTGAAGGGTTGGAGTGGGGAGGCTGGTGCTGTGAAGATGGTCGTCGCTGATGTGTTCGATAGCTTACGGCTTATTTCAGTTTAATTGTGAAAGGTTAAACAATGACACAGAACCATGACACATAAAATGCTGACTTCTGTAGGTATGAGGAAGTTTAAAAGTTGTCACATTCATTTTTAGGACTATAGTACTGAGTTTCATTTAGAATAAAAGGTGATCATTGAAAAAAAATGCTTTATTTCTCTATAATTTGAGAAACATCATTTGCATTTTGCATTTTAATGCATGTTAAAAATATCCAGTTAAATTTCCAGTGAATTTAAAAATGAATAGTGACGCCATTTGCATCACAAAGTTTATTCAAGCGTGCTAGTAGCATACTTCTTTTACAAATAACTACATTCAGTCTACGGGAAAAAAAACATTTGTAATGAACTGTACTCAATGGTTATAACATGTATAAAAGCACACTTTTATAAACTTCCAAGTTGTACAGATATAGTACACATAAAGGTATAAAAGTACCTGTACTTACTAAATAAAGTATACTTAAAATATATTTGAACTTCGATTGACGAAATAGCTCACATTGAAATTCTGTGACCATTTACTCGTCCTCATGTCATTCCAAACTTTTCTTGTTCCTCAGAACACAGAAGAAGATATTTTTAAGAATGTTGGTAACCAAAGAACACTGGCCCACTATCCCTTTAAGTACATTTAATAAAATGAACATGAAGTATATTATTTGCAAGGGACATGCTGCCTAACATTTGGAACCACATGAGGGTGAGTAAATGATGATGACATTTTTGTGTAAACTATACCTTTAAATCCAGACATGAGGAAAGGCACCAGTTATTGAATTTGGAAGAAGTAATTTTTGCAAGAGTTAAAAAATGAGGTTATCCCTCATGACATTACAGCGCATAAATGAATGTATTTTATAATAGTACCATGTCTGAGGATTTGAGCTTCCAAACTGTGGGATATTTATAAGATTTTAATATGAGTAGATGTTAGGCCTGGTAATGAAGGAATGTAATAAGACGGCCGGGCAGAGCGGATCAGAATCTTTCGACGTCTTCGACATGACATAATAAAGCAACACGGCATCTCTCGGCCCAGATTTGCGGAAGGGTGGAAGCTGATTTTAAATGAATCTAAAAAAGGCAAGATTACATGTGGGGGGAGCAATCAATCAAAAGAAAAAAACTACTTTAAAGGAAGTAAAGTGAATGTTGCTTTAAGCTCTTTACAGTATCGTGCTTTGGCTAAAAGCTTAAAAGCTTTTGGACCTATACAGTACATAACTCTGAAGATGATCACCAAAATGAATGAAGAAAACTAAATAAACAATATTTGATTCAGGGTCATTTTTTATTAAATGCTTGAGGTTGGCTAATGGAAACAAACATATTTAATACAATCTAAAAAAAAATGCACAAATCCATCCGGTTAAAATTAACCCCAAAAATGTCTATGTCTGACCCAACCATGGGTTGAAACAAAGCAGAATTTTTTTAGATTGCACTAGATGTTGGATAAATATAAAAGATATAAAAGATTAAATCCCAAAATCTGAGTTTATAAATAATTACTTGTACCATGTCAGCATGCACTGCATTTTAAGCACAACCAATTTATGACAAATTATTTGCATACTTTTCTGTCTACATGCTACATACGTGTGTTATTCAGTGAGTGTGCAATGAATTTAGTTTCCCATGAAGTCATTGCAAACATAAATCCTTAAATACTTTGGGTACACTTGCTTGTTTTTAATAACAGCATGAGGAGGCGTTCCAATCTGTTCTAATTCAGATAAAATGACTGTGTCTGAATTAGTTCTGCTACAGTACATGTATCATAATCAACAATTATTTCAGCTTAATTGTGCAAATGTACTTGGTTTTGATATAATTAATTTCCCATCTGTTGAATAGAGAACAGGAACAGAGATATATGAAGGTACACAAAAAACATTTACCATTATTCTGCTGAATGACTTTCGATGAGCGATCAATAATAAGACGGTAAACTAGTCTAATAATTGCACGGCGATGGTTGGAAGAGAATTACATTGCTTGCATGTGATTTGATTTGAAACAGGGAAGCAATTTGTGACTCATCTGAAATTAGATATGGGTCACTGGTGTTCTGTAGTACTTTTCCAAAACTTACGATGCCTCTGTTGTCATTTTAAAAAAGGTATTTCTTTAAAATGGTATAAGAGAAGTGGTCAAGCTCATGCAATTACATTATGAATTATAACTTTATTAGCTGCATAATGACAGGAAAATTAACAGGATGTCTAACAAAATGAAAGGATACTAAAGTGAGTCACTGCTCAGTGAGGGATTGAGTGTTCACTTACACGAAGATGTCAGCGGGAAGTACATTTTTATGTTTTTAAGTATCTTCTGAAAAATGAACAATTTTCGTCATACCAATTTATCTAATATTTAACATAATTGATTTAAAAAATGGATGACTTACTGTGACAGGTTGCATGAGCGCTCAGTAAGTTGCGTCCTCTTTACATCATATTCATCCTCTCATTTTGGAGACATATTGTTGTCACATGTAAAGTAAATATTATCTATAATAATCACAAATGAAAGCCACTGAATTAAAATACGAAGAAAAGAATCTAAAAAAAAGATATTGTGTGCAGAATCTGCCCTCTCATCCTCTCATTCTCATTATAATGCAAAGAAAACATCATAGTATGTATAGTCGTTAGGGATGGGTATCGTTAAGATTTTATCGATATCGATATCGATACTGCTTATCGATACGGGTACTTATCAATACTGTTATCGATACTACGCTCTATAATTTGATGCAAAAACACATGATGTGAAAAGATTGAATGATGAAAAGAACATGTTAAGTTTCTTTATTACAGCTGAGCTTTAGAACTGCAGTTTACAAATGCTTCTGAGCAAACAGAAAATGCCACATAACGTGCACTTACATTATGATGTGCATAGGAGCACATCATAATGTAATTCAACATATTTACTTTACATCACTATGGTTATTTGGCTGGTAGACCATATTTCTTTTTACTTTCTGGTTTTAGGTCTACATAAATTTAAGTACTATTTTCTAAGCAAGTAATATTTTTTTAATTATATGTACTATTTTTTATAATTTTACTAGCACATTTACTTCAATTTACTAAAGTAAGTAAATGTACGCCGAATTATTAAAAACAATGTTATAACTTGTTCGCAAATTAAGGACTTTTATTTTGACGGGTTTCCGCAAAGGGGTGTTTGACGGAAGCTTCCTAGTTGTGAAACGCAGACGGACAAGCTCAACAAGCGCAACCATGCCACTCTTTCACTCATAAACACGCAAAACAAGCAGATTACAAATACACCGCGGAAATCATATGGCCCTAGATATCACACATACGTCGAGCAAACTTCGGCCATTCGGACATCATTCAGGGATGGAAAATGACAGGCAGCAGCCTCTAATTCGCCATTTAACACCCGAATACACTGAGATAAAAAAGATAAAAGTATCGATAACAGTATCGTTTGTCATGAAGCTTATCGATACTCTGGTATCGACCCAATTATGTACCGGTCCAAAAAAGTACCGGTTCTTGGTACCCATCCCTAATAGTCCTTTAAAGCCATATTTGAAGAACGGGACAATATTTAAAACAGAACATCTGTGAAAACCAATTTATATCCACATACAATATATATTTAAATATGGCACACAAAAGTGATAGTTCACCCAAAAATAAAAACATGTGGTATTATTATCAACACCGTCTTGTAATTTCAAATCTGTATTACTTTCTTTCTTCGCGCAGAACACAAAGTTAGATATTTTGAAGAATGCTGAAGAATTTTGAAGAATGCTGATAACCGAACAGCACCGGCACATGGGGGCCAGTTAACATTTTTCTAAATATCTTCTATTCTAACAGGTTTGAAATGACAAGAGGATGAGTAAATGATGACAAAGTTTTTCTTTTTGTAAACTATCAGTTTAATCAAACCAAATGTCATTGTTGTCATGTGACCGATTACTCTCTAGATGATCTAAAATACATGAATGATACAAAACCCAATAAAAACATTACTATGAGAAATAAAGCTGATCAAACATTTAAGAATAAAACAGGCTGCCATATTCCCAAACGTACAATTCAGCAACAACACGTTCATTACAGATAAAACATCATTATCTAAGTCCCATTTTACTTTATTTAGGTCTAAATTAAAAGTAAACATTTAGCCCAAGAACTCTCGTCTATGACAAATCCTCCGGCTCTTTAATGAGATGTATTACCAACACGTTGGGCTTATCAGCATGACCCAGAAAGATGAAATAGAGGAGTTAGTTGGAGCTTTCTCTCCTTTAATCCCCTGAGTCAGCCCATCTAGAGAGGAAAACATCAGTCTCGCTGTGGCCTCCGTCCCCTGAGACAAAATTACAGGGGGAAACTTCAAGGACCCTACTGTGAGATTTCACATTTTCTTAAAGAATTCAGCAGAGCCTAGTACTTGATGGCACAAGCTGGCTTGGTCATTCAGAATATATACTTAAAATATAAAATAGCTTTATATAAAATTATATAAAAGTTAAAGAAACAACTCCAGCGCATACATGAACATGTAACCACACAACCAACAAACGGACTTTCACAGAATAACATCACTTTAGTGACAAACAACTTTTTAGTGACTTTTAATAAAAGGGCACTTACAATTTATTTTTACAATATAATAGAATTTTAATAGAATTTATAATCAAACTCAATGAAGTAGTTTCAAGATGCAAGGACGCATACAATAGCAATTTATATCGACAGACAGACTCTACATATTGGTCGCATCCCTCTAAAGCAAACATGTTATGCTAGTATGTGCGACCCAATTAAACAAAGCAAGTAAATGAGGGCATATATTCATCCTGTCTATGGCTTTCTCACATCTATTTAGATACAGACAAGCTCGGCTATGTTTGCCACGAGATGACTCATCATAACACAAGTGAAGGAGATTGAGCTGGAACAATAAGCAAATGAATTCTCGTAATGAAACCGGTGCAGTCTTTCAGCTATCATACAGTATGACTCATCGGGAGAAAAAAAGCGCTCTTTGTTTTGCACAAAGGAAGGAAGTTTTATTAGACATCATTTTGACATAATGACCATGTGTTTAATGGCTAATATTCTACGCATATTTCCCTGGAGTCTACTTGGTAGTATTAGTCAAGGTTTCTTGCACCAAAAATACAGTGCTAACATTTTTCTAAAATTACACTGGGTGCAGACTTCCTTCCTGAGATTAATGACCTCTATCTTGGCATAGTTCACATATAGTTCATCAGCGTGAGCTACTATAGTGAATCTGAACATGCGTATGTCTACACAATACTTTAAAGATCGGGTAACATGCTATGTCATGCATTCTGACTTCTTTACACTCAACTCAACTCAACTTTATTTATATAGCGCTTTTACAATTTTCATTGTTACAAAGCAGCTGTACATGAGACACATTGACTACAAGCAAAACAACTGTTAAACATGCTGGCTTCTCATGCTCATCATGGTCAACTTGTTAAAAAACGAGTTGGACGTATGACGTATTTCTGTGCTTGATACACTCCCCCAGCACTCCAACTTGTTTCGGAAACTATTTTATAAGTCTGGATCTCTGTTTCGTAACAGGGATCCTATTCCTTTTATTGGGCAATTCTCAAGGAAATAGCCCGCCCATGCGCCAATCAATGAGCGATAGGAAGACCCGCTTGTCAAGATTGGCTGCGCTGTGTCAAGATTGGCTGCGCTGTGGGCCTGCAGCTGCAGCTTGTTACTCTTGCGATAGTGAGAGAGGTTGAGGTGCATTTGTTTGTTCACGGCATTTCAGTGATGGATGTTATATAAATGCTGGATATAACGCTGGATTTGGAGATCGTTTGAAACTGATAGATGGCGCGGTCCCAGTGTTAAAAGATGCCGGACATGAACTGCACACGGTAAGTCAAACTAAGTCATATGTCTGTGTTTTGTTGGCAATCAGCACATACGTGCATAATTTAAAAAACACTAAGGGATTATTGCGATGATGTATTGTGTGCTAATGCTGTAGTTCCGTTCCCCCTGCCTGCCTCCAGCAGCTCGTCTTTTCCGGAAATAATCGTACAACTGTATCTCTGTTTTATAAATTTGATCAAACTAAATACTCTTCGAAGATGCGACGTATGCAATACTACTGTATAGGTACTCAAGATTAATATGAGATTGGCAGAAACTGCGTGTGTTACCCGACCTTTAAACAATACAAATAATATTTTCCCTCAAGAGGTGCCTTTTAAAAATATACTCTATGACATAGATATGCATTAGTAGATGTCACCATCAACCAGTCAAGACACATCAATGTGCCTGCTAGGGGTGTCACAATATACTGGCAACCGTGGTATTACAAATTTATGATAATATCGTAAAATAATTCACCACCTGTTTGAAGTTTTGCCTTTAGAGCCACAATAATACAAACTCTCTTCCTAATTTTATCACTCAAATTTTATTTGTGATTTCCTGGCCCAAAAAAAGGAGTAAACACAGAACTAAACTGATAGCATTATTTGTTCATTAAAAACCATTGAAAGAAATACCGTGATAATATCACTGCCACTCATTCTGTTGGTCACGATAACCGTAACGTGAAAATCTGGTATGGTGACAGCTCAAGTGCCCACATCGTTTCTCCAGCCTGTTCTTACAAGAATTTGAAACTATTTTACATGGTGGCTAATTAATATGAACTTGTATGATGTGAATCGTACAAAAGCGTTGGTTTAGTAGAAGGCCCGCCCCTAACTGCAACCGTCACTGGCATGAAAGCAAATCGTACTGAAACACACAAATAAGATTGTACAAATTGGCCACATCATAAAATAGTTATAAATTACCATGAACGTTGGTTTTTCAAGATGCAACAACACCACACAGCCTCTAAAAAAATGAAATATTTAAATTCCTGAAGAAATTCCACTTTACCGGTGAGAATGTGTTAGTTTGTGTTTTTTATGTATATTAACTTAAAGAGTACATAACATGAGATCATGACAATTACATTTCATGCAGTGTGTAATGTTGCAGTGTTTGAAAGTAAGCAGTCTGCCAAGTTGTAAATCCGAAGCTGAATGAACAACAAAGTTACTGGCTTGGAAAAAAGGGAGTCGACTCTGAATCACGCAAACGAGTCGTCCCTAGTCCGAGTCGCGAACCGCCACAGATTTACGTCACTACATATTGTCCCCACCTACGTTTTGCTAGGACTGCCCGTGAAAACTTCACTCTTCTCCCCCAAACACTGTAGCTCATGAGCCTCATTCGCGGTAGACCAATCACAGGGGCCGACTAACACCCTTGGTGGGGAAAAACATAACTAAGGATCTTACAAAAGATCTAACAAAAGACTTTCCACGTGGGGGCAAAAGGTAAAACAAGAACAGCAAAAACCCTAACTGAAAAACACGACTCGTCCAGCACGGAGCTAGCCGGGTCTCCCCTCGCTTCTCTGCAGCCGGCCACATGTCGAGTGGGCCGGTCCAAGAAGAAGAAGTCGAGGAGGGGGTCACTGTCTACAGCCCAGCCGGTGATCCAGCCGGCATCCCAGCCGGTGCAGCAGCCGGCGTCCAGTCCTGTGCAGCCGGCATCCAGTCCTGCCCAGCCGGTATCCAGTCCGGCGTCCAGTCCTACCGGCCTACCACTATATGGCAGTCTGACGGAGTGACGCAGAGGTTTGCGGCAGAGGTTGCGCTACACTTTTTCACTAGGCTCGTAAAAAATCTGTCATAATCTATTTTCACCTGTCACTATGGTCCAAGGTTGATGTTACGTGCTAATTAGCATGTTTGTGACATCATCACTATGTACATGCGTTTACTCTCTGAACTTACTAAACTGAATACCCAATAAAGTCGTTCACATATTTAATGTTTCTGTTGTCGGACATAAAACAAAAATTACAGACAAATGTTTATAATCATAACAGTAACAATGACAGGTGCTTGAAAACGCTGTTTTGTAATCATTTATTAATTTACTTACAAGTTACTTTAAGATGCTGTATTTGTTATGTGGTGCTTCTGCCACTCACTGAATGGAAAAGACGCAGAGAAACATTCCCCCTTACTTAAAGTTAAGGTTTATCCAAAATAACGCTAGTCGCTATCTCTCTCTCTGAAGGAAAAAAGTTTGTAAACACCGCACCACTGTGCGCGCCTGTGTGTATGTGTGAGCACGCGACGCGGGTGTCTGATTAAGTGACAGATGCATGCATTGCAGAATCAGATCCTCAAACAACGTTATTGTTGTGTTATTATGAAAAGTGTAAAAATATTTTCAGTTTGTTTTGAAACTATGGCGAAACAGATTAGACGGTGGTGAGACGGCATAGTCTAATGACTTGTTTATACACGCGCGGCGCCTGGCTCGGCACCGCGAGCCTCCACGGATCCCGTTTTCCTGAATGGGCGAGACGTTTATGAGTAATGAATCGGGAAACATGCGCCCTTTCCTCCGGTCACTTGCGATCACGTTCTGATGAAAGGAAATGATTGGATGCTACCAATTTGAGATAAAGGGGAATTACAAATTGCCCTCATTGTAATCCATCAAAATGACTCTCGCCCATTCGCCCACCACCGTCTAATCTGTTTCGCAATAGTTTCAAAACGAACTGAAAATATGTTTACACTTTTTATAATAATACAACGATAACGTTGTTCAAAATGACGGACAATGAAAAAGTCTAGTCAATGCCATTTTTTGCATTGACTTTTTGATCAAAAAGTCAATGCCGCAAACCTCTGCGTCGCTCCGTCAGACTGCCATCTAGTGGTAGGCCGTAGTTTATGCACGGTGTGCGTGGATCTGAAGTTGTTTGTGTGTGGATTGTCTAATGCAAAACCGCGTAAAGAACGTCTCAAAATCCGAATGCACAGAACAGGATGAATGGACGCGCGCTGCAGGATACACAAATGCACAACTTCTCATTGGTATGCGCAAAATGATTATACATGAACACAAAATAAAACATTGTATTCACAAATCTGTCTCTATTTGTACAAATCGCCTCATGTTTATTCCAATCTAAATTTCACAGATTCAAATCATACGGCATTTGTTTGTGAATACTAAAATACAAGTGTAACTTGTATCACGTTCACGGATGACTGTGCATGCATTTGTTAATCAATTTGAAATGAATTTCATCCCATAGATCAGAACCCATACTGCACAAAACAAACTAGAGAAAGACAAAGAGTGTAAACACATACAGTTGAACTGCAAATATTTCTTTCATCAAAACACCAAATAAACATTCTGTCATCATCATGCAGCCTCATATCAGTCAAAACCTGTATTATGAACACAATAGAAGATATTTTGAGAAATGCCTCGGTAGGTTTGTGTCTATAAAATGGAGCCAATGTTGTTTGGTTAGCGACACTCTTCAAAATATCTTCTTTTGTGTTCTGCAGAAGAATGAAAGTCATTCAAGTTTAGACTTTCATGAGGATGAGAAAATGAGGAAAGAATCATGGAGTGATTACTCGCATAAATACATTTGGTTCAACTAGAATATCTATTTATATTTTCTAATATAATTGAACCCTACAAGTCATCGACCATTTGCACATATAGTTATAATGTTTGCCTAACCATAACTAAGGCAAGGATGACACTACAGTACCCTCTGTGCTCTTTCATGATCTGCTGTATTTAAAGGCAAAATGACATGCACTGTTAACACAGCCAACACGATATACGCTGCATCTCCCACATTCAAGATATAAAAGTGAAATTTCTTTTGACGCCTCTGGAGCATAAGCTATTCTGAGGCAGGTTTACACTTTTTCCCAGAGCTTTTTTCACCACGCTCAATACCGCATGTAATTACTCCCTTCTAAAGGTGTGAGAGCACAAATGCCACGCTGCGAGAAACTGGCATGTCTCCTACACACATGGAGTCTCGTGAGAATGGATTTAAGATGAGAAAGCATCTCGGTTTATAATGATGTGCGAATAGACCGAGAGTTTTCTCTTGAGAAGGGCATTCGAAAAAGCTTCCTCCCCGATTCCTCCCTCATCCCAATATTATTTCTAACCAGTATGCGCAGACAATAATGAGAGCGGCCGGCGGCCTCTAATGATACACTGTGATCTCATTAGCGCCCAAAGCTATTTGTTCAAATACACCTGTCAGAAATAAGCAGTCCAATATTTGGCCCCTTTAATGTATTTTTAGGGGCATTTTGACCTTCATGAGGGTGTTTACCATATAAAAACAGTATGCCGCCCATTACGGCAACTATACAGCAATGCTTGACGTTGTGGTTTCAACCACTGTATTTAATTTCCACCGTACTGACTTTCCCATCTCACCTTGCAGCTAAAGCACCTAATGCATGATGTATGAGGCCAAAAGACGCCTGCATGTGAGCAACCACAGCGGGGGTACTAGCTGAAGGCGAGGTTATCCAGTCGAGTGAAATATAAAGCTTCAACTCTTCCAACAATATTAAGGTTATGATAATGTCTACATTTATGTAAGAGCCCAAGTTTGATAGATTCCAGCAGCATCTCAGAGAGTGGAAAATAAACTCGGTCTCAGAGGAAAACAGAATCGTATGTTCTTTATTGTACAATGTTGCCTGTGTGTTGCAAACATGTTTGCTTTCACATGATACATGTATGATGGCGATCAAATGGTTAATAATGAAGGAATGAATGTGGATTCACCCGTTAAAAGTCTCGGTTGGACATTGTCCTGGCGGCTATTTTTAATCTTTTTATGCCATGATGGACCATATTGGCAATGCACACTTTGCTTTGGAGGACAAGCCGCTTCGTGAATGTTCAAGAGCAAGTCAATTGTGTGTTTGCAATCACAGTTATACACATGTATAAATATTAAATGTTAAGTGGTTTTGCGTAGACCCAATCATTATAATTGCTAAATGCAATACAACAAGATGAAGGTGTTAGCTAACACAACATTAAAAAGCAAAGTGCTCTGATAAAAGCATTTTCTCTTTATTTGTTACCCATCGAAATATATGATTCATGTCTTAAGTGTGTTACCTTTGTTTTTAACTCATACAGTCAGATAAAGTATTACATGCTAAGAGTAACGTAACTTATTTTAACTAAATCAAGTTTTTAGTTATTGCAACCTTAAAGGGATAGTTCACCCACAAATGAAAATTCTGTCATCGTTTACTCGCCTTCTTGTCATTTCAAACCTGATCACTTTTTTTCTGCAGAACACAAAGGATGTTTTGAACGATGTTAGTAACTGAACAACGGCGGTACCCATTAAATTCTATTTTATGGATACAAAACCAATGCAAATCAATGGGCATCATCGTTCTTCTCATAAGAAGGTGAGTAAATAATTTTTGGGTGAACTATCCCTTTAAGCTAGAAGGCGAATCTTTTAAATTCTGTCAAGTAACAATTACTTTTAGTACTATAGTATAATGTTTACTATTATGAAATTGTTTAATAGCATTTTGGTAATAGCGAATGGAATTCTGCTTTCACCTCTTTGCTGATTGAGTCGTGGTAGTCTTTCTTTTTGTTTGTCCTTTGCAAGTGCCACTTGCAAACTTGCACACATTTATCAAGGGGAAAGTTAGGTTCCAGCTGTTTTCTGCCATTCTCCCACGGTGTCCTGGTATGTGACCGGGCCGATGACGTATGGTGTCTGCGTGAACAGGGTGTGCAGTGGGATGCAAAATACGTTGACTGAAAATGTACACACCACCTATCATTGCGTTCAGACCAAATATAAATACTTTCTCAGACGATATATAATTATAAAATTATCATTGGACCACTTTACTTATTGATGGCTATCGGGATGTAAAGAGATTTCCAACCGGCATGACAAAAAAAATTTCTGGACAGGATCACCTATTCTGCCTTTAATGTGCTGACCAGGCTTGTTTTGTAACAGATGATAACTTTAGTTATAAATGTATCTAAATCCTGCTCAAGGTTAGTATGGTTTGTGGGACAAAAACGGACATATAAACACTCCTTAACGTTAGTTAACACACCCCACCTCAGCAATGGATATTTGCATTCACTAGGCTAGCAGGAAAGGCTGCTCTGGTTTACTTCTGCCCCCTACTGTTTGCACCTGGTACAGAACCTTTGAGCTAAATCCCTTCAAACACACCGTCATTGAACTTTGCTTCATTAAATTGTTTAATCAATAATGTTAACTAGCTGCTGGGTTTTCTGTGACCGCTGATTCAGAATCAGGAGATGGTACAGTATGTTGAAGTGGATTCAGTAGGTGTAGTATCAGCCCCTCCAGGGGGGCGCTGTCTTTGTCATCCTCCTGTGGATAGAGCTCAGGGTATTTCTGCATACATTCCTGAAAACTCCTTAAGTTTTCCACACAATCAGACCCCTTTACCTCCTCCTTGCTATAGTAGAAACAACAAAAGACTTCCTTGAACTGCTGTCCGCAGGGGCCGCTAACCATACCACCCAGACACGGGAAGTTCCAGTTTATTTCCCCATTGGGTAAAATAAGACCTGAAAGAATTACATATAAAAAATGTAGTCATTGTTCTTAATGTGAGAATTCATTCTTGAACATGTTGTCTTCCAGTACTTGTTAAAAGCCAATTCTATTAAGACTTTGAGGTCTGAGGAAGCCCACAGGGGAATTTTTATAGATATCTTTATCTTTTGTCAGAATGCAAATGTAAAAAAAACTTACCGTGATCCTCATCGGAATCATTAGGGTCATCTTCAATAAGCTCAGCATTACTGGGGGCTTCATGATCCTCCTTGGTGACAAATATGATGTGATCTTTCCCTAACACGAGATTAATATATGCATCAAACATTAGGATATATCCAAAATATAAAGATTATAGAATGTATAATTAAATAAAATATTATTTTATATATACATAACTTCTTGATTCTTGTTTGCCATATAATCAAATGTATCGATCTATGTACTGTAGATGAGCAAGCTTGGCATGTATTCCCGTTTTGTTAGTAAATAAAACCGCAGGTAGAAGCAACCACAGTTCACGTTTTTCTATTTTTTCCACAAGGTTATGCGCTTTTTGTTTTAGAGGTTAGCATGCATAGCCTAATAAAGGTTGAATTAATTGGTAATGAAAACAAGATTTAAGAGAGTAATTATTCGTAAAAGTAAAGAATGCTGTTCAGTCCAGAGCACCCAAACTGAAACTAAAAAAGTGTGACGTCGTTTGCCTCTGAATGCAGATTTGAAGTTGAAATTACTTTAATCGAAATAATTAACACAAAAATACAAAGCGTTTTGATCAATTTGGTCGCTTAGCAATCTTTAAAACAGTGCTGGGGACCTATAACCTGCAACCCCTGCGCCAGAGGAACGCATATTATTTTCTCCGCAGCCTGAAAGACCTGACTTTTACTCAGGGCTGTAAAGTGCTACGAAAAAGCCTGTGTCTGTGCTAAGAATACATTTACCAGTGTAGCACGCGTGCGATACAGTGTTGCGTGTGTTTTTGACAGCGCCACTTGTTTGTGTGAGGTGTGTTTGTAGCGGTGCTCTGCTACTTTAGTTGTTTTTGCGTTTAAAACGGAGCGCGCCCCCTTGGGTGGCAAAACACTCAGCAAAATGACTGCTTTCAATATCAGGAAACGCATTTCCGTGCAACATTTCAGTGTCAAGGAACACCTGATTCCTTAGTAAGTTGTAGATCAGCCGTAAGTATCACAAAATTGACCTACCACTAAAATAATTTTAGAGACATTATTTTAAGGTCAAAAAGTTGCTCGTTGTCGCTTTAACTCTGGGGGAGTTGGAGAATGAGCCTATTTCCAAAAAAAGTGGAGTGTTCCTTTAAGTAGTCTTTTCAATGTTGTGAGAGATGTGGTTGACCGGTAGGGGGCATTTGGAGAAACGGGCTATAAAAACTTAATTTCTAAAGTAGAAAAAACTGTTGGTCAGTTTCAGTAGGGGGCATCCCACATTATATGCACACGAAAGAATTTCACAGTAAAATATTGGAGAAATACACATTTTTCTATTTCAAAGCCTATAGTAACAATTTCTAATAAGTAGAAAAAACTGATGGTCTATTCAGAGGACATCCCACAGGATATACACACCACATATGAAGTATTCTTTGAAGTGTTTTGGAGAAATATGCGTTTTTCCACTTTAAAGGCTTACTGTATATAAACATAATTTGTAATAAGTAGAAACACTGAAGGTCTATTCTTGTAGAGGACATCCCACATTACATGCACACCACATATGAAGTATTCTTATACTTTAGCGTTTTGGAAAAATATGCATTTTTCCACTTGAAGGCTTATAGAAAAATAATTTCTGATAAGTAGAAAAAAATGATGGTCAGTTTCTATAGGGTGCATCCCACACTACATGCACACCATATGTGGATTTATTTCAAGGCAAAATTTTGGAGAAATACAATTTTTTCCACTTCAAATGCCTATAGAAACATTATTTCTAACAAGTAGAAAAAACTGATGGTGGGTTACAGTCGTGGGCATCCCACACTATATGCACACCATACATTGATTTATTGTACTGTTGCATTTTGGAGAAATACACATTTTTCCACTTTAAAAGCCTATAGAAACATTATTTCTAATTAGTAGTGTGGAGGGAAAAGAAATCGTGCTTTTGCAAACTTGTGCTTTACAAACTAATGTAAAAATATGTATGCATTACTTCAGCTAACACGGGTGTGAGATTGTTAGCGCCTACTAGGAGTGTTCCACTGATTTATCTTTGTGAATGTAGCAGAAAGGAGGCCTATGTGAGGTTTTGGTTGAGGTAAAAGAACAAACAGGCTTCTAGAATGAATGATGTCTTGTGTTATTGAGAAGGGAAGATGTGCATGGCCTTGGAGCTGTGGATTAGGATGAAACATAGCATGGGATGATGTAAAATGAGACTGATGATTGGTGGAGAAAGGGGGAGTAGGGGTATAAAGATGGAATGCAAATAACAGAGAGGGTTCCGCTCTCTGCAGACTGATGATTGTCACTCTGTTTTGAGTTGATCCTGCTTGCAAGCAATACAATATATTTAAAGACAAGTCTTGGTGTCATCTCTCAAAAAAGTTTCTACAGCAGTAGAAAAAACGGACGGTGGGTTTCAGTAGGGGCAATGGCTGATTGGGTAAGGTGCTAAATTTAGCCTGCTAGCACTGAAATCATGATCTCACCTGGGAATGCGAATCGCCGTCCAAAGCCACACCTACTCCAAAACACATGAACGCACACAAACCAGAAGCTCTTGGATCAATTCGTTACAGTACAAAGTAAATAACGTTACTACAATAGCGAAAACAGCTAATGTAAACAACAGCTTTTAAATTGGATTAGATGCAGCATAGTTCCCAACCCGTGAGACGCTGGGTTACAATGTCGTTGAGCTAATACATAAAGGTCCACAAACTAAGCAACATAATCAAAACCCATCAAAATCGAATAATGACCTATACCTTTCCTATAGCTCAGTGGTTAGAGCACGGCAATAGCAACGCCAAGGTCATGGGTACGATCCCATTGCACATACTTAAACGCAAATGTATAGTATCATGCAATGTATGTCGCTTTGGATAAAAGCGTCTGCCAAATGCATAAATGTAAATGTACATACCTGTCCAGAAGTTACGATTAGTCTTTCTTTTTGTTTGTCCTT
Organism: Triplophysa rosa; assembly: GCF_024868665.1. Lineage (NCBI taxonomy): Eukaryota > Metazoa > Chordata > Actinopteri > Cypriniformes > Nemacheilidae > Triplophysa > Triplophysa rosa. Next base: position 32,295,787 of record NC_079891.1, on the reverse strand, counting down.
CGAGGGGAAAGTTAGGTTCCACCTGCCATTCTCCCGCGGTGTCTGCACAGCGTATGTGACCGTGCTGATGACGTATGGTGTCTGCGTGAACAGGGTGCGCATTGGGATGCAAAATACGTTGACTGAAAATGTACACATGACCTATCATTGCGTTCGGACCGATTGCAATGATAGGGCGAACGCTTTTTTGGTCCTATGCCTTTCACAGACGATATATAATTATACAAATATCATTAGACCACTTTACATATTGATTGCTATCAGGATTCAAAGAGATTTCCAACCACCATGACAAAAAATGTTTCTGGACAGGATCACATATTCTGCCTTTAAGTACCATTGCCTGCCAAGACACTTCTATGTGCCTTGATTACGTGATTGAGTTTGAGCTATAATTATCATGCTAATGTGAGAAGCACAAAGACGACACAAATAATGTCTTTCTTCACATTCTCCCCGGGCTTTCAACTGGATGATGACCAACCTCCAAATACCAAGAAAAACACAAAAGTAAAAGAGTAAAAGAGATGCCAAATCACAGCCCATTCATTCAGCCTGTTCATTTGCTGTGTGCCAGAACACAGGAGAAAGCAGAGCAATTTTGTTCTTGTTTATTGTGTGCATGGTGACTTTATGTTGTATTATATACGGCATGCGACCATGTTTTGTCTGTGTGCGCCAATATATTTTCTTGACGATAAAGTACAGGAAAAAAGTATAGTTGAATCTCAAGGCAATTCATGTTTTATCGAATTGGTGGCTAATTCATTTGATTTTATTTGCACGTTATCATAATATGTAATTTCGAGGAATGGATTACTGACCGGGCCAATGGGGCAAGTGCCCAGGGGCCCTTGACCACCATAAGCCCGCGGGGGCCCTGAGCTTCAAGGTTGCGCCATCCAGTTTGGTACAGAGAACCCAACAACAATGAAAACAAATGTTTATCTATGTTTAATATGTGGGTCCCATAGCCTACATAAAAAATGAAATGATTAACAAATCATGGCAACTATGTTTTTATGTTACTTTAACTTATTAAATTAAATTTAACTTATTAAAAATTAACTTAATAATTAAATTACAGCACATTTAAATTGCATTTTCTGAATCTTTTGCTTGATGATTTAATGTTTACAGACATGTGTCACAGGGGTATCTTATAGTGAGAAATATTTTTTGATTTATGTGATGCATTAAATATGTGTATGTTTGACAGTTATTTAAAGACGTGTGTTTCATACGCCTTAATTTGGTCCATTGTTGATTTTTCGCCGTGTAGCTAATATTAGACTTCTATAAACCATGTATAGATTATTTTTAGCGTAGCGCAGGCAACGGTTTTAATATTCATTATCATCTTAACTTTCACTTTCTATAACTGTGAATGCGCAGCTAAGGGAAAGAACGGAAAAATTGTGGGAGGGGGCCCTTGGAGGTAACTGGCCCCGGGGGGCCCTTTGATGTCATAATCCGTCCCTGGTAATTTCGTCTCAGTGACTGTTTGCTGTGACGGGTTACTTTAATATTTTTTATTTGGCTTCAAACTTTCACTGTTCCAAAGTTCAATCAAAGATGAAAATTCTGTCATCATTTACTCACCCTATTGTCATTTCAAACCTGTATGACCTACTTTCTTCTGCAGAACACAAAAGAAGATACTTTGAAAAATGTTGTCAAACAACGGTGGTACCCATTGACTTGCATTGGTTTTATGTCCATACAATAGAAGTAAATGGGGTACCGCTGTTGTTTGATTATCAACATTCTTCAAAATACATTTTTTGTGTTCTGCAGAAAAATAAAGTCATACAAGTTAAAAATGATAAAAGGGTGAGTAAACAATTACATTTTTGGATGAACTTGAAATGACCCAATTGAAAAATTTAGATATAACCAGTCACTATCATTTTTTTTCATTTTATTAAAATTTTTACAAACTTCATGCTTGCTTTTTCTAAAAATTATTTGTTTTTACATTGTACAAATTCATTCTAAATCATCATCATATAAAATAGTTATGATTTACCGTGAGATCAGGTTGTATAGTCAGGTCAAAACCACTCCAAGCCTGGCTAGGAGTTAAGGACACAAAAATAAAGTTTTGACAACTCTGCGTTTTTACAAGAGACATGAGACTAGCAACAGCAGTAGAAATCCAGTTCCCTCGACAATGGCCAATAATACAGCAAAACGAATGTTTCAGAATGTTAAGGTTGACCAATCAGCATCAAGTACATCTACATGTATGTATTTAGCAGAGGCTTTTATCCAAAGCAACCTGCAGTGTATTAAATCAATACAATTTTCCTCTCAGTATGTGTAGAGAGCCGCGTAATACATAAAAATAAAATTCCCTTTCGAAGACATTTCACTGATGTGTCACGTAAAATTCCCATCGTGCATCATGGCAGCCAAACCCCTTAGCAAACAGCCCAGCAGGAAGTGATGACATCTGCTTTATCTCTGCCCTGATTGATAATGTTATCTAACGCCGGTGTCATGAACATCACTAAGGAAAGCATATGGGAACCCGATTGGGGTATGGAGGTTAAATAGCCATTTAGACAGCGGTGGGTGCAGCCGGTGATGAGGGAGCAGGTAAATGAAAAGGTAAATTACAGCCAACAGCGGAACATCACATTAATGAAAGATTACAGTGCAGGTTAAAAGAGGCTTAGCATAAAGATGACATATAGCGTTCATCTTTGATTGCAATCATAACACAGGCTTAACAAATCCATGTGCTGTTCTCCTCAGGAGCGATGACATAATGAGATGTGTTAATTGAAAAAGCATAAAAATAGCATTTTGAGCTATCGTGACAGATACTTGCGTTTGCAAACTTGAAAGGTTTTGCTTGTGTTGTTGCCCCAGCAACTGACACAAGAACACAAAAGAAGATCTTTTGAGTAATGTCTCAGTGGTTTTGTGTTCATACAGTGGAAGTCAATGGGGTCCAATGTTGTTCGGTTACCAACGTTCTTCAAAATATCTTCTTTTGTGTTCTGCAGAAGAGGAAAGTCATATAGGTTTGAAATGATATGAGGGTGAATAAATGATGCAAGAATTTCCATTTTGGGCTAAACTATCTTAAGCCAACGTTTTTATTTGCTCTCCATTGAATCTCATCGATTTCTAATTGAGATATTGATTTTTTCGCGTATGGAAAAAAGCATCTGCCAAATGTGAAAAAGAGAGAGATTAAAACAAAACTGATTTAGTTAGTTACTGTATTCACCTCACCATGAGTTTGTCAGCATGTTTACTTGTTTTGCTTTTCTCAATTAGCACTCAACCTCTCTGTTGTTGTCACATTGTGTTTTTGCTGTCCTGGCACATGCTTTCAATTCAAACATGCCCAAACCCAGACACCGGATACCCACAATGCCTCTGTTCACTTGCCTACCTTTCTCCAGCAGTCTGAAGGATAGGTCATACAGGACACGGGAAGCCTGCGAGGGCTTGAATCAGATCACCACATCAGCACCGCAGCAGAAATTAAGCTCCCCTGTTGCGCTGGAGAAGTATCTGTGAGTGAATTGATAAATGCCTATCAAGGAAAGCGAATTATCCGATTCGCACAACGCAAACACACACACACAGAAAACGACAGACACACTGCTGAATTATGCATGTCGTCCTCGCTGCCAGTCTCTTGTGCTGAGCATTTTTACATGGAATCTGATTTAGAAACAGATGAAATGTCAACTTTAGCTAAGTCTGAAAACAGGGGGATTGTTCTCATTTTGTGTGGCACAAAGACGTCGTCGCCCGGAAAAAACTTTTCTGTAAACGAAACTGATGCGAACGCAACAGTCGGGTCTTGTATTTGCATCTCATTTGCTCTGATTGCTTTTACACTGCATATTAGTCAGAAACATGTGTGAAGAATAAGAAAACATAGTCACCTCTCTTTGAAAAAGTTATCTTTAATTTGGTTTTAATAGATTCATTTAGATTATAGACGGTTTCAGCGGCAACAACATCAACGTTATGTGGCCCAGACTTAACTTCTGATAGACCTGTGCAAAGAATCCATAACTGTCGAGTAGTTTTAATTTAATTCAATACAATTAATATGCAATAAAATAATATTAATTAATAATAATATAAATGTAATATAAAATAAATTGTTAAATTATAACCAAACATCAGAAGGAGCTTTATTAGTATTTTTACACACACAAGGAATTTGACTTGGTGACACACAAGGAATTTGACTTGGTGACAGGAGCTTAGTGCTGAAGAAAGTGTACACATGGTGCAATATGGAATGATTTTGCGGACTAAATTAAAAAGGTATTGCAAACTGCATTTGCAAATGCGTTTTCTATTTGTTCGTGTCAAAATTGTGACATAATTCAATTACGCGAACGTACAATGTCTGCCAAATTTCAAAAGGAAAAGCAAAGTCTATTTGCAAATGAATTACCTCTGTTTTACGAGTTACGACCCTGCCATATTTAAATCGCAATATCAATTCCCCATATGCTATTTCACTTCCTCTGGTGTCGCGTATTAAGCCTGCCAAAACTCAAATGAAATCGCAAATCCCTTTGCATTTCCCCTGACTTGTACAGAAACCTGTCAATCAATGGCGGGGGTGGGCTTATTCAACGGGGCGTGTTTGTATCGGGAAGTGACGTCATTCACTGTCGCAGTGGTGGCAGTCAGTCCAACTCCAAGGTGGCACCGTCAGGGCGACACCGGTTGTGGCTAAAAGGGATTCAGCTACAGCTAAAAGCCAAAATAACAATAATGGAACAAACGAGGATCAGATGCAAAGTTTCATACAGAGAAAATCTTTACAATGAATCCAAATTGCGGTACTTAACAAGTATAATTTTGAGAATAGACTTTACATTTCCTTTTGAAATTTGGCAGACATTGTACGTTCGCGTAAATGCAAATGAAAACGGTTTGCATTTGCATTTGAATTATGTCACAATTTTGACACGAACAAATAAAAAACGCATTTGCAAATGCAGTTTGCAATTCCTTTTTAATTTAGTCCGCAGAATCACTCCACAGTGCAAACATAGATGAAAGAGATGAAACATACATCAAGATAGAAAATAATGAAAATGAAATAATAACAATAATGCACTATATACAAAAGTAAAAAACAACATATAATTGTTTAAATGAATGTGCAGATGTGTTATTGCAGGTTTATCTTATTGTTTCTTACAATGTACAGTTTCCAGATGCTTTGTGCATAGACCGGAAGTTAACCAGGCTCTGCGTCCGATGAAACTGTCTATACTATGAACTATCGCAAATAAATGACACAACATAATGCTCATTGAGTCAAGGCCCAGAATAATGTCGCAAAAAAGAGGGGGTCAACAAAATATTTATAATATATTGTAATCAATGTTTGTTTTATTTCTTTTTTTTAATATTCAAATAAAAATAATCCTTGATATCAAATAAATACATTTAATGAAAATGAATACAACAAAAAAATGAATAAAATATTTCATCAAATAAACAAATTAAATAAAAAATAAATACAAAAATAAGATTAATTAAAAATATAGTTTTAAAAAGTTAAATAAATAAAATGTAAAAAAATTACATTTGTTTTTTCAACTTTGTACATTTTTTTATATTTTTATAATTTAATAAAACCTAAGGGGCAATTATAAACAAATACTGTGCGCATATGCCCTCCAGACATCACTTTTGCCAACTGTATACAGTACATGTGTATTTTGTTGTGGGATATATGACACTAACAAAATGAACAATAATTTTACTACAGTTAAAACCAAAAAAAAACTTTGGTTACTGTCGTAAAACCATGGTTAACACAAGATAGACATGATATTAATTTAAAAACCACTTCACCTGCCTCACCATATATGGTACAGTAACAGTGACATAATAGTGTAAATCACATAAAAATGAAACACATTAACATTTATGGTAAAATAATCTAACAAATAAATTAGTAAGTGTGAATTACCTTATAACGTACATGTTATTGTTGACCCGTGAGAGCTGAAAATAAAACAGCAACAAACTGTTCTTATATTATGTAAAGAAGATACAGTATAGAGAACAACCTCCATATCACAGCAAAATTTAGATGCGATGATGCAACAGCAAGAAAGCTATTTATGCAGAATATACTTTTGTACCACGCAGAGGAAGCTATGCAGGTAAACAAAATAAAATGTGCTTATCTTGTTTTTTTAATGAGTACAAAAACACAGAACAGACAAGGACTGCAGCGTGTGGGTGAACGCGGTCAAAACCAGAACGAAACCGTAGAACAGATCTGTGGAGGAGGAGAAATCTTTAAGTTGTTGTAAAACGCTGTAATCAATTATTAAAACGCTTATCTCCTTGGAATGATAATTTGCTGAACATAGCAATATCCTTTGTGAGTCCAGCGTGAGGCTTTTTGTGTGAAAACGCTGTTAGCAGAAAATATGACGCTTGGGGTGATATTTCCAAAGGTTATAACACATCTTGCTCAGCGGTAGTCCACGAGGGTGTATCAATAAAAGGTTGTGCTTGTCAATGTTAACAAATCCACTGACAAATAACAGGGCAGCTTGCCATTTTGATTTCTAACTGTCGGCAGGGTAAAGATAGAAGTCCGGACAGAACGTGTTCTTCTGTAGTGGTCTCTGCGTTAAAGTGCTTGTGCAGCATGCATTGAAGAACACTATCTGAAGAAGCCGGAAAAATTATTTCCAGAAAAACATGAGCTGCTAGCTATGCTAGCTGCTAGCTTATAATAAGTTGACCTAAGCATGAGAAGCCAGCACGTTTATCAGTGTAAAGCAGTCAGAATGCATGACATAACATGATAGCTCCACTTAAAAACCGAAACTAAACAAAAAGTAGAAATGTCACCTCTAAACCTAAATTAAGTTTAGGTTGATGCGCTAAAAATATTAGCGGAACAAACCTGAAAACTTAACTAAAATTAAAAATAAATTAAAATATGAAAATAAATTACACCTATAAAGCAATCTAATAAATAAATAATCAAAAACACAAAAAGTGCTAAAAATAACAATGAAAGTTATTTAAAATATTACTAAAACTACAATAAATCTGAAAAGGCTAAAAACTGTATACATAAAGTATAAGTCACTATTAAGACTTTTTTAAAGAACATTTTGTATCAAATTCAAGGACATATTAACCCAGTCCTTTATATTACTTTAATCATGGACATGTGTGCTTTTTAGAGCTTCACCATGTCAGCTTCACATTGTCAGCTCCAATATAAGATGATATATGATCAAATTTCAATGTAAAATTATTCATTTGTGTTTAAACTGGAAAAGGAAGCCATATACATCTGACATGGGTTCGCTTAATAGGACTAGTTGTTATAACCCCACTATTTCAGCACAGTTGAATTGCCCAATATGACATTTCCCACGCCTTATGCATGACAGGGTGAAGCAGTCAAGAATATGAATAGAGGAAAGGAGGTCCGAGGTTTCACTGGGTTCGTCGGGGAGGCATCCTCTGTGTTTGGGGGATAAATGATTATAGAAATACATAGCATACTTACCTTTCCTTGCCATTATCAGAGAGACATCTCATGAGTTGTGTGTCCCACTTTCATCATAATCATCCTGGGTGAAAGATGCCTTTTGGTGAGGTGCTACTGATAATGCCCTTTGTATGGTTCCCATCAATGCGACACATTGTCAGTTGTGCACCTCATTGGGTGTTGTGCACCTCAGCCTCATTGGGTGTTTCGGCCCTTTTTCACAAGAAACCCTCAACCCTCAAGGTTGATCAGACCTGGGTGTGTCGCATTGTTACAAGGTCATCTGGCAGAAGCAGTGGGACTGCACCACAGTCGTTACCCGCCGGCCCTGAGAATCGAACCGGCAACCTTCTGGTCACGAGTCCGACTCTCTAACCATTGGGCCACAACTACCCAAACCGTTAATGCACGCTCAGTGCCCCCGGTCCCGTATGGCATACCATTACCAAAAATATTACCAAAATTTCAGTTAATTATAAGAAAACTTTCGTATTTGGGTGATATCTGTTCCTATATCTGTTCCTTTAATAATGCCGACATTTTGCACATTTGCACTTTTGTTTAAAAGTAGCCTACTTACACTTTAAAAAATGTTAAAGGACCAGTCAGTCCCATCTAGCGGCATCTAGCGCTGAGGTTGTGAATTGCAACCAACAGCTCACTCCACCCGTCCCTCCTCCCTTGAAGCACTACAGAGGCTGACACAACATGGCGAATTACATGCAAGGGACCCACGGTGTGTGTAGACAGAAATAGCTCTTTCTACGGTAAGAAAAACATAACGCTTCATTATGTAAGGTCTTTATACACCTCTTAAGACAAAGTTATGTATATTAACATTTCTTAGACACTCCAAAAAATGACACACTGGACCTATCTTTAAATCTAGACGAATATTCTTACAGATCACATAGTGTCCACTACAGAAAGGATTGTTGAGTGGTCTGAAAGAGAAACACAAAACTCAGGTGGGATGGAGACAATTCCATATTTCAATAACAGAAAACATCAGTAAGGAATAATCAATTTTGACAGTAATGCTAAAGTATAATGATGTACGTGTGGATATGTGAGGCACCGTGAGCCGCAGATGTCCATTCTCCAATGCAAACAAGAGTTATGGATTTTAAAACAGGAACCGGAGGATTTGAAAACATAGTGATTGAATATTCAGTCATGTGTCACAAGCAATTCTGCGGCCTGTCCACTTCTTTGCCTTAATGTGAATTGCTAATTGCTTCAACTTCATTGGCATCCATCAAAATTCTGCCTGCAGGTTTTACACGTTTGTGACAAAGGATAACCAGGTGCTTTTTATTCACCTTTAGACACGCATTAAAGACTGAAACATTTTTGCACGAGTGTAGCATGCATTTTAATGTTTCAAATGCATGCTACAAAAGGAAATTGAATGTTTTCAAATGGCATTTTATGGTTGAAGCTGTTCTCAGCAAGACAATATACTTAAATAATTTACCATTTGAGGCGGCAAGAAAATTATTAAATAAGTGTTTTGGTGAACCACTAGTTTAACGCGAATTATAGGGCCTTTATTCAGTAAAATGACAGCAGGTTTGTTCGGAATAGCTTGCTACTGTATTCCTGCAGTATATACAGTATGGAAGTATAATAAAGAAACCTTTACTGTAATTTACCAGTCTATTCTGTTCATAAGAAGCTCTTTTGAAATAGAATATAAGTGCATTCGTCATTTAGCAGGTGCTTTTTATCCAAAGCAGCTGACGTATGACAGGAACAGGTAATTTCCCTGGAGTTTCACCTGAGGTTAAGGGTCTGTCTCAGGAGCTCAGTGCTGATAAGGGAACTACTGAAGGCAGCTGCAGGGTTCACCCGTAGGACCTTTGGGTTATCAGACCCCAGCTTTAACCACCACACCACCTGCAACCTGCTTAAGAGCAAAGAAACTGACAGCACTCGAGTCCTAAAGCCCTGTAGTTAAAGGTCTGGGTTAGTAACTGAACCTCAGGCATTGAGAAGCAAGTTCTGCTTTGCACAAAATTAAAAAAACTGACAGCTTTTTACAACATCTGAATCTGTTAACAGTTAAAACACTTGCTGATAATCAATCAGCTCCACAGCTGAAAAATAATGTTTTCGCCGAGTTGTTGTATCAATTAAACACATTTTTCTTCTTGTACCTCTTCTGCTTAATATTATTTTTACTTGCGTTTTAAAACACTATTATTAAGTTAAAAAGTGTAAAGTTTATTGCCATTTGCACAGGTGCAAGCATAGTACATAGTACATTTGAATTCTTTTGCATTTCTCAGTGTCTCCTTTTGGAAAATGAAATTGACAAAAGTAAAAGCAGACATTGCAGTAGTACAAAAAAGAGACACTATCTAATCTTTCTAATTAAAACAGAGACTTAAAAAAGTATTATAGAGTAAATAAGCAGTAAAGTAAAAAGTAAATGCATGTTGTAAACTACACACAAGTAACATCTGATTGACGGTAATAATATAATATAATGTGTAATATAATTATGTTCAATAATTATGTTGAACAAATTTATTTACAATTTATTATTAATTGAAATAATATACTATAATTGTTGTCGTCGTTGTTGTTATTATTATTGTTATAGAGTCACTGTCTCACTGTAGAGGATGGGACAGTTTTGTAGCAAAATCCATATAATGCAAGATTTTGGGGATCTTCGAATGTTTGAAAACAATAATAATATTAAATGAACATGTCAAAAATATGTGATGTTTCTATATCAAAATCGGTCAAAAAGACTCACAAGTGTACCTTTAGTTGGAGTCAAACATACCAGAAATGATCCAGAGATCTGGGGCCTGTTTCAATAAGGAGGTTCAACCAACACCGAGTTAAAATGTGAACTCTGAGTTGATTTACTCAGAGAATCGCAATGAGTTTTCGGTTTCAGAACAGGTGATTTCAATTAGTTCAATCCACTCTGAGTAAGTTCACTCTAGGTTACGCGCGTGCACCATTGATTTAAAAAGCCATCATCAATTGAGCGAAGATAGCACGATTCACCATGGCAACAGCACCAAAAAAAGCAACATGGCGGCAGAAAGCACATGAGAGTGAGGCACACTTTCCGCTCGATTTACTGATGTCCTGAAAATGACTTAAGTTTAAATTAATAAATTGATACCAATAAACAAATAAATTAATCATTAAATGAATGAAACAACAGAAATAATAAAAAAATTGTATGTTCTCACTCGCCATGAGTGCTCTAGTTACGCAAGACAGACGTCATGGTGTATAGGACACCTGTAGGGCGTCAGACTCTCGTGCAAAGTTAGACTGATCGCCGGTTCGAATCCTGCTCTGAACAGATTTCACTTGGAATGGCTGCATGTCAAATTTACTTGTTTATTACCTTTATCGCTTCATTTCTGCATGTATGTCTGTATTTATTCATTTCTTTATTCATGCACTTTATTTATGTGTAAGGATGGATGAGATATATTTTGATACATCTAATTCACTGTAAAGAAAAACGGTACAGTTTTAATAAAAATGCACAGGGAAATGACAAAATTCCACTCGGTGCTCTCCTGAAATCAAAGTACATTCCAATGAATTAATGCAGCCTCTTCATGAATCCTCTATAAAAGCACATATGACATACAGTATAAGTCACTGAGATGGTCTCTGTGTAATCAAAATGTGTGCCATGAATGACTGTATTAATGAATGAATGGATGAGTTACACCACTTGCGCTTTAAAAGGGGGAGGAGATCGAAATAAACTCTGGGTTTACCAAAGAAAACCTGCTCCCGACCAGGTTAGGTTCACAGAGTAAGTTACTATGGTTACTGACTCTGAGTATAAGATACCTCTCCTTTAGAAACGGGCTTGAGTTACCCCGCTTTCTCAGGTTTGACATACCTCACATTCTGAAACGGAAAACCCAGAGTTTCCCTCATTTCAGGGTTAATATACTCAGAGTTTTCACTAAACCTCCTTTCTGAAACGGGCCCCTGATGTGTCATTAAATCCAGACTAGAAAATTTTGGGCCGCAATCACTCACAAAATCCAAATCAGTTGTACATTAGCCTGGATCTCTTGATTATCCCCAAATCCTCTTGATCTAATGCATCTCTGTTTCAGGCCTTCCATTTCACCCCATTCTCCTACATTCCAAAAAGTGCTTGGCATTAAAATAACATGAATAATTGAGTTCGATAAAGAAGTATGGACGTGTTAATGATATTCATATGGCAAAAATGTGACACTTTGAACGGATGCGCTGCTTTGAACAGTTTCTGCATACATCAACACTTACTGTAGGACAGTTTTCTTAATATCTATACAGTTCAAACACCCTCTTGTTGGGTTGCGTCTTTTTCTACAATGCAAACGACTGCTGACAGAGCTGCCTGCATTTGGTTTGTTCAGTAGGAAGAGAGGTAATGGAACTGGAAGGCAAATTAACATGACATCCATATTCATGTTCAATTTGCATATCTACATTACAAGGCCAATAGCACTTCAACAGTGGATGTCGAATTGTACACATTCATTGTACAGTGTAACTACAGAGCGTTGTGTAGTTTAACAATCAGCAAAGGGAATTAAAAGTGCACCAAGTTTTTCCACTTAAGAAAAGTTTTACACTGAAAAAATCACATACAGGCTGAAAGCTCAGTAGAGCTCTTTCTACAAATATATGATCATTTTACTTTGCAAGAATGGTTAACAAACTTTTAACTGATTGTTTGAGATACTTGATACCACTCATCACTTTAATATAATCACTTTACTGTTTATTACTTACTTGCAAAACTGTGAATATCTATTTAATTGTCTATTCTTTCAGGTTCTCTTTTCTTTTTTTTTTCATTACACAATTTTTTTCATTTGCTATTTGTAATTATTTATTTATTGTCCTTTCCTAGTATGCACTATATTATATTTTTATCTGCATATTTACTGTCCCATACTGTCCTGTAATTTGTTTTTCTCGTGAGGAGCAACAAAGTAATGACAATAAAGAACTAAAACTGACACTTGCACCTAAAAGTTCTATCTTGGCTGTGAGGTTGAAGCAATTAGATATAAAACAAATACTGTCAAATACTGTCAAAATAATAAATATATATTTATATAAGTGTAACTTGAATTTTTTTAATATATAAAAATATATAAATAACATTTTAGCATCATTTTTAGATGACTAAAATAAAAAGGCTAGTGCCAAATATAAAAGTGTATGATTCCTATAGCCAATAAATAAACAAATCAATAATATTTGTTATTTGTGTTACTTTGTAAGAAAATGTATAATTGTGCTCAGTCTCTCGTGTTTATAAAAGTTAACACTATATTAAAGGAAAGTGACCTAGACAAACGGATCTATTCCACAGGAAGGCAGGACCTCATGATGCTACAGGTATCTCATAAATGTTTGTTTATTAATAATCATTGGAATAAACAATTAGAATACATGACCCAGCAGGTTGTGTAAAGACATTTTCCAATGTTTTCATATATTTGTATACGTATATAGTATATTACTCACTTCACTTACATCCGTTCACTTTTACAGAAGTAAAACTTCCACTTAACCCGACTTGTTTCCCCCTGATATTCATGTTGCGCCCCGAGGTGCCTCGTAGGAAGATCTGTGTGGACCAGAGAGAGAGATTAAAATAGGAAGAAGACTGTTTATTGTTGTTGTGATCTACCGTGGCTCCTCCCTGTCCTGCGATCTTCACCCTAAACCTGTGCCTCCAGCCCGCTGCTGTCATTTCCACTCGCTTTCTTCTGTTCTTCTATCTATTTCGTTTTCACCAAGTCTGGTGCCACAGCTCTTCTCTTATCTCAAAAGGGATTGAAACCGCAACAAAACACCAGAGACAAAACTCCTCGAGAAAATATTTCTGCTCTGATGTTGCTCCATCAGGAGCCTTAATGGAGTTCTTAGACAACTTTCTTTGATGTTTAAGTTTGGTGAATATTGAAATCTCTGACTTTGAAAATGAGACTTTGATATTTTGACAGATCTAAGCACAGTTTGAGACACCGTTGATATATTTTCTGAATCGTTAGACACGTCTAATCTATAGGAGGGATGCTTGAGAAGCAGCAGAAATCTCCATTTTAATCGTCAATCTGTAACTTTTGCCTATATTTCGCCATCTCAGTTTGAAACACAAAATTGCAGCTAACTTTATGTACTTATTTCTACGAAGGCTGAAGTAAAAATATGTCAAACTTGTACCCGACAACTCAGCTTAAAGGAACAGTTCATCCAAAAATGTAAATTCTGTCATCATTTACTCACCCTTGAGTTGTTTCAAACAGGGGCGGAGCTACGGGGCGAAGCTACGGGTGGGCCCCCACCCAGATTGCCCACCCAGATTGACTGCTGGCCCACCCAGTCAGAGCCAAGAAATTTATTTTTAATATTATTAAATATTAATTTTAAGCTTAATTCTAAATTTGAATTGTATAAATTAAATAAAAACATTTGAATTGTTTGTTTATTAATAATAATATTTGGATATTCTTAAGAATGTGCTCACGTTAAGTCAGTTACGTTACGGCCGTTAAGCTGCACGCCAATATCGCTGTCTGTAGATTCTCTTTCAATGATCGTGTAAACATGGCTAAACAGCTATCCATGCGGCAGTTTTTTTTTTTAAAAAACACACATCTAGACAATGACGCTGAAGAAACACACACCGAGACCCCTGGAAATGAAGGTGAAATACACACAGCAACATCCAATGAGTCGAGTGCTAATGGCAGCATTTGTGCTTCAGCCTCCACTGATATTCTCACTCGGCTTCCAAATTAGTAAATCAAAATCGTCCACAATAAATATGCCATATTTTGTAAAGCATCCAGACATTTTCCTGAGGTGCACACCGAGTTTACTTTCACAAGAGACCTTTATAAAAATTGGAAACGCCTCCGACAGGCCTAGCTATAAAAACATGAGTCTTGTAAACCGCGCTGAGTTTTGACGCATATAGGGCGGTGGCCGTGACAACCACACCACCGCGGTGGCCATGATGGTGGTGAGCTGCCAAATATAATAATATAAATATTATTTATATAAATAATATATATTTCCCAAACCACCGCACCACCGCTGTTGATTTGGTGGTAAAAAAACTGCCACCGTCACAGCCCATGCACCGCAAAGCCGTGGGACCGTGTTAAATCAACTGCACAGTGATGCCGTTTCATTTGTAGAGCGAAGTTTATTGAATTGCATTTGACGCCACAGTGGGACAGAACACCGGTCCATCAATTTTTCTTAAAAATTACTTCGGTTGAAAGGGTGATGCGAATTATTCCGGCCCACCCACAATTTTACAGGCCCACCTATCATCTGCTTTCTGTATCCGCCTCTGGTTTCAAATCTGTATAAATGCCTTTGTTCTGATGAACACAGAGAAAGATATTTGGAGCACGATATTTTGGAGTAACCAAACAGTTCTTGGCCAATATTGACTACCATAGTAGTCAAAAAATAAAATAGTAGTAGGGAAAAATACTGAAAAATAAAATTAAAACTGTTAAATAAACTGTATTATTTTTAAGAAAAATTAAGCTTTGATTAAATAAAAAATGGAAAATGGTCACTGCGTTTTCATGATGTTTAACGTAATGAAATTCTCTACCGTCAATGAATATGGCTGTGCTAATAAACTACCCCAAATACACATTTACACAAAGCCGATATTTTCACTACAGGCAAAACGAGAACAGTAAATTATCCATATGGGCAATGACTCATCACACTGCATCCACACACACACACACAAGACTGGCCAATCCCATGCTTGCACCTGGGAAAACTAATTAATGGCAAAATAAGTCAGCCTGGTCCTTTATCAGCAGAATCTGTACTGGCAGAAAAGACACAAATTAATTTGTCGTCAAGTTCGCTCCATTCCTCAAAACACAATTATGACCCTCTCGCCCACAAAACTTTCCATTACACCCCAAACTCTGCATATAAAGGATAAACAAAAACCTGTCCTGAAAAATCTTGAATAATTTACAAGGGCACCCCCTCAGCTGTAGCTGTAGCTCTACTGCCATCTTTAGGCGGAGGACGGAACTGCGTCACTTTCAAAGTCTGCGGGTCATAGATTGTAGTTTTGATGGATCTGATTGGCTGAAGTCTAACAGAATTTCCATGTCAGACATGGCACGGACGAGCAGGTTGTGCTAGATTGTGAGTCACAGAGGAGTGGGATGATAGTGGCATTGCCCTCGGGCTGCCGTTGGCCCGGCGCGTTTGGCAGCTGTGTGGGTACCAGATGGTTCCCAGAATAATAAGGAGACACGTTGGACTCGCAGCTTTGCAGGCTGGCCGACGTGTGAAGTCAAGCGTGCGGTTATATCAGCTTGTTGACACGGACACAGTCATTATCCCCCTGCGCTCCGGATGCTGGTGACGACTGAGGTTTTGTATTCGCTCCTTTCAACGCGTCTGACCAATCGTGCCTGTCTTGTACCATGTGTGGCATCGGCACACACACAACTACACGTACCAAGTCACAAATAAATACGTTGAGGTGTCAGACATCTTTAAATTGAACTGCTAATTGGTGTGCGTTTCATTTCCGTGGCCAGTTAAAGTCCAGACTAAACTTCTCCAGACATTGTTTTGTACAAATTAAACACTCCCAACTAATGTTCTGACACTTGTTTTGTGACCTGTTTTGTCATGCGTCATCAAGCACAAAAACAGCCTTCTTATTATCCTGTTCACTTACAAAAAATCCAATGCAATTTTGCTTTTACGAGAATAACCAACACAATCTCACCAACACTGTCTCACGGAATTCGTAATCTATTAATTCGTGATTACTGACACGAATTTCCCCCCTTTTTTCGTGTCACCCAGCACGACTAATGTATTTTAATGCGCGGTATCTTTCATATGTATTAATATATATCAACGCAATCTGATAGGAATTCATACCTAAAGTATTTTATAAGGTGGCGCATTCGTGTGAATTCCTATTTCCTACGATCTCATTGGTATGTTTTGTTATGATTTGACTTTTCCCCTGTGAGTTTAGGTGTAGGGGCGGGGTTAGGGGTGCCATGTATAAATTAGCCTTTTATGGCTGTGATGCTAGGGTTTGGGGTGAAGTAAGGTGTTGGTTAGCCACATCCTAAAATATGTACAACTTCTTTTGATATCAGGTTATAAATATATAAATGTAAATAGAGGCGGTATTCCTTTGAATTCGTACGCTCTCATTCGTACATTTTAGTACCATTGCTTTCACGCCAGGGACGTTAAGTTTGGGTGGGGGCTTCATTGAGAGGTTTTTTTAAATCATTTAAAATAAAAATACTAGAAATTATTAACTTGTGTATAAGTCTCACGTGATGTTTAATGAATGCCAACTATGTTTACAAAACTGTTTATAAAGATGGGCTGTTTATGAATAGACAGTAGGTTGGTTTGGCTTCAACAATCCAAAAAGACATTAACAACATCCAAACCTGTATTTAAAAGCTCCCGTGACATGTACTGTAGTAAATATGCGTTCACTTTTACAAGAAAACTTTTATCACAAATTTATTAAACCATAAAACATGTATATTGTGGCTATTCTGGGCGTCCTGAATATAAGAAACAATGAAGTGCATGGAGCAATGAGACAAAATTGTTTATAAATGAATTTTTACAATTGCTGTAGGGTGTAGGTTATAATATGACTCCAGCTAAAGCTCAGTGTCTCATTCACAATGTCTTTCATCTGTAACGTTGTCCTTTTGGAGTCTCCGATTCATTTATGAATTTGGGGGTAATTTGGAAATGAGAGATGCGGTCTGATCAAATCACTCTCAGTCAATGTGAAAAGCAAAATGACCGTTGTTAGATTTTCCTCCGTGAGGTTTGAGTCTGTCTCATATTTGAACCCTTAATTCAGCAAATACTGAAGCAGTGTGAGTGAAACTGATGAATTCATCACAGTAGATTCTATGTGTGCATTTATGAGATTTCAGCGCTGCATGGGTAACAGGGCGAGTGCATCCTCACATCAACCAAACGCATTCAATTCAAATGAGACACTGTGACTTATGCAGCTACTTTAATGCCAAGGTAAAAGGGTCATGACTCTTCTACTAAAACATGTCTTTAACCTCTTTCTTTACTTGTTTTGCTCTCTTGTGTCAAAATATCTCAGCAGCAGGGGCGGCATCCAGCCCTTTCAGTATTTCTGTGAGTCCAAGAAATAGAACAAGTGATAATGGCAAAAAAACACACTGGTGACTTAATGGACGAGGCTTAAAGGTCAGCAGGTGCTTTGTAATGGGTCAGAAAGGATGGGTTTAAATAATACATTTCCTTGAACCTCGGTCAGAGAGGAAGACAAGTTTGTACCCAACACGCAGCAGGTATTAGATGGCAACATTTGCCACGCGATGGCTCAGGCCAAGAGTTTCTGAGAAGTTCCTCTGTACAGTTATGAATAAATCAGCAGCTCTAGAATCGAGGAGCAAGCTCCAAAAGACAAAAAAAACATATGAGAAACCTCAGATAAACAAAAGGTTAAACACGGACAACTCAAAAAACCCTCCCATGTGTTGAAAGTACAATCTAAAAGAACATTTTAGATGTCATTAGAGTATTTTAGACAGTCAGATGTGGTGTAAAACGCTACACAGGTTTGGTAACTGCAAAGCGTCCAACTATGACGTAGAAACACAAAGTGAAATGAAGCAGATTTTATGGGTCTTAATAAAAAGCATAACTACTGCAGATCATTGGATGTAAAAATAAGAGCGATGATATCAATTATGCTTAAGAAAATTGCGTTCATCTTTGTTAATTGCGTCCAAATTCTGGACACTAATATCACTGTAAAAAAAATCCTGTAAAAACGGTAATATTCCGTCAACTGGGGCACCAGAAAAAAAACCTACAATAAAAAATGTTTGTAAAGTAAAATTACATGGTTTTCGTTTTATTTTACACCCAACTAATGTGGTTGTGTAATGTAACATTTTTACCACATTTCAAAAACGCATGAAAATTACACCTGTATACAACCTGTACATAACATGAGGGTGAATAAATGTTGAAAATGTGCATTGCATTGGTGAACTACATGTTTTATGTATTATTTTTGCCGTACTCGAAAGTCTATGCGTGACAAGAGATTTAAAACAAGCCCCTGACCCTATACGAGCGGCAGTTAAAGTTATGCTTGCTTTAGCAGACACCACTAATTACCAATATTTATCTTTAGAGAAAATGATCAAGTTCTGAGCACATAAATATCAACGTTGTCTCCCGGACATCTTGATAAGTCATTCTGTCATGGCCGATAATTGGTTTTAGAGGTCTAATTCAGGCACGTTTTTTTGTCAAAACTACATTACACCCTCTGCGATTTTATCGCAGTGGCAATAAAACTGTCTCTATCTGTCCTGAGTAACTCATTCGTGTAAATCATTATTACACTGCCACACAACAGCCTGGGAGAGCGAGCAACGGCTACTGTTCATTGTGTTTGAGGAGATGGCGAGTACCTTGGGCATGGAGGCGTGTCGGCATTAATTCGTCTAACAACAGAAAAGGTCATGAGGGCACGAGCGTGCTGATACTGCAGTTATCACACACACAAGCTAACAAGACACAGACAGGAGGAATATTACAAGAGTTGGGTTTTCTTACCTCCCTTCTGGCAGTTTCTCTTCTGGCTGATGAAAGATTTCTGTGGACGGAATACACAAGATGGGTTGAGACATGGGTTGAGAATGTGTGCGTGTGTCTGGAAAAGAAGCAATTCTGACATTTCATGTAATATAATGTGTACAAGCTTTGATGATCCTGTGTGCAATCTCTATGCTGGTAAAATTGTTCCAAACCTTTTATCTTCCTTTTTTGATCGGTAATGAAGTTTTACTTAAGATAACTGCAGTTGTGTCTTGTAAACAACATATTCTTAATATAAAAATGTAGGAGTTGTTGGATTAGTAGTTATTTGCTTTGCATGATTGAGGGAAGACTGTGTTTTATCTCATCAGCCCTGTGGCGATAATTACAATTTGTTAAGACATAAAAAAACATTTAAACATTATAAAAACTGAACTGATCCGAGACATTTTTTAGATGTCTGGATCCGAAAATGCAAACAATTTCGTTTCTTTGAACTCAAATGAGCCCTTCTTCAAGTCTCTGTGATATTCTGCTCTCCATTTTCAATCCTAGCTCCAGTTACCTACCCAGAGGAAAACTGTATTTCTCTCTGTCTTTTATAGTTTATGGGATTTGATGTTGAGTTCTCAGTTGTGCTTCATTTAAATATGAACTTAGTAGACGTTCTTCCTAAAATGAACAAATAAAACAGAAACAAATGAGAGTCCACATTGATATCTTTAATAAAATTGTCTTTAGATTGCAGACTGCAAATCTGAGTTAAAGGGGTCATATGACACGGCTAAAATGAATATTATGGTTTGTTTTAGATGTAATGCAATGTACACGATTTAAGGTTCAACAACGCTGTATTTTCCACATACCGTGCATGATTGTATCTCCACTTTGCCCCGCCTCTGATTTTTTACAAATCTCATCACTCTGGAAAGCGAGGTGTGCTATGATTGGCCAGTTAACCAGTGCGTAGTGATTGGTCGAATACTGCAAGCGTGTGACGCCTCTTACCATATTTGGAACATCAGGTTCCAAAGCAATTGTACTGACAGGTACGCCCACCTTACTTACATATACATTTGGGCGGTCTTAGTCAAATCATACCACCAACTGACGTAGATTTGTGGGGGTGTGGTTACACGAGGCGTTTCAGGCAGGTCTGGGTGAGCATTCGCTTTTAGATAGCAATTTTACGTGTCTAATACATGCATGGGCAATTTATAACACATCAAAGACACAGAAAAACACGTATTCGTGCCATATGACCCCTTTAAAGCCACTGAGGTAAGTTTATAAATAACGTTAACCTCGGTTCCCTGAGAGACGGGAACAAGACATTGCGTGCTGATGCTAGTCCTTAAGGGAACCAATTCATTTAAGGCTCCATTTTAGTTTACAGTTGGCGTATACTGTATAATCTACAGCCACGGACAAAAAATTAAGAAACCATTTAAAATTTATTTTCAGTTTTTCTGAATTTATTATGTGTTTAGGTAAAATTATCATTTTTGTTGCATTATGTGAACTACTAACAATATTTCAACCAAATTTTAAATACAAATATTGTTTCTATTTGCATTTATTTACAGAAGAGAAACGGGTCAAAATACCAGAAAGTATGCTCTAGACCTCAAATACTGCAAAGAAAAGAAGAGTTTGGTTCCAAAATGAGATAACTCCGTTTTTAAAATGTTTAAAAAATCAAGCTTTTTTTGTGCATTCCATTTAATATCAATCAAACTGCAGTTGGTTTGTTTTGATTAAGCCATAATAACAAAACAAAATACAGCTAACTAACAAAACATGATAACATTATAATAAAACATGATTTTTGAAACATTTTTAAAACTGAGTTATCTCATTTTGGAACCAAACTCTTCATTTGTACATGTACTGTATTTAGGAAAAATTCAGAAAGTTATTTTTTATGTGATAACCTGGAGTTTTATCACAGTTTTCATGCGTCTTGTCATGCTGTCAGACTTTCACATTGCTGTTGGATGACTTTGTCACTCCTGGGGTTTGATTTTGTTGAAATTGAGCAGACACTGGACTGGAATGGCCACAACAATACATCAAAAAATGCAGATTAAATAAAAATTTGTAATATCTGTATATTATCATAAAATTCTTCAAGAATCAGGTAAGGTTGCTAAAGAGATCAATACTGTATGTTTCTTGTCCTCTAAAATTCCTACTACACCCCTTTGCACTGCAATAATAATAAAAAAAATGAGTGATCATTTAGAAGTCTAACATGCATTACACTAGGGAAAAGCGAGCTTTATAGTTATTACATATTTGCAGTGGGATTTGTAATAGATACGCTACAGGTGGTAGTCAATAAATCTGAAGTGTGTGATTTCTGCTCTATTTGCTTCACCAAATTGGATGACAAAAATATTGCTTGCTTTTAAGCATTTCCAAAACAATTCCCTGTCCACCATTGGTCTCTCAAAACAGATTCCCCAAACTCATGTCACATACTGTAGCATTGGTAAACATTATACTCAGTATCTGTGGCTCCTGGAACCCTACAAAGCAGACTACATGACCACTGTTGAGTGTTGAGGATTTGAAATGGCAACTCAGTCTGACCTTTTCTGCACGCAGTCGCTTGAACTTCACAGTTTTCTCAATTTGTACCTGCTGATTGAAATAACTGTGTCATATTTATTATAGCGCATGCTGTAGAGCAGCACAGTATTGATATTTTTCAAACATTCCTCTTTTCAATGTACAGCAATTAGTTCTGCTAAAAGTTGGGTCTGGGCTATTTGTTATTGATATTTAAAACTGTGTAAATCTTCCAGAAATCTTCCTGCTTCCATTGAGGATTCTCAGATGGGGTATAACGTGAATCCTCTTGGTTTCCATGCAAGAAAAAAGGCATACCAAATGTTAGAAACATGCATTTGATTTTCAATTTGTTCTATGACTCAAGTTGTTGTGTAGAGTGATGCATAGTTTTTGATAGTTAATGCAAAACAAATGTGATCAAAAATGCACTCACTCTAAAGACATCAAGGAAGATATTTTGAAGAACGTTGGTAACCAAACAACATTGGACCCCATTGACTTCCGTTGCATGAACACAAATCTACAGAGACATTTCACAAAATATCTTCTTTTGTGTTCCACAGAAGAAAGAATTATATACAGGTTTTGAACGACGTGAGATTGAATAAATTATGGAAACGTTTTTTTAATTTTGAGCAAGCCATTCCTTTAAGTCATCTTGAGGTCCCCTTGAAAGTAGATTAATCCAAGCATATAATCCTACAGCTAACTGGAATTTACAATGCAAATCCTGTTTACAACCTAAACTCCTTTACATTTCAACAGCAACTTGAACTTTCAGAAATGCATCAAGCAGAAAACGCGCTCGTTCGAGGAGCCGCAGTCACGCACTGATGAGACCCCAGACAACTGAAAAGCCTCCAGTTAACCGAGTCAAATATTCCACCTTTATCAGACTGCCATGCTGTCGACGTCTGCTCGCCACAGCTGCTTCTGCTGCAAATCCCTCGCACGCCGCAAGTGGAGGGGGACGTGAGGAGGCATGTGGTTTCATTTCTCCAGAAGATGCCTCCAGGTAGAGCTCAACTGAAGCAACGCTGTTACACTGGCAGATATTGATGGAAGATGATGATGTTCAGAGCTACATTGCCAAAGAAAGACAAAATGAGTGCAGCCATGTTGTTTCGATCCCCACAAATGTTTATAATGTTGGACGTGATGGATGCAAGAGAAAGAGGAAGGTTTTACACGGCATTACCCTCATTTGGACTGGAAGCGACGCAGACATGCTGTTTATCCATATTGGGTTTAATTGGTTCGCAGCAAACATGTTCTGTGTGAGACGTGACATTTTTCAGTCCGCTGGAGTCTCTGCTCTCTTTCTCTAGCGTTTCCCAGGTTTCCAGTGTAAAGTAGGCTTTGTAAAATATATAAATCACTGCCGGCCAATTGGGGGTTCTGCAATAAAATATTAGCAAGCTTCGCTGCTGGAGAAATGGCTTTGTGACTTTGTTGTGCGAGGTACTACAGGACTGTCAGACTGTTGATTTAAAATCGTACAAACATTGCCTTAAAACAAGAGCATTTCCAGCCCCGCTTTATAAATTTGCAGCCAATTAAATTATGTTCTGGGTTTACAAGTTAAGCCCAATCGCACTGTATCGGTGGCATGCTGTCAATTACAATAGAAAATAGTATCGACTTCTCTCCGTTTGTACAAACAAAACATGAAGTCTGTGCGGGCAAGGCTTTCTGGAGAGTTTCAATGCAGAAATGTGAAGCGTGTATTTCAGAAAAGTGGTTAGATTTTTATTTCAAACAAAAAGCAAACGTTGCTTATCGTTAGCTCACTGAGAAAATGTTCAATGCTTTCTCATTTGTGGATAAAAGCCTCTGCTAAATGAATAAATGTACATCTGTTACTGTAGAAAAAAAGTATTGACTTATCTCAGATTATACAATGTAAATGTAAAACTAATGTTAACAAAGTCAACAAAAAAAATGCAAATGCACATGGGTAGTTGACAAATAAACCAAAAATGTCAACATGCAAAAATTAACAATGCTATTTTATATTATAAATATTAATATAAAATAATATACATGTCGTGTATGGAATTTAGCGGCATCTAGTGGTGAGGTTGCGAATTGCAACCAACGGCTCACTCCACCCATCCCTTTTGAAGCACTACTGTGGCTGACAAAGAACTAAGATGTTGTCACTTTTTCACTTCTTTGCCGAAGGAGATAACGTATTTACGAAACGTGTTCTGTAGTGCAGTTGTATGTACTGTAGATAGAAATAGCGGTAGCACTTTATTTTACAGTCCTGTTTCCCATGTACATGTACACTGTGCTATTACAGTAAATTTAATAACTGGGTGATAACTAGGTACTAACCCTGAACTTACCCCTAAACCTAAACCTATAACATGTAGTTACCTTATACTACCAAGTACTTTCTTAGGTAAGTACATTTAAGTACACTATAGGTACACATACTATAAAATAAAGTGCAACCAAAATAGCTCATTCTAAGGTAATAAAAACATAACGGTTCATAACCCCTAAAGTTATGTAAAAATTTAAACTCAGTAAATTAAAACTAATAGGAACTCCTGTGACAGGAATAAAAAATGACATTAGGATAAAAAAAGAGAAAAAATCGGTGCCCTGTTCTGAGGTCTAAACACATGACCTAAAAATTTTAACCCATCCAAATGTGTCATCTGTTTACAGCAGATATGTTATCTTCAACCTAAAAAACTGAAGCCATAAGAATTAATGTGACACCAGAAAGACTAATGCATGTAAACACAGAGTTACAGTAAAACCGGACAATCAGGTTGAGAAAATGACATTCA
The DNA here is from genome assembly GCF_024868665.1 of Triplophysa rosa. Classification (NCBI taxonomy): domain Eukaryota; kingdom Metazoa; phylum Chordata; class Actinopteri; order Cypriniformes; family Nemacheilidae; genus Triplophysa; species Triplophysa rosa. Next base: position 32,271,229 of record NC_079891.1, on the reverse strand, counting down.
CAGAAAGCCTCTTCCTGAAAATGCAGCTCTCAGTATAAACCGCACCAATTCACAGATTCATTCCTGACTGCAGAGTTTATGAACTCCGCCGACCCATTTGTTCATGTTGGCTTTTCATATGGCCAACACGAAACCAATAATGTCACTTTAACAGGAGAGGTTGGTCCCAGAAATCAATACCTTGAGATAAACTCACCGAACATGACAAAGCCGATGACAAAGCTTTTGTGCTGACGGCGGCATCTGAGCAATAGAAAGCACTTCATAAGTTTCTCCTTGTGCCATTTAAATCGTGTTTTAAAAGCTTACCTCGATCTATCTGAAGAGCGCATTAAAACAAATTGTTTGGGTTTTGTGCCAATGCATACATAATTGTGAACAAAATTCATTTTAGCCGTGTTTTACACATTTTACATTTGTCTCCGTCTTTCAGAAATATAGACTATAAAAATGAGTCATACCGCATTCATTTTGTCCAATAAAATTCAATAAGTGTTGTGGCATGAAGAATGGTGTGTAACGATGATGCTGAGGCAGAGTTAGAATCCATGTGCGGTAGTTTATTAGATGAGTAGCATAAACAGAGTTGAGTAGACAGGCAAAGGGTCAATACCAAGATGACTGTCCGACGTACAACAAACATGAGGTTAATCCAAAGGCAAAGGTGATTAAGCAGGCAGTGAGTCAAATCCAGAAATATCAGTCCAACCATGCAACCAAAACAAAGGGGTAATCAGAGAATAGATATCCAGGCAGAATCATACACACAAAACAGGCAGAGAATACAGGGATACGCTTGGTAAGGCAGATATACTGGCAATACTTCGCAATGAGATCCCATGTGGTCCCAGACTAAATAGTCACCAAACAGGAAGTGAATGCAGAGGCAGCAGAGGGGTGGAACGGAGTCAGTACTCGGGTGACAGCTCCCTCTGCTGGCTGGGCGTTACAGAATCCCCCTCCCTATGAGCGACTCCTGGAGCTCGATGTGAACGTCCTCATGGTGCTGGGCAATCGGGTCTGGCTTGATGAAAGTCCTCGATAAGGGAAGGGTCCAGAATATCGCGGGTGTTCACCCATGATCTCTCCTCGGGTCCATAACCCTCCCAGTCCACCAAATATTGGATCTCACCCCCTCTTCGTCTTGAGTCCAGCAACTCTTTCACCTGATAGGCGGGGCCCCGTCTATATCTAATGGTGGTGGTGGTTCTGGGGCCTCGTGGCCGGGGTCAGCATCCAGGTGGACCGGTTTCAAGAGGGAGACATGGAAGGAGGGAGAAATACGGTAATTAGTAGGAAGCGCCAATTTGTATGTGACCATTAATTCTCAAGAATTTTAAGTGGCCCAACATACCTTGGACTAAGCTTCTTGCTGGGTAGTCGAAGTTTGATGTCCCTCGTCGAGAGCCAGACCCATTGCCCTGGTTGGTAGGGAGGATGTGGATGATGCCGCTTGTTGGCCTGAAGTTCTTGTCTCCTTATGGCTCGCTGCAGACGGATGTGGGCACTGTCCCACACCCTCTCACTACGAAGAATCCAATCCTCCACAGATGGTACTGAAGAGGGTTCGCCAGACCACGGGAATAAGGGAGGTTGAAATCCTAGGACACATTGGAAGGGGGTGATGCCAGTTGAAGAGTGGGTAAGGGAATGCTGAGCGTACTCAGCCCACGGGAGAAACTCTGACCATCTATGTTGCTCTCGACTGCAATAAGTTCTTAGATATCTGCCAATCTCCTGATTCAGACGTTCTACTTGGCCATTGGCTTGAGGGTGATATCCTGAAGTAAGGCTCACATTGATATCGAGCTGTTTGCAAAAAGCTCTCCAGACTTGAGAAGTAAATTGAGTTCCCCGATCGCTGACGATGTCTTCTGGAAGACCATAAACTCTGAATACATTATGGAATAAAGCTTGAACTGTTTCCATGGCGGTGGGTAATCTTTTTAATGGTACAAGGTGGCAGGACTTTCAGAAGCGATCAATGGTTTCTAGAATAGTAGTAAAGTTCTCTGATGGGGGAAGATCGGTGACAAAGTCTATGGACAGATGAGACCATGGGCGTTGAGGAATGGGTAAAGGTTGTAGAAGGCCTGAAGGTAGTTCCTTAGGGGTTTTAGACTGGGCACAGACTTGGCATGACTTCACGTAGGTCATAATCTCTTTTGTCATTGCTGGCCACCAAAAGGAATTTTGGACTAGCTTGATGGTACGGGAAATTCCAGGGTGACTGGCACTGAGAGATGTGTGGGTCCACTGCATGATACGTTGTCGTAAACATTGAGGCACATAGTGTTTGTTGGGGGGGCATTGGGCAAGGGAAGGTTCATTCTGTTGTTCACGTTGTAACTCTTCCATAATGTCCCAGGATATCGGAGCTAAGATGACAGATGGAGGAAGGATAGGTTCTGATGTATGGTGTTTGTGAATGGAATCATATTGCCTGGACAGAGCATCTGCTTTGCTGTTCTTGCTGCCTGGTCTGTACGTTACGGTGAATTGGAAACGACTGAAGAACAATGACCACCTGGCTTGGCGTGGATTTAAACGTTTAGCACTCTTCACGTATTCTAGGTTCTTGTGATCTGTGATAACTTGGAATGGGTGGGTGGCTCAGTGATAAAAGCTGTTTTCCCATTCATCACCTTCCTTAATTCAAATCAGATTATATGCACTTCTTAAGTCTAGTTTAGTGTAGATAGTGGCTTCTCATAACTGTTCGAGGGCTGAAGGAACTAAGGGCAGTGGGTAACGAAATTTCACAGTGACGTTGTTGAGTTTTCTGTAATCAATACATGGTCGAAGTCCTCCGTCCTTTTTCTCAACAAAAAAAATCCTGCAGCAGCGGGTGATGTGGATGTGCGAATGAAACCAGAGTTTAATGCCTCCTCAACATACTCTTCCATGGCTTGACTTTCATTCCTGGACAATGGATAAATCTTACTTTTAGGGAGCATAGCATTGGGAAGCAGATCAATGGCACAATCCCAGGACCGGTGTGGTGGTAATTGTGTGGCTTTGGTTTTACTGAACACTTCAGAGAGGTCGTTGTAACATGTGGGAATGTTCATGGTGGTGTTGGTCCTTGGGCTTTCTATACTCGTGGATAGACATGGTTTTGGGATTGTGGGAAAACAGTTCTTTAGGCAGAAAGAGGACCCATGTGTGAGTTCACCATGATGCCAAGAGATGACAGGGTCATGAGCAGAGAGCCCGGGAAAACCTAGGATGATCTCCTGCTTGGGTGAGTCTACAATGTATAGTGTGATAGACTCTTGATGTAGCAGTCCTACTTTGAAAACAAGAGTTTTGGTTTGATGGGTTATCCCTTCCCCAATAGGGTTGTCATCAATGGTTTTAATCTTAATTGGAGGGTCGCATGGTTGAGTAGGGATGTTATATTTAGTGACAATGTCTTTACTAATTAAATTCAAAGCGGCACCAGAGTCAATCATCGCTGTTAAGTCAAGAGACAGAATATCAGTCTTTACACACACAGGTACAGTGAATGATTTGTTGCTGAGCAATGAAAAATGTTCAGTATTTACCCTGGGGTTGACTTGAGATTTGTGCGGACATCCCAGACTACGATGGCCTGCCTCTCCACAGTAGAAAGATAAGCGTTGTCTACGACGTCTCTCTCGTTCTTTCTCTGAGAGTCTTGAGACATCAAGACAAAGGTGATTAAGCAGGCAGTGAGTCAAATCCAGAAATATCAGTCCAAAACAATGCAACCAAAACAAAGGGGTAATCAGAGAATAGATATCCAGGCAGCGACTACAGGGATATGCTTGGTAAGGCAGATATACTGGCAATACTTCGCAATGAGATCCCATGTGGTCCCAGACTAAATAGTCACCAAACAGGAAGTGAATGCAGATGCAGCAGAGGGGTGGAACGGAGTCAGTACTCGGGTGACAGCTCCCTCTGCTGGCTGGGCGTTACATGGTGGTACCCATTCACTTTTATTTTCAGGACACAAAACCAATGTAAGTCAATGGGAACCGCAACTGTTCGGTTACCAACATTCTTCAAAATATTTTCTATTTTGTTCTGCAGAAGAACGTCATACAGTTTTGAAATGACGTAAGGGTAAATGCAGCCTCAGAAAAAATAAGACACCATTGTAAATGTTAATTTGATCATCATTTCTAGATGTATTGTCTGTTCAGTGTCTGTTGAATTTCAACAAAATCAAACCTCAGGATTGACATACAGTCATACAACAGCAATGTGAAAGACTGACAGCATGACAACACACATGAAAACTGATAAAAATCCAGGTTATCCCATAAAAATAATTGTTGCACTTTTCCTAAATACATGCACAATTATTATTGTTGTATTGCTTAATAGTGAATATGAACTTGTTTTCTTTGCCGTATTTGAGGTCTGGAAAAATACTGAGCATCTTTTCCGTTATTTTAACCTGTTTCTCCATTTTTCATTTTCTGCAAATAAATGCAAAAAGATACAAGTTCAAATTTGGGAGAAATACTGTAGTTCACAGAATGAAACAAAAATGATCATCTTTACCTAAACACAACTATAAATAGTACATCTTTAAATTTAAAGCTGTCTCGGAAAAGGTCTCTTAATTTTTCCGCAGCTGTTAATGCTGACTGAATTTTCATTTTTATGTGAATTGTCACCCTAAAAGTCCCAGTGAAATTAAAAATGACAATTCTTATTTTTTCATGAAATATTGCAGCGTTTATAGTAAATAGCTTATCAATGTGGGTCATTTTCCTTTTAAAATTCATGTACCCTCATAATCTTCAGTTAAAATCTGAAAATGCACTTCCGCCCTGAAATGACTATCCATCTCAAATTAGTCAGTCTGTTGTCAGTTTTATTTCAAAATCAATGAGCTGTTTTTACGCATCCAATCAATTCGCAGTCAAAAACGCAAGCCACGCCCACTAATTTTCTCCTTTGAAATTCCTTTTCACTCGGAAATGTGTCAGAATACGGAAGTAAAAACATTCGCAACTTCCGGTTCACGTGGACTTTAATCTGTTTTGCTAGTCTAATCAAATCACAGCACAATAATAACAAGACAAAGAAAAGCAAAAGCAGGCCTAAAACATTTTCTCATCCCAGAACCCATCATTCCTGATCCATACACCAAGCACTTCAACTCTGAGTAGTACTTTTGAAAGAACCTCTGTGCACTGAGCCTTTGTCCCGGCAGGCTAATTTCATTCTCAAGAGTTTGTCACAGAACTTGGAAAAGGCGGCGTTCAGCTGGGACGCGGTGAGGCGTGAAGCTCGTCTCTCTGAGGGCTACATGGGCCAGATCTATTTAGTCTAGCAGCTGCAGGTGCCAGGTGTTTTAACAGAGCGGTGAAGCAGCATATGAAGGCTGGTTTAAAAATCTCTTTAGTAAGGTGCCTGGCAAACAATGTGTAATATTTATCTACACGATTCAATTTTAGTGAAGTTTGAGGCATTAGAGCAATAATTCACCTGTTAAAAGGAACATTTTGTCACTGTCTACTTACCATCGTGTGTTGTGGCCCAATATTGTTCTCCGTTTTATGTAAAACAAAAAATGAAACGTTAGGCAGGATTTACTCGTGTAAGTGTTTTAAGACACAATTTTGAACTTTTTGGGACGGTTTCCTGGACAGAGATTAGCTTAAAGGGATAGTTCGCTCAAAAAATTTTAATTCTGTCACCATTCACTACCATAGTAGACTTTTTTTCTGCTGAACACAAAATCAGATGTTTTGAAGAATTTAAGTAAGCAAACAGTTCTTGGGCACCTTTGACTACCTTTTAAATTTTTCCCACTATGGTAGTCAATGATGTCCCAGAATTAAAAATTGCTAACATTCTTCCAAATATCTTTGTGTTCAACAAAACAAGGAAATTTATATTTGGAACAAGTCGAGTGTCAGTAAATGATGACAGAATTTTCATTTTTGGGTGAACTATCCTTTTAAGCCAGGACTAGGCCTTAGTTAAATTAGGACATGTAAGCAGTTTTTTCAAACCAGCCTTACAAAAGAGGTTAGATAGGTTTCTTTAATGCGAATGATAAGCTCACAAAATAAATCGGAAGACTCACTCTCGCTGCTACTAAATGACAGAAACAAACAAAAAGTGAAATCAGTTCTTGACATTTCCAAAATTCCGACCTTTCCTGAAAGAAAACTTTTTTATTTTTATTAGTTTATTGGTAATGATTGGTCAACACGGTCTTACAGGAATTCGTATTTGCTATTTTGTGAGGCTGCTTATTCGTACGATCTTATTCATACATTTTACTATGATTTGCTTTCACGCCAGTGATGATTTAGGGGTGGGGTGAGGGGCTTCAGTACTGCTTTTTCTAATAATCGTACATTTTGTTTATTTTCAGATTCCTGTGAGATCAGGTTGGATTGGCACGACTCAATCATGCATGATAAAAAATCCACATCTAACATGCTCATGGATTAATCCAAGCGATAGTTGAAAAGACATAAAATGTAGACATATAATGTATACCTTCACAATGGAGTTGTACCATTTCATAAGTCAGAAGCCACGGACAACCCAGGTCAATGGCAACAAATACTCCTGCAGGGCCTTCAATTTGAGCGTTGACAGGATTGAGTTATGTGGTCACTGTCCTGTCACATGCAATAACAGCAATATGGCTGAAGGAAAGGCGAAGGTTTTTTTTATTTCGCTCTTCGACCGTGTAATGGCTCAGCTCAATACTAACCAGAGGCCCTGACACAATAGGCAGGTCTGATATGATTATATTCTCAGAGTATGTGTGTGCAGGGACAAAAAGACACCATAGATATGAAGAGAGCGAAAGAAAGCTTTACAAAAGAAAGCAAATGTATTACCTCTTGTTAATGATTAGATCAATGCACCGATCGCTGTGGCTGTCAGGATCTTGTGTCAAAGCCTCAATGGAAGCCCTCCATCACGGACGTCGACACAAATAACACGGAGACGAAGGACATCCTGTCTGATACAGTCCGCATTATCTTCTTCCAACACATCAAAAGACACCGAGAATCAATACAGGTGTGATGACTACGAAATCCATAATCAGCCTTTTTTTTTGTGCGAGTGTGTTTATTGTTCTGAGAAGTTGCAGGAGAGCGGATGGAGGATACTGTTGGCATGGAAACAGGGATTGCTGGAGAGGTTGCGGTGCTGTTGAACTACAAGAAAATGGTACAAAAGCTTCAGCATCATTATCTCGCCATCATTGTCCAGGAAGACAGCTGAGGGCGCACTTCCGTAATTGTTTATTCAAAGCCAAACATTCATAGTTAAAGTCTGCAACCAAGAGTCATTTGCTTGATTTCGCTGTGTGAAGAGATGCTTTAGGATGAGATGCAGAGGTACAGGTAGTCTGGCATCACTTCAAGCACAGTGCTTATATCCGACTTGTCAAATTTGAGTACCCAGTAACATTTTGGTTGAAATGATGTGAAATCTACATAGCATAAAATGTTAAATTGACGTTTTACTATCTTACCCCGTGTCTACACCCGACATGGCGCAGCGCGATGCGATGCGACAAAAGAACGCATTAGAACCCATTAGAAGTTTTAGTTTTGTCCACACTTAATGTGACACGGCGCGACAATCCCATTAGAACGAGCCATGTGCCGTGTCCGGTGTAACACGTTGTAACTTTCAAACTCAAAATTTCATGCACTCTAAAAATGTTGGGTTATTTCATCGTTTGGGTCAAAAATGGACAACCCCAACCATTGGGTTATAAATTAACCTATGCTGAGTTATTCTAACCCATTGTTGGGTCAAATATAAACATTCTCTGGGTAAATTTAACCCAAAAGTTGGGTTTGTCCATTTTTTGACCCAACAATGGGTTGAAATGACTCATTTTTTAGTGTGTGACTACATTTAAATCAACCAATAAGACTTTCAGTTAGGTTAATGGTACATTCACACCAAAAATTATAACTTTAAAGATAAAGATTGTGTTTGAAAAAAACAGAATCCACAACTGTAACAATAACGTTACGCAGGAACAATATCTTTGGGATCACTTTCAGAAGGATGAATAATAAAAATCCACTAGAATTTAAAAGGGCCAAACATAAAAAAATGTGAAATGGCAGCATTCAAGCTCTGAATATACATAATGTTTTTGTTTGCTGATGTATTTTTATAGTTATCTTTATTGTTCTTGGAGTGAATGGGTCTTAAGGCTTAGGCCTGAAATACACTCAATGCAAGAGCTTAAATGTTACAATAGCACTTTTATTCACCCAAGCTCAATTTAACACATCTTTGCATTCGTAAATGTCTTGGACAAGATCCAAGGAGTGCTATTTCAGGCGTTAAAAACCCCCAAATAAGATTCACCTTTTGTGAGGGACCCCTTTCTAAAATACAAATCCATCTTTAATTTTAATGTGTAAAGAAACATTTAAACTTTGTTAGATAAATAGTACATGTGATATTATAAAGACAACAATGTTTTCAGACTGAAATAGTTGGTTACACTTGTTGGATGTATATAACACTGAAGAGACATTTTCAATTCAAATGTAATGTAGCAACTTTCATTTCACAAGAAAGATACAAATGTAAACAATTCTGGAACCTATTCATGTTGCAAAAAAACAGATGAACGATTAGAATGACACAATTTGTTCGGTTGACTTAATATTTTTGCTTGATCTTTTTTCCATGAAATTTTCCGGGCCCCCCTTGCAACATACTGGACACCCCTGGACCCCAAATCTTAGTTACACTGTCAACGTTTTATAGCTATAACATTCACTTTTACATCTGCCTCTGTGTATGATAGGATTCTGCTAGGGGCTTTTTATAACATTCTTGTCAACCCCATTCAACAATGAATTCCCTCTCTTTTAGCCATTAAGATAAGGGTTATGGCTGATTGAAAGCAAAGCTGATCCAGAAATATCCTACTTGGTTAAATTAGGACCCAGACAAAACCAAAACTCACAAAAGCTAGGCATTCTCTCAAATGTTTCAGAAATCCAGACAGATATATTAGACTTTAAACAGTCCGATCCATTTTGTAAAAAGAGCACAAGGTTTCAGACTGCATTCTACAAAGCTACTGTTATTGAGCACTTTTATTGGACTCTGATCTCTAATGAACCCGTGCACCAGCTCCAAACAACAAAAGCTTTGTGGAACACACTCTCTTTTTCAAGGATCTTCTTTTTTATTATTGCAGGCTATCAAGTTCCTCAAAGTTCTGACAAACTTGAATAAAACTCCAGCGTAGTGATAAGAACATCACAGGACACTATATTCTGCGGCGCTCAGAGTTTACGGGTGGGTTTTCTCAAAGCCTGATTTGACATGAGCAGAACGCTATATAAAATATATTTAATCTATTATGCTGTGCAAATGGAATGAGACGACTTAATTTTCACAGCAAATGTAACGTGAAGATGCCTTATCCATGTTGCCCATCAACTTTCGATAACATCATAGTCTAGCATGGGAAGAGTCTCCGAACGTCCGTTTATTTCTAGTCTTTTTTACCAACTCGACTGCTGGCTTTCAAAGATTTCCACTCCAAACCTGAGCTTTGAGATTTCCTACAATACCTTCTATACTTTCAAAAGAATAACTAATCATCCTCATTCTCTCTGATCCTTCCAATACTCCTTGAGGTTTGATGCCCCGCCAACCTTTAATTAAAATCTAGAGCAGCATCCCCTCGGGCCACCCTCCCCGCAGTGCACACGCCATTTTTCGGTCGCATTTCCAGCCTTCGCTGGAGAATATTACAGATAATGTAAGTCCATCTTGCCTGAGATTCAAAATCGCTTTTTCCTGCGACATGAATTATGAATAAACTCCACGCCTGTTCGCGACGGGGTCTCCACCACCGTTTACAAATATTTATAATGGCTTTTTTTCCATTCACGTAGTAGCTGAAAACGGTTGTCAGTCCTGTTTGAAGTGCTAAATACAGATACAGAGCTCAGTTATGGAAAAGAGTGACAATTGTGTTCTTTCTTTATTCTTTGGTTCAATACAAGCTTTTGGACACCAAGTGTACCAAGTGCTGTAATTGAAGCAAATACAAAATCACAACGTTAGAGTGATGATTCGTTCACAACCCTTGAGTAAAGATGCACTTCTAGGGCCACACGTACCAGCTGATGGCCATTGAGATGAATGAGAACGCTAAATGGATTGCTTTCTCAAAGTATTACAGACGTACCTCCATACAGGCATCACCGCTTCCGTCTTCTGTTGAAGGTACAACACAATTTTAGACTTACATCTGTTCATAAATTTGTGATTGTCACAAACATTGACTTTGACCACAATGATAGCATGAAACGCTTCTGTAATATGACAAAATCTATGTTTTTCAATGAGGAGTATGTGAAATCTGGTAAGTCTTGGGCTGATTCGTCTTATCGCCCTTAACTACTGCCGCATAAACAAGAAATAGAGAAAAGGAAATTCATGTTTACAACCGAGGCACGTTGCGTCCAGGTAAGTAATTGGCAGGAATCTCGATGACGCATGTTTTGTTGATGAGATTACGTGCGGTTGGATCACAGAATTTCAAACTGGAATCTGGGAGACGCTGGTGAGTCATGCCGTCTGCTCGAACCCACATACTCGCCCACCAGCTCCATGGCTCTCGCTGCAATTGTCGTTACTTGAGAAACATTTCCCCAGAAATCCTCCCGCGATTCTCACATCAAAAGTCCAGAGACACGCCGCAGTGAAGTGAGCGTGGAGTCGTAATGTTATTCACGGAGGTGGAAGAGCCTCGTATTTCTCAGCTGGAGCAACCCTAATGGATTTCAGGCAAAGAAGACAAGGACGATTTCTCATTAGGTGATTCTGAAAGTGCAACATCATTAACACTATTCACCTTCAGCATTATACTGTAGATAAAAAGGCTCTTTATACAGATGGCCAACTATGAACTTGACAAACCCAGAAGCGTTTTCACAGGCTTTCGGGCTGAATTCAATGAAACACCTCAAAAACATGACCAGAGCCCAGTTGCTTAAACTTAGCCGCTAAGTTAAGACTGCGTCTTAACAACTAGTCTCACTGACTAGCAATTAGTTAGGATTAATCAGTCTTACTTTTCATATTTCATATATCTTTTTATGTAACTGATTTACATAAGTTATGACCAGTCTTGATGAAAAAAGTTTGACTATGACCAGACTAAGCAGTTTATGCAACCGGCCCCAGCAGGTCACATTATAACCTATAATCAAAAGAAATATTCATTATATATTATGTAAAGAAAACTCATTTTATTTTTAGAATTACGTGGAGCGTTGCTTGTATGCACATTTTAACTGTAATTATTGCTTGTTAGATTTTCCGTTACTGAAACAAACGTAGGAGCAACGTATTGAGTCGTGTTTATTTAACACGTTGAGTTTGACAAAGAACTGTGAGTCAGATTAATAAAGCAGCTCCTCATGCGCCGTTAAAGGTAAATTTTATAGGTAAGTATAAAATTTACCGGCATCTAGAGGTGAGGTTGCGAATTGCAACCAATGGTTCACTCCACCACTTTCAGAGCACTACGGTGTCTGACACAGAACTAAGATGTTGTCATGTTTTCTCTTCTTTGCCGAAGGAGATAACTAATTTACTTTTCCGACAAAAACAGTACATACTTTAAGGGCATGGTCTAAGTAGGCGGATTAGGGCACAGTAAAAATCTTTCCTCTTTTAACCTGTGGAATAAAAAGCAACCTGTGGCGGCAGTTTAAAAGTATCCCAATTCTGCAGGAAAACAGCAGTAAGACTGTTCAGTAAGGCTGCGTCCAAATACCCCCACTGCCCCATGTCTTAAAAAGTGCAGTGCCCTTAAAGCACACTAAACCCACACTATCTTGAATACCGCTTCGGAGCAGTATTCAGAGTTAAGTGAATCCCATCATGCATCAGGTTTTTGCCCGGATCTCGTGAGATGTTGCAGCAAGCTTTCCAGTGTAAGTTATGCTACAACCTTTTAAGGTTATATCTTTATTTATTCTATGTTTGGCTAACATGCGTTTTTTTTTGTACAGCTGCTTTGATGCAATACAAATAAAGAGCTGTAAAAATAAGTCTGACTTATATAATTAGATATTACATATAATTTTGTGGGAAAAATGTAAAGTGTTGCACTCTTTAATGGTGTAAACTCCAAAGATAGGTTATGTATTTTGTAAAACTGCTTTTTATCACATTAAAAAACACATTAATTAAATGTCTGCACTTGCTAAGTGTGTCCCATCGGGTTAGAAATACTACATGCACTTGGGATCTTTATGCCCAGTAGAACACTTGGGCCAAAAACAGGAAATATGTTATGAAAGTAGTCAAGTGGTCAAGTACAAAGACTGCAAGTGGGGTTATTTGGATGCAGCCTAAAGGCGGATTATTACTTCTGCGTCGGACCTACGCAGAGACGCGTACCCTACGACGTGTCAATGTGACGCGGACCGCAAGAGCTATGATTGGTCTTAAATTAATTTTTTACTTGTACGTTGGACTTATGCTGTAGGCAACGCGCCAATTTTTGTTTATACTTGTGCGTCGTTATCCGCGTCCACAGGCAATGGCCAATAGGCCATAGTTATTTACAATAACTGTAAATTTATTTCTGAAATCTGATTGGTTGATTTAAATGTTGCCCCAGGGTCAACATGATGTTGCCCTAAGGACATCAACCACTTGGCAAAATCAGGAGAGCCTTAGGCTACGGTGTAGTGTATGCCTTTCTGAGTAGGCTACGCCGTACCTACCGCATGAGGCATGTGATGGCAGCATAAGACCCCCTTAATAATCTCGGCCTCATTTGAAGACACGCATGTTTGCCCGCTCTCTTTCATGCCATCCAACTCAATTTCCTCTCCGCTGAAGATTTAACATTTGTTTTTCTCTTCCCTGCACACCCTCAAAGTCTCATTCTCTTCTTTCTTTCAAACCCAATTTGAAGGAGTAGCTGGACACAGCAGTAGCTTCAGAAGTGGTCGATCATGTTTTTCCATTAATTTGGCAGAGCGGTGGATGCTTTCCGATTATGGGATGAATCATAATCACATCAGATGGCCACCCTTGTCCACACTCACTCTCTCGCTCTGTCTGCGCTGTGGTTTAATTCTCAGCACATCTACATGTATTAAGGAAACCGTTCTCCTGTAAGGGAAATTTAGGAACGTGACGTTGTCGTTCTTGACTTAATAAACAAGCAAGGCGAGTCAGGTTTGCAGCGGTACATTACGGGCACTGCTCCAGTGGTATTACACGGATTTATACTGAAGATTAAATGTAAACTGGCATCATTAAGCTCTTTTTCTAACCTCCAATTTTTTATGTTGTGTCGTCGACATTGAAGATGCAGCTTAACATTTGCTTGAAATGACTACTTTACATAGTGCCATGTCCTATCAAAATTTGACTCCCCGTGAGATTAAGACTGCCCTGTTTTCCCCTACGAAGGTTAGGATTAGGTGTGGGGGCAGGCTTTAGAGATAGGGGCCAATCACAAAGCAGCATCCTAAGTGAATGAACCAATCAGAAGTAGGGGAGTCATCACACAGGGAGTCGAAATTCGTAAAGCACTCTGTGATATTCTGGTCTATTGCTCGAGCTCCTACTTAATTGTTCATCTACAGGATTTTTTTTGTTTTCTCATCTTTCAGGTAAATGAAATGTCTGATCGCTTAGAAAAGCACATTTTTAATTTACTTTGTAAATAAACACCAAAATAAAATGTATTTCTGTGGAAAACAAAAGAAGATATTTTGAGAAATGTATCTGTGGTATCCATACAATAGAAGTCAATGGAGTCCAATGTTGTTTGGTTACCAACGTTCTTCAAAATATCTTCTTTGTGTTCTGCAGAGGAAACAAATTCATACAGATTTAAAATGGCATGAGGGTGAGTAAATGGTGAAAGTTTTTTTGGGGGGTGAACTATCCCTTTAGCCAGGTGTATGAACAATAGTAAAGAAATGGTTAAGAACAATCAATAGTCATTTGTGTACAACCTCGGCTTGAGGAAATAAATATTTTCCTGATATTTATCTGAAATGGAGCCAAAAATCATGTTTTTATATGTATTTAAATCTAAGTGTCAGACTGTAATATAAAAGCAGCTCAGGCGATACTCTTCCATTACGAGAGGAATATAAATTTCATAAACCTATAATTCACACAGTTATTGAGGTTTTTACCTGCAGTACACCCACCCACTCAACACCAATATGGTAAGGTCACATGCTTCCCCCTACAGGTCAGTAAAAACTTTACACCTTATTTCTTACCAACTCTCCTTTTCACTTACATTTCATTACATTACATATACATCCTGGTTCGATAGGCCCGTTATTGTGTAATCTAATTCATATAGCACCATAAGCAAATGTACAAACGATTACAATAAGGAAACCCTGTCTCTGCAGTATCTAATAAGAGACGGATGTTAAACTACATGTCCAGAGTAATGACATCATCTAAAATCCTGCTCCAATTACAATTTAATGAATCAGTCCCCATTAGAGAGAAATAAAAAACATTTATCACAAAGAGCATTGCAGAGATTCTATGCGTACGAGCACTCGAGATTCAAACAGGATTGGCTAAAAAAATACTTTCACAGATTTTGTCTTGTAGGATTTCACATTTTAACGCTGAATGCAGCTACTGTATTGAGGAAGTCAGCACATTCTTTTTAGAACAAGAGACTGTTTAAGATAGTATTTATACTTTATTCCAAGTTAAACACAACGAATAAAGGCATTTGCCGAAACGTTTGTGTTAACCTGCCTCCATGGAATAAAAGTATTTAATATATTAACACTTTTTTTGAGTGCGAATCATGAAAAGTATTTATACTTTATACATATTTTTTATAATACTTTTTTATAAAATTAGGCATTGAACAATTATATTGAACGTTATATTTTAGTTTTTATATTTATATTATATTTACATTTTATATCATTTACATTTTTATATATATATATATTTTTTTTTTTTTTTTAATAAAAGTAGGCATTGAACAAAAGAGCAACAAAAAGTATCCATAAAGATTATTAATAAAGATAAACTCTTTCAAAGGGAAGAGCATAAATGTCCCACAATTAAAATTCACAGTATTGTTAACAATATACGACTGCATACCAAAAATAAATATTTTAATATCTTTGTTTATTATTTCATATCTTTAATACATTACCCTTACAATGAAAAACACTGCCTTTGACAATAGATTAAAATAAGTGTATTTATTCAGTTGCCAACAATAATAATACAGCCTACACAAACAACATTAAATAGTACAATTAAAATGTGCAAACACAAGTGTGACGCTTTAACAGCGCTGGGGCTGACAAAACAAAGAAGTTTAAATTATTTACAATTGTTCACGCTCCCTTACCAACTCTCTGTAATTCTCTTTTTCACCTTCTCCTCTATATTTGACAAGTACTTCATTTGGACCAGAAGGCCTTTGGCGGTCAGCAGATCACCTGCAAAAAGAAACCTGCGAGTCAAACACAAAACCAGCAATATCCCAATCGCATGCCAAGGAAATGTGCACGTGGCCTTGGAAGTGAATGTCTGTCAGATTTGGGAAGTCACAGGTTGAACAAACCTTTGTTCAGAGACGAATTCATCTGTTCAGTCAAATCCTTTAGTTTATCTGGTGAAAGAATAGGGGGAAAACGGCACAAAATAATGTCAACATCCTTTGGCAAAAAAATCCCAAAATAAAGCGTTATGCTGTAACCACACTGAACTATCACTGAATGAATAAAACACAAACATAAGCCAAGAAACCTTGAACTTTCTAATGGAATGAACCTAGATCAACAAACAGCCATATACAATAAACACGCTACAAGCCACATACAGTAAGTGGACACGGAACAATGTTAGGAGCTTTTTGTCCTACACACCTCGCACTGACTGCCCGATAGCGTCGACCTCATCTTGGTTCTGAGTCTCTGCGAGGCTCTCGTTGACCTCCATGACCTCGAGGAGAATCGCAGGGTCGGCAGTGGCATCCGTACCCTCCTCCAATAAAACGCCTCGCAGCTCCAGCTACAGCAGAAGATGCAGGTTATAAAGGGGAAACTGAACCAGGTTACAGAATAGAAGTCCGCTTTAGCTCTATTAATAGGTTAAAAGTTCAGCAAAGTTTCTCAGGAAAGATATATGTATAAACTGCACCCATATTTTCAGTGTGTGTCAAAGATTTGAAAACATTTTTGGCAACACGTGTTTTTCTCAAAACAAACCCTGTGTCCGAAATTGCCTACTTCAATCTGTTGGTTTATCAATTACAACACAAAAAATCATTTTACTTGGCGTCAGATTTTCTTCCACTTGGTTTTGTATTTTATTATGTACTGTATAGACGTTCACACATTCGTAAGTGTGACTAAAGTGTCAAAATAGTTGTTGTGGCCGCTGTTTACAACCCACATCTCTCTCATACTCAACAAACTCTACCAAAAAAAATAATTACCATGTAGATGGCCCGACTCAGAGGTTTCTGTAGCGTTCTGTAAGCTTTGTTCACCAGGGCTGACTGCGTTTCTGAATACTCTTGTTCTTTCTGTAAACAGGTGCAGATCACATCAAATTAGATTCATTCTTTTATCAGGCAACACAAAGCTACAAAGGATATTACCAGAAGACTGATTTTATGAAGTAACAAGTGTATCAAAACAAAAGCCCAACTCTTCAAACTTTCCCGAACGTTATATAATTACGTACGGATGTCACATTTATTTTAAGACATCATGGCAAATTCCGTGTTTGTGGTTAGGAGTTCCTCTCGGGAATGCTGTGAAATGTCAACAAAAAAAACGAAACCCCGGCAATGTTGATAATTGTGTTTTTTTCCTGAAGGATCTCAGCGTGTGGGTGGACGCAGAGGGTCTGAGCTGTGATGAGATTCGTCAGCGAGACGTCAGGTGGAATAAGAGGTGAGAAACGAAAGAAATGACTTGCAGAAGAAAAACATTTTCAGCTGTCAGGGTTGCCAGACCCTGGAGAATGAACATCCAGCTTGCTTTTGCTGTCAGGAGACACGGCGGGTACGTAACGCGTGCACCAATCAGCCACGAGCTGTCTTCAGGCTTGTATGAATGATTGCATGTGTCCGTTTTGCCTTCGCATCTAAACAGATACGGATATGGATTACAGTCTAAACTGGGAATGTGCATGAAAAGGACTGAAGGAACCAGGGTGAACGTCACGTTTGCACTTAGGTTATATTTCACCCCAAAAATCAAAAGAAAAAGTAAATAAATGACATTTAGCTTCAAACCTTTTTACACCATCAAAATCTGTTCCGAAAGTTCATCCTACCAATGGATCATCCTATAAAAATGAATCATTATATTTAGAGTTTTGTATGTTATTATCAATAGACATTACAAAACAACCAGACACAATATTCATGTCATCCAAAAAATGTCATGAACAGCTGCTATGCCTGCCCAGCATCATATTGGCACTCCAGGTCATCACAAAGGACGGGATGTCACTACACCCTGATTGCAACATTCAGATTTGTGAAGCGTTGCATATAGGTCAGTACCAATGATTTCTGGCTGAAGTTGTCAGGATGAAGATATCTTTGTAGTTCAACAAATCGTTTCTGAAGTTTCTTGGTGTCCAAGGAAAACGTTTCTTCACTGAGGAAAGAGAAACATATACTATAAATGTTTCTGGTGAGTTTGTCTACAACGACTACATTAAAGGAACAGTTCACTGAGGAAATGTAAAGAACATTTAATTATCATAATTTTTGGTTTTAATTTGAAAAAACGAATGAACAAATGATACACGGATTTAGATACATGGTATGCATTGAAACACACATTAAATGTATAAATGATATCTATAAGGTGTAACTTATCAACAACCAGTTAACTCACCAGTTCAATATCTGAAAATAATTGATGATGTCATGGGGAGGCTGGATGACTTTACAGGATGAACAGAAAAATAACTCCGTAGAAGATCCACAGTTCCAGCAAACTCTGCTGGCTGTAACAGTGCAGAAACACCTGTAGTTCAGTGTCAGGTTTGCTTTGGCTGCTTTATGAAACACGCCCTTCATGTCCTGATTGTGAGAAGTGAAACATCGCGCTAAAGCGAAACACGAAACTCCAGACGCAAGACTTTGTCCGTTTGATATTAAGCTGTGTGCATGCTTTAATCCTTCAAACGTTTTTAAAAACCTAAGTATGTTTAATGTTGCCATGTCTGTCCACTGTAACTCTCGTTTCCGGTCATATGTTTGGAATTGTGTCAAAATAAAGGTTTGGATACACGGTGACACATTTACAAACTCAGTTAAACCAAATCAGTATTTTAAAACACTTCCAGTAAAAAGGAGAAGGCAGCGAGGAAAATATACAACAAAAGACATTTTGCTTTTCTGTGTGGTTGTCAATTTCAATGTCAATGTAAATGTATTTCTATAGCACAATTAAAGACAACAGCAGTTGACCAATGTGATTTACAACAAAAACACATGCGATTTAAAAAGAATGAAAAACAAATATAATATATCCATAAAAAATATATATATATATATATATACACACACACATGTTCTCTATTTTATATTATTATTTCTATCGTTTTTATTATTATCATTATTATTATAAAAACAATACATTGTCTAACATTTAAAATGAAAAATAAAGTAAAATAATGAAACGGAACTAATATGGAAACTACATTTCCCGTGAGACTTTGCGTTCAGTTCTGATTGGCCGAATGATGTTATGGGACGTTCACTTGAAACTCATGTGGGAAGTGTTTTCCCGGCAGATTGATGAGGTGCCCATGCTGCCTGATATTCCAACTCTGCAAGGATTAATTTATTTGTAAAACACGACTTGACAAAGGTATGCATTTTGATATGCAATTGCAATCGCAGCATAATAACGTTTATATTTTACGTCGATGTTATGCTAATGAATATTTGCGCGGAATAAAAACAACAGCACTTCCTTGACCGCTTGTGGTTTATCCGTAAAGCAACGGTGGCAAATCGCAGCATGTGCTGTGTGCAAGCTTTGTCAAAAACTCATGATTTTTGTTCTGTGCACATTTTTCTCCAATCTGACTGTCTTGTTAAATTGTATTGCATTGCGTTGATTCCGGGTCGTGCATGAAATTAGTCTCAGAAGTTGAGTTTGCCAAGGTCACGCATTATAATGTATTTCCTTCAAAGTTCGTTCAGCATTTTGCGATTCAAGTTTGTTTGTGTCACCTTTATATAATATTTTTATATTTGCCTTCAATTCAAAAATACCAAAGTTTGAGCTCTAATAACATCCACGTGTAAAATACACGTTTTTTAGGGTGCAGATGTACAACAAAAAATGTGTGTTGATTTGAATATGTGAAAGCAAAAAACTGTGATATGATGCATCTAAAGCTTCAATATAAAAGTCCTTCGAATAAAGTTTTAGGTGCAGTTTGCTGTTTTGTCTGTCTAAAGCTTTGGAGTGCTGCAAAATGATTTTGGCTATGTTTAGAATAGCATACTTCTCTTTTTTTTAGTTCTGTAGTGTACAAGTATTCTGTGTCCACTATTTCAATTTATATAGAATCTGGATGACTTTCTACATTTGCCAAAATGTGCAGTATAAAACGGAGCACATTGCATGAATACTGTATCACACAATGTGAATGTGTGGTGATGTTGGATTGTAAACCAGCTGTGATGTTCTTACATTTTGTTTTTATTGCTGTCCGGAGTAAGAGAACATCATGTCTGAAGAAGCCGGACCAAGTGGCCAGTCCCAATCCCAGTCCCAAACCCAATCCCAGCCTGGGTCCAGTTCCTCATCCGCCCCAACGCCATCAAGTCAGGGCTCCTCCTCGGGTTCAGGGACATTGAGTTCAGTGGACACAGTCCCTGTACAGGAATTACAGTCTATTCCTGAAGATGAGGAAGAACCTCAGCCTCAGGTTTGGGGCCGCGTCATTCCCCTGGTGCAGGGATTTCATGTTCTCAGTTAAGTATATTTGAAGAAGCTAAATAATGACCACAATAATACCAGAATTCACATATTTCAACCTTGTAATTTGTTTTTTCAGACTGCGTGGAAGACCAGTACTCGTTCGGAAGAGACAGACAGTGCGACTATACTTTTAAGACTTCTGTTGTCAAAAAATCAGCACGCTTCAACACGTATAGCAAGAACCACTTTAGGATTTTCAGGGTGAGACAAATAATAACGAACTAATACTTCAAACTCTCTATTTTTCATGACGTGAAACTAAATCTTCAAGTGATGAGCAAGGGATTTTTCGCATTGCATATTAATCTATACGGATAAAAGCTTTTGTAACTATTAGATTAAAAACTTGCGTGCAGGGCGTTGTATATGAGCTACTCTACAAAGCAGGACTGTCTCTATTCATGAATGATTATTATTGCATGCTTATTAATAAACTTGCTATAAGACATGTACATTATTGAAATACTGTATATAAAATGATTGATTGTTTATCGGTTGTAATTGTGTGTAAATGTGTTTTGTTTTTTTATCTACAGTATTTGCTTTTTGCCGTGTTATGATATTGATCTCTACAACAAACGGTAAAAGAAATGTTTACACAACATGGGCTGTTTTTCTCTGCTGCTGTTTTAGGATGAAAATCTTGTGTACATTGAGGACTTGAGTGGTAACGGCACGTGGGTGGATGAAGATAAAATAGGACAAGGCAGTAAGCGCGTCCTGAGCAACAACTCTGTCATTGCGCTGGCAGAACAGAAACACCAAGGTATATACATGTTTCAGGTTCTGTGAGTTTGTGACATTGTAGAATTTTTATTTTGGGATGAACTGTCTCTTGGTTTATTGGTTTTTGAGTGTGTTCGTGTCTTTCCAGTGTTCATGTTTATTGATAAGATGGGCAATGACCAGCCGAACCTCCCAGCAGAGTTCAGCAACAAGTACCACATAGCCAGAAAGATCGGAACGTAAGTAACTTGAATTTCACAATATTTGGTTTGTTAAATACAGTTAAAACGCATTTGAATGCACTTAAATACAGTTTGCTGGTTTTAATGACAGCATTGCATTGCATTTATGTTCCTATATCTTACATTTATGGTGCCTGTTAAGTTAGCAATAGTTGTTTTAATCCTGCCGCAAGGTGACAAAGTTACGTTTTTTGATCAATTTCTTTATGCTGCTGTTTGTTTTTTCAACAGAGGGGTCTGTGGTGAAGTCAAACTTGCCATCGAAAAGGAAACCTGTAAAAAAGTGGCGCTGAAAACCATAAATAAAAATGATTTTCCATCAATAGGGGTATGATCCAGATTTGTTTACGTGGCAGTGTACGCTACACATTTGTAAGAGATGCTTTGATATTAAAATGTTATGCATTTGTGTCACAGACGGCCACGAGAAATGCAGAAAGAGAGATCGAGATTTTAAAGAAAATTGATCATGTAAGTCAGTTTCATGGTTATTTAAGCACCATAGAGATGGAAAAAGATCTTTCTTATACGGGATATTGTTTTTATTCCTGCAGCCATGTTTGATCAAAACGGAAGATTTCTACCAGACAGAAGATTCCTACTACATTGTTTTAGAGTAGTAAGTAATTCTGTAGCGTTAAGCATTATTATCTAAAAGAATTTGACATGAACTAGCTGCAATCCGTAACTTGTGTAGCTCAAAATCACTCAAAACTGTTTCTTACATTACTGAAGGGTATGTTTATAATAATGTTTTTAAAAGTTGAGCTATCGTGTACAGTTAAACATTAAATATAATTTTTATGTCATTTACTTCAACCCATGAAAACATACAGTAAGTACAGTACATAAAGTAACCTGCAACTTCATAATAAGAGGTAAAAGTTACAGATTGCAGCATTAAGAAAAAAGATGTTTAGTAAAGTTTTTCTTTAAAATAATTAATTGCCAAGACAAAAAAAACTAAATGAAAAACATATTAAGATAAGATGTATTCTTATAAAACACATCATAATATTTTACACCATTTATAATATTTACAATATATAATTGTATTCTCTTTGTATGATTACAATGAATTTGGAAAATATAACTTCTGCCCAATTAACAACCAAAACATCTTTTTTAAAACTTGCTAAATCCACCGTGTCTAATGTTTATTGTAATAAAGCATATTTATATCATCTCTGTGTTATTTGCAGTGTTGAGGGTGGAGAGCTGTTTGGCAGAATCAAGGCACAGAAACAGCTAGAGGAAGACATAGCTAAACTTTACTTTTATCAGATGCTCAAAGCAGTAGAGGTAAGCTCATATTCTCTTTTAAAGGTCCAGTGTATGAAATTTAGCGGTATCTAGCGCGAATTGCAACCAACGGATTACTCCACCCCTCCCTTTTGAAGCACTACGGCGGCTGACACAGAACTAAGATGTTGCCACCTTTTCGCTTCTTTGCCGAAGAAGATAACGTTTTACGAGCAGTTTGTCCGTTTAGGGCTACTGTAGAAACATGGCGAATTCCATGTGAGGGGACCCGCGGTGTATGTAGATAGAAATAGCTCATTCTAAGGTAATAAAAACATAACGCTTCATGTGGTCTTTATACACCTCATAGTTATGTATATTATATTGCATTTCTGTCCATAGATCCTCCAAAAAATTACACACTGGACCTTTAAACATCTGTAAATACATAAAACAATATTGAAGTCCCATTTAATACTCTCATATGCGGGCGAGAAAACTACATGACCGTGTTCAGAAATATGTAGAATTTACATTCACCCCATTTTTAGCATTACGAATGCCAAACAAACCAAATGCATCGATTAGACAAATAAATAAATCGTGTTTTTGCTTAATTGTTGTTTTATTCTTAACAGTATCTTCACAATAACGGGATCATTCATCGAGATCTGAAGCCAGAGAATGTGCTGCTCGCTTCACATGACGACATTTGTTTGATAAAGGTGGGTATCTGAACAACTTTTGTTTTTTACTAATAAAAGCACTAAAATTAGTCTACGTTAAACATTTAGCAGTTCCAAAGTTCAGAGAAGCAGGCTAGGTTTGGTCTTTGTAGTTGCCTGCACCTGATATAACAGGATGTGTACAGAAACAGTGCTTACGCTGATAACCTCACCTTCTCGAAAAGTACAGATAACACGTTTCTGGCTTCCCCTCTGTACAGATAACAGATTTTAATCAGTCTAAGATTTTGGAAGAGTCCTCTCTAATGAAGACACTATGTGGGACGCCCACATATCTCGCCCCAGAGGTGTTCACTCACGCTGCTACTGTGGGCTACACCAAAGCTGTAGATTACTGGAGTCTGGGGGTGCTTCTGTTCATCTGGTGAGTAGAGATTTAAGTTGAATGACTGACCGTGGATTCACTTACGTCCGGAATTAAAGGCATTTACTCACCCTCAGATTGTTCCAGACCTGTGTAAAAAATCGTTCTGCTAAACACAAAGGAAGATATTTGGAAGAATGTCAGTAACCAAACAGATCTCAAATACTATGGGAGTCAATCGAGGATGAGATCTGTTTGGTTACTGACATTCTTCCAAATATATTCCATTGCGTTCAGCAGAACAAAGAAATTGAAACCGATTTGGAATAACTTGAGGTGAGTAAATCATGACAAAATTGTAATTTTTGGGTGAACTATCCCTTTAATGTTTGTGTTTGTTCAAGATGTGATCTGCTCAAGCAAGCTAACTCAAAACACAGTAAAAATTGGACTGCTTGCAGCATTGATAAGCATTTTTCTTTATGTAAAAGTTGAATTAATGCAATAAAATTGTGACCTCAAAAGGTTTAGGACACATTTTAAAATGTATAAATGAATTTTGCCATGTATTTTAATAAAGCATAAGCAAGCTCTTCATACAAATTATTTTATAGAAAGACATGTATTTGGTTAGGATTAATAAAACAAATTAGATTTCATTCAAAATAAAGATAATTTTTTGTTGCTGTTGTCAAATAAATTAACTATTGTGCCTTTGGGACACCTGTGTCACAAAATGAGAATGAGCTTTTAAAATGATAAAACATGTCTGTGTATTTGTGTGTATTGTGATAGTTTGGGTGGCTATCCTCCTTTCAACACTGAATGCACGACCATGACGGTTCGAGAGCAGATCATCAACGGTCATTATCGCTTTATCCCGTCTCAGTGGAAGAAAGTCTCGAACGAAGGTAACTGGTACTGTACATTTCATACTACACACCGCACCTTGTCTATAACAGTATACCGGTTAGGTAGTGTATGTTGTATATTGTTTTGTATGTGTATAAATAATTAGATGTGTGTAAAATATTTTTTCAGCCAAAGACTTGATCAAGAAGCTCCTGGTTGTGGATCCTGAGAAGCGTCTCAGTGTAGAAGAGGCTCTTGAACATCCATGGTTAAAGGTACACACTCAATATTAATGTCTCCCTATACACTACAGTATGATTGGCTGTGTGTTTGGAATGCACTAGTTAAACATTAAGAGGGCTTGGTTATGTCAGAGAAAAGTTATTGAAAAGATTGTGAATTTTTTCCCTGCATTTACATTTATGCTTTTGGTTTTATCCAAAGAGACCGTGCATTCAAGCTAGGGCTGTGCCGATAAACGATATCATATCGAATCGCGATAGAATGTATTTCAAAAACGATGATAAGCTATTGGCATTTTGACTCGATATGTATTAATCTTACAGTCTAACAGAACGCAGAAATAAACGCAACAACAGTCAGTCAGCGTGCAGCTTTTAGCATGCGCGTCAATGTACGAAGTCCATTTCATACTGCACTTGGCAAAGAAAACTCGACATGAGGAGGAAAACATTACTGGAAGCGGAAACAAAGGTGAAACTAACCTCGAGTTGTCATCACGCGGTTTATCAAGTGTCTTATTTTTTTTTTCGCAATCGCCGGTTAAACAAAACAAACTTGAGGCGCAATTGCAAGCGAGTTACTTCGAAACTCAAGCACAAACGTTTTTATATCCATCGTTAACATATCTGCTAACATGAGCTGGTGCTTATGAAACAAACCAGCGCTGCCCTGTACAGATTAGAGATGTAATGAAGTGAGTTTGTGTGCACATTAAAATATTGAACCTTGTATGTAAGATGCTTGCATGATTAAAGAAATGTACTACAGTTTATGTGAGATGTCTTTTTGAAAGACTAAGGTTCACTGAATGCATTGAATAAAACCCACTACTCGAGCAAGACATTATTGCAGCGTTATGTATGTGCGCAGGTGCTGAGCCAATAGCGTTCGAATGTACGCAGTAACGGAGCCCTTTCATTGGTTGAATGTACTGAATGAACACTCCCTTTACTTAACCAGTCAATTGAGTCAAAATGAGACTGAATGAACTGGTACATGTTGTTTATGGCCTAATATCCTCTGTGTTGCAACAGTGCATTCATTTAATTGAATTTTAACTGGTTAAAGGTTAACTTTTGTTAATAAACTGTATTTAAAATAGATTATTTTAAATACAGTTTTGTAATTAAATATATATCGAAATAAATATCGTTATCGATCAATATAGAAAAAAACTATCGAGTTTACTTTTTTGCCATATCGCCCAGCCCTAATTCAAGCTATACGTTTTGTCATATGTGTTCACTGGGAATCGAACCTATGAACTTTGACCTGCTTTACAATGCAAATTGAGGGATTGAGATTTTCTAAATGCACAGACAGATTATTCACATGGAAAAAATTAAGAGACCAACTGTTCATTTAAGCAGCATTTCTAGATGTATTGTGGCCATTCCAGTCCAGTGTCTGTTGAATTTCAACAAAATCAAGCCTCAGGAGTGACATAAAGTCAAGACAAAAACTGATAAAATACATGTACAAATGTACAAATATTACTGTTGTATTGCCTAAAAGTGAATATGAACTTGTTTTCTTTGCCGTATTTGAGATCTGAAAAAATACAGAGCATCTTTTCTGTTATTTTGACCTGTTTCTCACATTTTTCATTTTCTGCAAAATAAATGCAAAAAGAAACAATACTTTATTTGAAATTTGGGAGAAATATTGTTAGTAGTTCACAGAATTAAACAAAAATGATCATTTTATCTAAACGCATACAGCACCTATAAATAGTAAATACAGAAAAACTGAAAATAATTTTGAAATGGTCTCTATGGCTTTATATTAAAAATCGGAATGTCTTAAGTAAATCCTTCTGGTTTTAAATACTATGTATCGATGCGATTTGCAACACCACAACACCCTAAAAACATTGTTCTGACCTCCATCATAGGACGATGAGATGAAAGACACTGCAAAACAGCTAATGTTTCCTGAACCGTCCAGGGTACGACACACACTTCTGTTCATTAAATGACTTTGTTTTATTTGCTGTTGATTTTGAAGTGTTGTAAGCTGACGTTTTTCCTCACAGAAACGTAAGGCACAAGGAGAAGGAGGTGAACCATCATCCAAAAGGAAACCTGCCGCTTGATATTAACGCACATTTTATTCCTGTTTCCTGGTGGCTATTTTTAACTCTTTTTCCTAAGCTTTATTCGCTGTCTATCACTGTGTAAGTCTGTAAATACGTATTTGTCAACAATAAAATGTCTTTACATTTTCTAGTCCATATTTGTTGAAAGTTTATTACATTATTATGACGGTTACATTTATTTATTTAGCCAACATGTGCAAATATAGGATATTTCTGTCAGAAAAAAATTGGTATTGTTTAGTGTACTGGACAGTGAATACTAGTTACAATTTATACAGGCACAAAAATGTTTCTTGAACCGTATGTTTCACTTCAAACCACCTACTTCAACATCATCATATTGGGCAAATGAGAAACTTTAACTGCATATCCATGTTGAATGGAAGATACAGAAATCCTTTTTTTAACCCATGAGGTAAGTTGCAGACGCACTGGCCATTTGTTAAATTAACGATATTAATGAAATGTTCTCTTTGTAGAGACTAAATTATTGTTAACACGGAGACGAAGGCTTCACAGTTTGGCTTTGTCCCTTAACCGGTAGAGAACGCTGTGAGCGTCATCAAAAGAATCAGACAGCGCCGACTGCACACGACTCTTCCAGGTCAGAAGTTTGGGTCTGTCCTTTAAAATGTCCCTTCCGCCGCCCAGAGGCTGAAAAAAATCATTTATATCAGAGGAACAAAGATTTGTAGCTGATGTATCTTTGACTCTATTGTATATCTAAGTTAGGTAAGTCAAAGCTACATGTGATCAAGGACGTCCCTACCTGCATGAGCTCACAAATAGCTAACAAATCAGCCAATGAGATGTCATCGCCACAAAGGAAAGCTTGTCTCTTCAGAAACATGTTCTCCAGCTTGTCTAGTGTTCCCTCTAGTTCTGCCAGCGCCTTATCAACCTTCCCGGCATCTGTGGGCTGTCCCGTCACGCGTGGCAATAACACCTGCAGGAGAACACTGAACTTATAAATAAATGTAAGCTTTATTGCATATTCCTTATATGTTCGATTTGTTTTAAGCAGTATGTTAAAAGGACCGATATCGGAATTAGTGAATGGCAAACCCTGCCTCAAAAATGAAGACTTTGGCAGCATGCAAGCGTGTGTTCATGTGATGCCAGGCGGTGTATTCGTCCACTCTGGCTCTCCTCTCTGGATGTTTGGGGTACCAGTGATCGGGAACATTGTAAGTTGTTGCCAGATACTTCAATATAGCATCACTGTAACGGAAAGAGATCAAATGAAAGCGTGCAATGATGTCAATGTTAAAATTATTAAAAACTAAATAGACATTCATGCTAAAACCATTTTTATTTCATGATGTCGTCTTACCTCTCAGTGAGCACAAATCCATTGTCATCCATCACAGGCACTTTCTGCATTGGGTTGAGTTTGGTAAACTCAGGGCTCCTCTGCTCGCCTACAATTAAACAAAGTCATTTCTTGCTATCAAAAGTAAGTGTACACAACAAGACTAGGATTAAACGACTCTAATGAAATTAAGTAAATAATTATGTAATAACTGAAAGCATAATGCGAGATGACAATACATAGTGGAAGACAGCGGAAGCTTAACCTTTATACAGAGCTGGATTCAAGCCATCTGCGCTTTACATTTACATGCACTGCGTTCAAGACTAACGAACAACACTTCCCCGTTTGATGCTGCTCACCTTTTCGTAACGCAACGTATTCGACCGCGTGCGGTAATTTGTTGATTTTGAGGAATATAAGTACGGCTCTGCATGGTTGCGATAGGAGGTCCAGGTAAACTTTCAATGCCTTTCGGCCAGCCATAGCGAGTGACAGATCTGATGCGAAAACACGTGCTCCTGTCGTCACCACTCTGGCGTCCAATCACAAGCGAGATGTCATAGATGCACGTTTCCTACAGGGGGCGCTAAATCCCGCAACATCCGTTTAGTCTCATTAATGGCCCTCTTGGTGTTTTATTGTTCACGTAAGCATCGTTCTGGAAAATATTTTTTTAGAATAATTAAATCTTAACACAAGTATCAAATAACACAAATGTAACATTTTTGGGGAGAAATTATTCAAAGTAACAAAACTTTATTTCAGGATTGTTATACACTTAGACTCATTTATGCCAACTTTATTTGAGAGTTCTTATCTAAGCTGAGCTCTTATTGGCAGATTTTTCTTCATTAGTCAGTAATGCATTTCAAAGAAAAAAATTATCTAATGTAAGAAAATAATATTTTATAACAAAAATAATTTCAGACATTTACACATACTGTAGTAGACTTTTCAGATTAAAAGGTTTTGAAGACTGTTTTAAACAGTATTATAATTTCTGTAGTTACATTTGAGTTTTTCCATAGTTTGGTGAGTTTACTATTATTCTAAAATGTAAACCTAAATAAATATTGTAAACATCTAAAGCTCAAAACACCCATAATGTAAATACAAACAATAAAATGATTATGCGGCATGCTTATATTTCCTTTATTGTCATGGAAAAGATAGTTGTCTTTTTTCAAAATAAAGACATTAAAATGAGCCAAATTCATGCACATTGCTTTTATTAAACATACTTTTTGTTGCTTAACAAAACATGGATCCTATATACAGAATTTAAAGTCCAAATAATTACAAAAACCAACATACAGTACTGTACCGTTATACAAGCCAGCTGCTTGTATCACATACTACAATATCTATAGTACATCTGCATAGTATTTTGCTGTAATGAAGCAATATGATTTTTTTTTCTGAAGCCATGATGTGAGACAGACTCATCATGTGATTCTCTGTTATAGAGGGCTGTTTTCATTTTGAAGGCACATGATGTGTTAGGTCAGTTTTTGTGAGTGTATAAATGACAATGCAGACAATGACAATTCACATTACCATGAAATTGTGAAGAATACAGTATACGTTATGGTAGCTCAGTACCATAGAAGATTAGCCCCATAATTAACATTATTTCAAATATCTGCTGCTCACTTATTTGGCACATATTTTGTAAATGCCTATGTGTGATTCATGTCGATGTGGACAGTAAATGTCCATTTGCCGTCCCATTGGCAGCAATAAGCTTCTTTCTCTCTTGCGACTGAAACTCGCTTTGAATCTCCAGGAAGGTTTTGTTCTTGGTTTCAGGGACCACGAAGAAGATGTATGTGGCCACCAAGCAACAGATGACCAGAAAAACAAGAAAGCAGTATTGCCGTAGGCCATTCTAAAAAACAGAGAAAGAACAGTTAAAAACTGAACAGACTCACCATATAGCGACTGTACACAACGTCTGCATGAAAAGACAATGAGGTGTTCATATATACCACAATAAACGGGAAGACCATGCCAATGAAGAAGAAAGATGTCCAGTTGACAGAGCCGCCGATCATGTACGCAGCGGGCCGAGTCGTTTGTGTAAAAAGCTCTGTTGTCAAAATGTTTGTCACACCGCCTGTGACACACAGCACAATAATGCAACTCTGATCAAACTATGGTATGTTTCCTGCATTTTATACATACTGTATGTTCATTCATTCATGTACCTGGTCCCAGGCCAAAACTGAGGATAAACATAAAGACACAGATCATGCTTAGATAAGGAACCCACGGGCTGGACTCCTGTGAGGGAGATGCAGCAAAGTAACGTTACATCCACATATAAGATGATACAAATATTTAAACACACACTAAAGATTTTTGGGTTGTAAAAGATTAAAAAAAATTCTAAATATAGCATAACAAATATTTTATAGATCATTTCTAATAGTAAAATGTTTAAAGCAAAAACATTGTACAGAAATACAAAATTGAGAAAATGTAGTTGAACATATTTGTAATGTGATTTGATATAGTAGTATAGTTTTGAAGATTACAGATAAAGGTTTACCTGGAAAGTGAGCGTTATGGTTAAACAAACACACCACAGGCTCATAAGAGTATATCCACCAATAATCAGAGCTCTCCTTCCCAGAGACTCAATCAGAAGACCCTGAAACACAGCCGGACATTGCACATTATCTCACTTTCGCCTTTTTAAAGATCTGTGTGTATTAATGGGATTCTTAGTAGCACACCGATAAAACAACATAAAGTCTGTCCTGATAATCAGACTCACGCAGGTCAATGCCGTGACACACTCACAAGCTCCGGTTCCTACTGCAGCGTACGGTATCTTGTCTGCTGGAATGCCAGCCTGGGTGAACACGTAGTCTGCGTAGAAATAAATCTGGAAGAGAGAGAGAGAGATCACTGACATGTGAACAGATAGCTCACAGAATGACACATCTGCAGTCCCACTAGAAATTATAAGAATTTTGAGAAATGTATGAGATTATACCTGATGGCACACATCACAAATCAAAGATTTTAGCTTATGATGATACAGAACTATAGACTGTCAAGACTTAAGTTGAATGTACAGTAAAAGCATTCAGACAAGTTAGTCTTAATGTCATTGCATCCATGACAAAATATAATTCAACAGATGAACAAATGATGCTGGCCCAAATTTACAAAAACGTTTAACTATAGTTGATGTGAAGATGACATACTTTTCAGTTTAGATTTTTTATTATTTGATTTTACTCATTTATTTGTGCTGTCTTGTTTAAAAAAAAAATCAGAATCAGAAAGAGTTTTATTGCCAAGTGTGCTTGCACACACACAGAATGTGTCTGGTATTGTTTTTAGAATATATATAATACAGGTATGTCGACAAAACGTCAAAAATGTGATGTGATATTGACCAAACGCTCTTGGCATGTGTTATGTTCATCATTCGCTTCAAATCCTTCAAATCCTTAATTTCAAGTACTTACTTATAACCCTTTCATTGCCATTCAAGTGAAATTACTGAACCTAAACATAAGAGCCTGAAAAAATGCTTTATGGGTTTTACATGTAAAATTTCAAAAGTAATATTTAAGAAAAAATGTGCAGAATAAATAGATGTGCTATCCTTGTACAAGGTGTACTGTAATGTGCAGGATAGGAGATGATATGTACAGGAAATCACTATTTATTTAATGCTATGACATTCATATGTCCAAATATTTTGTGGGTCCACTGTAAGTGGTCTTCGTAGTTCACAATATTCCAAAACAAGCTCTTCAGTAGTGTGCACAATGCCACGATGCACTAGCTGTGATGGCGTAACATACCACAACAGAGATGTACAATAAGACCAACAATGTTGTGCACTCACTGCGTTAATGCCGTTGAGCTGCTGGAACCCGTTCAGCAGTATGACAGTCAGTAGTTGCCAGCGCAGTCCGCCGTCAGTAAAAAGCTCCCAGGGCTTGTTGGGTTTCATACCGGCCGCGCTGACCCTCTCTCTCTCCATGTCTTCTTGCTCGCCGTGGTAATTATCTGCTCCGTGAAGCCACATTAGAGCTGAAGGAAAGAGCAAAAGGGCAGAACATTCTTTTACTCACGAGATTCTCTTTTTCTCGCTTCTGTGGTTTGGCTCGACCTGGCGGATTGGTTTTAGCTCAAGCGTGCTCATTTCAATGAGATTTTGCGCTTCGGTCTTTAAACATTTTGATTTCGTGATTACGGGCAACTGAGATATAACAAACGTCAATGGAGTCATGAGTTTAAATGTGACTCATGACCTTTCGTGCCAACACAGTCATGTTCTGCAAAACACAGATGAAACCGAGTCAGAGGAACAATTCACCCAAAAATGAGAATTCTGTCTTCATTTACTCACCCTCAAGTTGCTGTAAACATTTTTTTGTTTGTTTTGATGAACACGGAGAAAGATAATTGGGAGAATGCTTGTAAGCAAACAGTTCTTGGTCACCATTGACAACCATATGAAAAATTGCTTTGTACAGTTCCTTTTTCTGTTGAACACAAGATATTATGAAGAATGTTGGAAAGCAAACAGTTCTGGGGCACTTTTGACTACCATTGTCATTTCTCCTATGGTAGTCAATGTTGGCCAAGAACTGTTTGCTTACAAGCATTCTTCCAAATATCTTTCTCTCTGTTCATCAGAACAAAGGTCTCGAGGATGAATAAATGATGACAGAATTTTTATTTTTGGGTGAACTGTCTCTTTAAGGAATAGAGAATATTTCTATTAAAAATCATTTGGGATGATTTTTTTAAACAGCAATTTTCTTCTAAATCTAACTCTGGTTTGTTTTTACCTGACTTCATAATTTACGCATTTATGTTTGTACATTTAACTTTTACACACGGTACCAGTTAAACATTAAAACAAACCGGATGGAATATGTGTTTCTCGTGATTATATTTATCATCAAGGTTCAATGACCTTATACATATTACAATAATTTCATGCTGATAATAAAAATAACGTGTGTTGATCTTTACACTGGTTCCAGTTTAATTCATCTCATGTGTCCGTATTTCTTTATTTTCAGAATTATGTTTATTTAAACACTAATGCTAAATATGATCTTTATCAAAACTTTGACCAGTATCATGTTAGCATTACAATAGCACAAAACAATTATTCAATGAAAGTATCATCCTGTACCCTTTCGGCAGGCTAGTTCATCTCCACGATCGATGAGAAGGTAGCGAGGGCTCTCGGGGAACCAGGGCAGAATCAACAGCTGCAGGATGGCTGGAATACAAGTTGTGGACAGGAGGATGGGCCAGTACTCCTCTCCACCTAACAACTCCCTAACACGCACAAATACACACAAATCGATCTCCACATCTCTTTATCTTTGCAATTTCAGTGATTGTCGTTATGAGAACTCCTAAAGAAGAACTAAGGAAATGATCATACTTGAAATGTAAAACAGCATACTAAACGACACAAAAAGTCATGTTATTAACTTTACTCACTTGAGGCCAATAACTTGTCCGGTCAGGATCCCCCCGGTGATAAAAATGGACGTTCCCATTGCCATGGCACCACGCAGAGCTCTGGGTGCCATCTCACCCAGATACAGAGCCTGCACACAGATCCCTATACCTGTCAATCAAATAAATCAAGTTAGAGGAATCGAGTAAAGATCGGCATCGTTCAACAAGCAGGCCAGAAGTTGTGACATTCGATTCAACTGGACATTTTGCATGCAAATGTATGAATTCAGTTTGCACGCAAATTCATTCTGCTGGTGTTTCGTGAAGAAGGCCCAATGTGCATGACAACATGTTCCACATCATCTGATCTGTGTGTAAAGCTTCAGATACCTGCATTCAGTCCCGCTAGAAAGCGGCCAATGATTAGCAGTTCAAAAGTGCTTGTGGCATAACTCAACCCCATAAATAAGGCAGCCAGTAGTGCAAAGGTGTTGTTGAACACTAGTGTCCCTTTCCTGAAACAAACAATCGTGCTATTTGACTACATCCTTGAATCTAAAACACATTATACACAGAGTTTCACTGTGAGAATCTTCAAAAGCAGCAATTCACCTTCCAAATCGAATAGCCAGCGTTCCGCCCACAGACGCTCCCACAAGCCCACCAAGAGGGAATATGGACACTATGGTGGACCAGAGGAAAGTGAGAAGCTGTGAAGATATTTCTGTATTGTAGCGTTCCATCCATGTCTGATTAATGAAGTTTTGCACGGCCTGTTAGAAGGGACACAAATATAGGTTAGCGATGGTAGAATTGTGGCTTTACCGTGGTAAAAATGAACATGGGTTTGGTATAATATTACCATTTCAGTTTTCTGTGGTGACTAATACTTTTCTTTATTTCAACAGCGTGTTTCACGATTTTGCATTGTTGCAAAATAAGAAGTGTGTGTGCGTGTGTGTCGTCACTTCTTTTTAGCCACGTTTTGCAAAAGTGTGTCAGAGAGCAAACTCCAGATTCACATGACATTCTTTCTTGTGGCTCAGTGGTTAGAGCAAGGCGTTCGCAACGTCAAGGTCATGGGTTCGATCCCAGGGATTGCACATGCTTAGCAACAAACGTACAGTATAATGCAATGTAAGTCGCAAACGTCTGCCAAATATGTAAATGTATGACAGGAAGTAACTGTAGTTCAGTAGTTCACCAAAACATCTCAATTTTGTCATCATTTTCTCACCTTCTTGTCATTTCAAACCTGTATGACGGTCTTTCATCCGCAGAACACAAAAGAAGATATTTTGAAGAATGTTGTTAACTGGCCCCCATTCACTTGCATTGGTTTTGTGTCCATACAATAGAAGTGAATGGGGTCCAATGCTGTTCAGTTGCCAACTTTCTTTTTAAAGCGTCTTCTTTTGTGTTCTGCAGAAGAAAGTCATAAAGGTTTGAAATGACAACAGGGTGAGTAAATGATTACAGAATTTTCAAACCCTAACTATCAGTTTAGGTCGCATGTACATGTACTGCATATAATTCGGCCTCATGTGAATGTACAGTCATGTTAACTGCAATAACACAACAGCTCAAAAGCAGTATATTCAGTGACATATAAATTATAATCAAAAACCCAGACAGCAAGAATTTGGGCCAAGCTTTGGTAATGTACCCATTTCTTACCTTGGTAGGTGCATTTATGACAGATAAATTGTAGCCATATTGAAACGTCCCACCGATGCAAGCAGCCCACACAGCAAAAACAAGAGTCTTACTTGGAACCTGTGGGCAAATGGGAACAAAGGAGCTTGACTTTGATCTAAGGACAGTGGAGTCTAGTCGAGCACTAAAAATAATCGAACACCATCCGTAAAATACACAGTTCGCAGAATATAAAAATATGGAAGTAATAAAGTCTTAATGCAGAAAATTACAGTGTTATGTGAAATCTTAAACTTGTATGCAAAATGTATGTATATATTAATAATGTGTAAAAACAAACAAAAATGCAAATACATAAATTAAATGATAAAATGATTTTTTATGTTTATTAATGTCTTTCTCGTTTTTCCAAGTAGCCTGTAGAAAAAAGTACCTATTAATAATGTAATTTTTTTATATTAACGTCATACCTTTATTTGTCGTTTTGGTTCTTGGATGTCTTTAAGCAAAGGTTGATATTCCATAAGATCTTCATTATCATCACCCATTTTTAACTTTACCTCCTAAATATTCAAAGTTTCACTCAATATCCCAAATGTTTCTTCACAGATTCAGACTGAAATGTGAACTCATCCTCGGACAGATCCCGTCTTAAAGCTCCAGATAATGTGAATAACAGATATAGCAGCGGAATTACAATCATGCTGTTGTTTTAGAGCATGAAAAGGGGAACTGCATGAGCTGATTCACTATGAAATTCCCTTTAGAATCACCCACAGAAACCCTGTGTGATGTGTTTGGGTTATTTTGGTCATTTAACAGATGCATGTCAATTGTTTATCTATGCCCAGGCCTTTTCAGATTGCCTTTTTTTTATGTGCTTCAAATCAAATGTTAAAAGCTTACCTTTCTTAAATTTGAGAAGTCTTCTGTTCTATTCATTGTACGTTCGTTCATTCAGAGCACACACACTTTACACATTGAAGAAGTAAAGAAAAGTTTTTCCATCATGATTTTCGGGTCTCACTTCAAAGATTAACTTTGAATGGGCGGTGAGACTGTGTTCATTAGTTTAATCATAAGCTTCAGTTGATCACAGCGGTACGTACCCCAGATATGCGCTTGGATTGAAGCCTAATGCCAGTTTATGATGAAGAGTGTGGAATATTTTGTGTTAGCTCCAATTTTGGTCCTTATTTATAAGAAAAAAACATGTATTAAACCATCTCAATCATTGTGTTGGTTAGGCTTGGATCACAAAGAGACCATTGTTGTTGTTTCAGTCAAGTGACCCGCAGAGCCCATAAGCCTCTTTCTGATCATAGAAAGCTGCAGCACTCTGGGCGTCTCTGACCAAACCAGTATCATCACTGACACTGGACTTGTTAAATATAACCAAAAAAGTAAACAACTGAAATATTAATAAATACTTGACCAAATGGATTACTGTGATGATAAGAAATGCAGAGAAGAGAAGCCATAATACAAATATACAAATTTGACCTGAATGCTGGTGTGGACTTAGACCTTAGACCTGGTTAAAATAAAATAAAATAAAAAATAACAAAACAAAACGAAACAACACAACACAACACAACACAAAAAAATTAAATTAAATTAAATTAAAACAAAACAACACAAAATAATAAAATAAAATAAAATAAAAAATGATGGTCATTGTTTTAAATAACTCTCAAAAACTCTTTAATTTAATGTTTTACTTAAACAAAAAAGAACACATTTTTACAGTTACAATTCCACTTATTTTCTTCATTGTTCGTCTCCTGTAGCCCATGAAACCCCGCCCCGTGTGCGGTCACGTGGCAATTCGTAGTAACTGATATTTTTTATCTAGATATTTTTAATTGTATTTGCTTATTTTACTTTATTTCAGCATAGAACTTGTCTGTATATTTGCTTCCATAATGAAAACCTGTGCGCCACAACGCTCCGCCCCGTGTCCTGTCACGTGACCTGTGCTGGCTTGGTAACAGAGAAAGCGTCGCTCGCTCGCAAGATGAACCGCTAGCAGGCAGCCGCGAAAGATTTAGAGCCAAAAGAATCACGATGCGTGAGAAACCCCGTTTCATTTACTTTTTAACATGTTCTACATTAGTGCACACTCGTGCGAGGGGTTCACAATAACGGTTGCGTACTAACTGGACGTTCAGATGAGCGCTCTTCTGCTGTAAGCATGAGAAAGGTAAGCGTTTGTGCCATACTGTAGTTACTGCGTTTGATGCTTTCACCAAAACATCACGTATATCTCGTTTATGTAAAGATGCATAGGTAAACTGCCCACTTGCATAGCTTGCCAGACTTGATGCATTTGCAAACCGATGCCAGCCCTCTTCTACACATACCTGCAGCCAGTCCGAAACTGGTGCATTTCCATGTTTATTGCGTATTTACTGGTGCCATTGCACAGTTGGCCAGTTTGGCCATGTTGCATCCTAGCTGTTACCTAATGCGATGAACTACTAATGCACTTAATAGGATTAAGGTCGCTCTGCCTTCCTATATCTCTGAGAAACAGGCTGTGTCCATACATAACTGAGCCCAATACATAACTGGCTACCAGCTTACCAGCTTATGCTAGAGAAAGCACCAGCATCTGTTGTAAGCAGATGAAAGCTCCGCTGTGAGGTTGCCAGGGCCCGGGGGGTGATGTCTTCATCAAAATGTTATAGTAAACAGTGCGCGTGTGATTATCACAGATCCTGAAAGAGGATAGAAGAGGGCCTGCGCATGGAGAGATGAGTAAGACAGACTGAGGTTTTCCTCTCATGAGGCTTGTGCACGGAAAAGCACACCTGTTACAAGCATGGGAAAACTACAAAGCAAGTTGGGTCGGCGCTCTGACCTGTACAGGTGAGAAGAGCAGTGTTTATAAAAGTGATGTACAGAAGAGGTGCATGTGCATACAGTAAATTTGACATATAACATGGAAATACGTTTTTGTCACCTTGACAGGACCAAAGAGGGGTCGGAAACTGCGCCTGTACCCCAGGTAGTACAGTATGAGCCTGCCCACACTGACTCTATCAACTGTGTCATCAGCCTGACCTCTGACCTCTGTGCGTCAGGGGGCAAAGACATGGTGAGGGGCATTGAACAGCGTCGACATGATTGTTTGTAATTCACTCGAAGTGTTAAAATATTTCAGTTTATTTTGTTGAGACAGCTGTAAGCCATTTAAAAGTAAATTCCCATAATTAGATTTAGAAATGTGTTGAATTAGAAATTTTACCTTAGCAATAAACTAAAATAGGTTGAAGTTGAAGCACAACATTTTTTAACTGTAAATAAATAAAGACCAAAGTAATACTGGAAATAAAAATAAATTAAACATATAGCAAAATTATAAAATAATATTTGATGCATAACAAAATTAAACTAACATGGAAGCTAAAGATATAAAATATAATAAAAAGCTTATTTAAAATATTAATAAAACTTTAAAACTAAAATAAATATGGCCTTACCAAATGGTGAATGGCAAGGTTTTTTTAAAACAAAAACTATTCTTTTTTGTTGATATGTGGTGTAGAACGGCAGTGCTTTAGTTCTACGCCTATATTTAAACACGCACTAAGAATTATAACATGTTAATTTTATTGCGAAATATGTCGATTTTAAAATGATTTAAAAATGTCTCTTTCTTGTTGTGTTAAGGATGTTGTTGTGTATGACTGGAGAGCTGGGAAACTGTGTAGATCCTTTCAAGGCCACAGCAGAGAAGTTACTAAGGTAATGAAAACTGCATTTGTCTACATTCATTTCCATTTATAAGATGTTATAATGTTTTTGAGTTATTCATGGTGAAACAATTAGCATATCTCTCTGTTTTTGTAGTTATGTAGTTTTAGAGGTAAAACCTGGATCTTCAGCGCATCTCGTGATAAAACGGTTCGGATGTGGGATTTGGGTCGAGAGCAAGAAGCCATCCAGGAGTTCTCAGGCCATGAGCTGGTAGTTAATGGAATAGCAGTCAGCCCAGGTAAGCAAATACCTCACCAAAAACTCCCACAATCCTGCAGTAGCCACATTTCAGCCACTTTTAAAGACCCAGCAAGGGCCTTGAAACACAGTTTTGTTCAATGTGTTTTTAAACGGGAAGTTATCGAGTGGATCCTTCCCCTGTTTAAAATAGTTTATGGTGTTTAGTTGCAGTACCTCACAGCTTGGAATCCAATGAGAAGCTGAAGTGCTGAATGATGTCATAAAAATCGTTGATCTGTATTGGCGGAAGTGACAGACTGTACTATCTAACATTTTTATGTTCTAACGTCAAATTGTGCCAGTGTTTAGGGTTTATAAACTAGATGTAGAGAGAAATGTATTCATAATAAAAGCGATAAAACTTCCATTTTGATTAGTGACTAAAAATGTATGAATTTTATTTATTGTGGTAGCTAACAAGATAACAAAGCAAAAAGTAATCTGTAAACAAATGATGCCAGACCTTTTCTCGGCAATATTGTTAACTGGTTTACAGTAAAAATAAAGAAAAGGTGTTTTTAACTTCTAGTAGATATGAAGCAATTTCTCTTCAAGTTCACACAGGTGTTCCAGCGGAATAACAGCAGGTGTAGTCCATCATATTAACATGGACATGTTCCACTAATCTCATAACCCAAAAAGGTTCATTAGTTTATTATGTACAATCTAATAAACACTTTGTTAAACTATTGTGCTTGAAAAGTGCAATTCAATGCCCTTTGATTTAATATTGTGTCATCTAATACAATGTCATTCATAAACAAAAATTTTGTGTGAGAGTTATTATAGTTTTGTTTTTAGTTCAAATGAGCTTTTATTTAAAGATTTTTTTTATGTTCATATGTGTAATTTTGTTACATGCTTTTGTCATTTTATTATTTATTTCTTATGTTGCAAAATAAGATTAATTAATTATAGTAATTTATATTAATTATATAATAGTGCCTTAAACTTATTTCAGTTCATTTCTGAGGCAACATTTAAATTTTTTGTTTAGTTTAAGTTTTAGCAATAATATTTAGCCCTATATTTGATTTGATTTCAATGAACAGAAACGTTTTCAAAGTTTTCATTTTAGTAAACTAAACTAACCTCAAGTGCATTTAGGGGCTGCTCTATAGCCCACTTCGCAAGATGTAAACACTGGTCCGGAAGCTTATACAGTATATGTATATATGTGTATATATATATATATATATATACTGTATATATATATATATATATATATATGATTAAATCTTAAAGGTGCCGTGCTTTGGCTGTTTTTGAAGCTTTGATTGTTTTTTGGGTGTTTAACAATGGATGTTCATGTTTCTAGTTAAAAAAAAAACGCTTTATACACATATTTCAAGTCTATTGTTCACCGCTGTCCCTCTTCTCACAAAACAATCAGACTTTTTCCCGGTTTCTATAAAGTCCCTCCTTCCGAAACGCTCTGATTGGTAAAGCTGACCCAGTCTGTCGTGATTGGTGTCTGAAGATGTCCCACCCATACCATATCAGCGATCTTCCGCTTCTCAGGCTGTTGTGATTGGTCGGTCCCGTGTATTCATAAGCTTTGGCTTACAGTAACAATGGCATCAACTTCATCAGTTAAAAACATGCGGATCGATCGAAGTGTAACGGAGTTCTGCCAGTGCATGTGCAAACGTGATTTTTTCCTACTATGGCGAGAGAAATGACACCGGACCGATTGGCATCAGATCGGTTATATTAATTAACACTAATAGCAGAAGTGTTAGTTTTTCCTTTTTATAT
Organism: Triplophysa rosa; assembly: GCF_024868665.1. Classification (NCBI taxonomy): domain Eukaryota; kingdom Metazoa; phylum Chordata; class Actinopteri; order Cypriniformes; family Nemacheilidae; genus Triplophysa; species Triplophysa rosa. The sequence goes on along the minus strand of NC_079891.1, from coordinate 32,230,588 downwards.
TGGACCTAAGTTGGATGATAGAACAAGCAGATTGACCAGGAGACATTTGCAAGCAGGACTTCAAAGGACGTTTCATAGAAGTGTTTTAGAGGTATGCGCACACAATATCAGTGTATTACACAGAACAGCCTTCACAGCCGGTGTTTAAGTCATGGAAGCTGTTATTTGACCGTTGGTTATCTTAGAATGTGTGTAGCTGAATTCTTATTACCAGCTGTAGGACTGTGATGAATCTATGGGATGTCCGACAACTTTAAAAAGTAATGTGATTCTAGTCCTCGATGGTTTGGAACTACAGTATTATTCATGTCTGTAGCACAAACCTGAGTTAAAAATGATCTCTGGAGTTACTTAAACTGTTCATTTTAACTCGTCACCCTTGTTTTTGCAGATATGAATTAAAGTGAAAGTAATTAAGCACGTAGCTCAGTCAAATGTTTACAATCTCTGAGAACCAAACACTACTCCAGCGGCTCTTCCTCTTCTCTAAGGAAGGCCCCGCCCCTTCTTCGTCGTATTCCGTTGGGCGGAAGTTATTCAAAAACTCAGAATAGTGACATCATTTACCTGGGAAGTAAAGGGCTGTAGTCCGATTCCAGCCGTTCTCTCTCCAGCCGGGTTATTTTCAACCCAGCATTGGGTCAAAAAGGGACGAACCCAACTGGGTTGTAAATTAACCTATGCTGGGTTATTTTAACCCATTGTAGGGTCAAATATAAACCATTTGCTGGGTTAATTTAACCCAATGGTTGGGTTCGTCCCTTTTTGACCCAATGCTGGGTTGAAAATAACCCAGCATTTTTTAGAGTGTAACAGTAACATTACACACTAACTAACTAAGTTTGAAAACTGGCATCATGGGAACGGCACCTTTAAAGATATTTGTTTAACATTCACATTCAGTTATAAATGTTCTGTTGGTTGTACTGTATATTGTTCAAACGTTTGTGTACTGTTAAAAAAAATGAAACAGGATGTTCTTCTGGACCAACGTTGTTTACGTCTTCCGAAGTGGTCTATATTTCAGATTGAGATTTACAAGATCGCAAACATAATTTAGTGGTTTAGGCAGGAAGCAGATTTGCTTTTATGCTGTAATGTATTTGTGTTTGTAGATGGCTCACAGCTGTGCACGGGGTCTCGGGATAACTCCTTGTGCCTCTGGGACATCGAGTCAGGGAAATGTCTGCAGAGAAACACCATCTCACGTAACCTGGTCAGAAAGTCTTTACAAACCACTTCACCCAGAAGTCCTTGGTACAGAACTGTTCTTAATCCTGAATATAAATGTGTCTTATCGCTCTGTATTCCAGGTGACTCATTTATGCTGGGTGCCAGACAGCACATCTATAGTCCAAACCTCAGAAGACAAAACTACCAGGTTGGATGGTCACAGAATTGTTATACAAGACCTTTCATTGGGATATTGCATTGATAGTCTCAAGCCAGGGTTAAAGGGTTGTTGCCTTTTTAATATGAATACGAGAAAACTAAAATATCCAAAATACATGAACATAAAGAAAGACAATATTATATCACCTCGATATTTACTGTACCTTTTCATGTGGTTAAGTCTGTGTGTTAATATGTACTGTCTCTTTAAGGGTGTGGGACAGTCGGACCTGGCAGGTCACTAACACGTTTCCAGCGAAGCAGTATATCCAGACGCACTGTGACATCAGTCCTAACTGTTACCACCTGCTGTCCACCAGCAACGGTTTCGGCGGGCAGGGTTGCGAAGCCACTGTAAGTATGACTGGTACGTTGCCAGGACACATTTGTGCACGTGTGTTATTAAACTAAAGGCTGAATATGTGTGCTTGTAGCTGTGGGACCTCCGGCAGCCGGGCTGTAAGGTGACTGAATACAGAGGACACCTGCAGACCACAGCGTGTTGTGTGTTTTTGCCCCCACGCTCCGGATGTCCTGCCCTTGTGGCGTCATCGTCATACGACAGCTCGGTGAAAATATGGGATCAGAACACTGCAGGTAACACACACACTGATGTTTGCATACATAAACATATGCACGGTCAAGAGGTAGCACTCAGACAGATAGGCCGGCTTCCTCTTCCTAATATACTGTCTAAAGTTTGTTTGACATAAGAAATAAGCAATCGGACAACTGTTTCTTTAAGGTGTCATTTAATTTACCTGTATTGATTTGTATTTTCTCCACGTTCTGTCCGCAGAATGTTTATCCACATTAACGTTGGACGGTTCGGGCCCTTTGGTGTCTCTGGCTCCGTGTGATTCCAGTAGTCTTCTGTGTGCCAGCTTTAACACTGGACTTCACCAGCTTCATCTGGATCATGGAGCGACGCCCAACCTCACTGAAGTGGCTCGCTTTTAATTCATATCTGCAAAAGCAAGGGTGACGAGTTAAAATGAACAGTTTAAGTAACTCCAGAGATCATTTTTAACTCAGGTTTGTGCTACAGACATGAATAATACTGTAGTTCCAAACCATCGAGGACTAGAATCACATTACTTTTTAAAGTTGTCGGACATCCCATAGATTTGTATTACAGCAGGAACCGAGCCTCATCTACAGAGCAGAATATTATGCTTTTTTTATTTTACTCTGGCCAGTATGCGACAACCTACAACTTTAGTAACTGCCTATAGCAACGTGCTACAAACCTACTCAGAACACCATAGCAACTTCATAGAAACGTGCTACAAAACCACTCAAACCCATTCAGAACACCATAGCAACCGCATAGCAACATGGTATAAACCCATTTAGAAAGCATAAGCAACTGCACAGCAACATGCTACAAAACTACTTGGAACCTCTTAGCATGTTGCTACGTGGTTGCTAAGAAACCACTCGGAACACCTTAGCAACCCCACAGCAACATGCTTGAAACTGCAGCAACGTGCTACAAAACCACTCGACCACCATACGGAACAACTTTGCAACTGCATAGCAACGTGCTTCAAACCTACTCAAAACACCTTAGCAACTGCATAGCAACATGCTACAAAGCTGCTTGGAACATCTTAGCAACCACATAACAACATGCTCCAAAACCACTCAAACTATATGCAACACCTTAAAGGGAAAGTTTACCTAAAAATGAAAATTCTGTCATCATTACAAATCTGTATCCATTTCTTTGTTCTGATGAACTCAGAGAAAGATATTTGGAAGAATGCTTGTAACCAAACATTGACTACCATAGTAGGAAATATGACAATGGTAGTCGAAATTGCCCCAGAACTGTTTGCTTTCCTACATTCTTCAAAATATCTTATTTTGTGAACAGAACAAAGAAATTTATAAAGCAATTATTGTAGTCAATGGTGGCCAAGAACTGTTTGGTTACAAGCACTCTTCTAAATATCTTTCTCTGTGTTTATCAGAACAAAGAAATGAATACAGATTTGGAACAACCTAGGGGGGATTGAATAAAGACAGAATTTTCATTTTTGGGTGAACTGTTCCTTTAACAACCGCACAGGAAAGTGCTACAAAACCAGTCAAAACATCTTAGCAACCACACAGCAACATGCTCGCAACACCTTAGCAACAGGCTACAAACCCTTGACAACTGGACAGCAACGTGCTAACACTGTGTCTACACCGGACGCGGAACGACGCGATACGATAAAAGACAATAGAACGCATTATAATTTAAAATTTTGTACTGTACATGCATGTTCTATTTAAGTAATTAAAAATAAAGTAAAAAAAATGTAAATTTTGTCCACACTGGATGCGGCGTGACACGACAAACCCATGAAGAACAAACCGTTGTCGTGTCGCGTCATGTCCAGCGTAGACACGGTGTAAGAATCCAGACAGTGAGTTGCATGGACAACCTCCACTTACATGTTATTTATCTTTTTTTTTATAAATGTCAGAAAAAAGCTGTATAGGTCATACACTTTGACTTAGTTATGAAAAATCAGAATTGACTGAATGTGTTATTGGTGACCTTTGATTTAAACTAGATAAATGCAAACAAGTCCAAAATAATACACTGCCAAAATCAATGCAGGAAGTCCCAGCGAATGACATGAACGCTCTCGTTTTTCTGTTATCTCTCTCGCTTCACACACACACACACACAGCTAGGTATACACAAACTCAGGGTTTGTTATCTAGTCTAGATAAACTGAAGCGTTTAGAGATGCTGCTAGAGTTTATACATACAGTACATACACACACATAAATAAACTCAAACATGTATGTAAACAGACGGCTCATTGACTTTATACACTGGAAACCATGAGGAGGGAGAGAGAGGGTCGACATGGCCATCACACGCCGACAGATTTGGATATTCTGTCAGAGATTAGTGATTAAACAATTAAATGTGAAGTCAGTTAGTTTTGCTTGATGTTAATGTTAGGACAGTTGTATTTGAGACGTGTTTCACAGAATATTGTCTTTCGGACACTGGCAATGTGTTTAATGTTAAAAGATTTTGTTTTCACAGACATAAACCAAAGTTATTTTTGTTGGGGGGCACGTTATACAGTCGCTCCAAAAAAGTATTTTGTATTTTTTAAGTTATGAAGTGCATTGTCTGATTTCAAATAACAAAATATCACTCCTTTCAGTGTATCAGAATATTGATGACTAGACAGTCACATATTGTCATTTTAATAAAACAGATCTATTTTCCTCAGACACAATGAAGCCGCCGATGAAGCACCTTTATTTGACTATTATGTAAATGTCGAGGTGTCAGAACAATTAGTTTGGAGGAAATGTTTTTTCTGCGTATTATCTAAATTAAGTTCAATGAAGGGGAGATGTTCTCGGCTCTGTTTTGTTTTGCATATACCAAAACAGGAAATGGAAACTTCTGCAGAATCGTGTTTGTATCTTACACTAACTAAAAAGTAAAGTGCTACTGTATGATTTTTTGCAAACCATGTCTTACCTAATCGATGATTTTATAATATATAAAATATTGTTACATTTAAAGAAACACAATGGTGTTGGTATGGTACATGGACAAGTACCGTGTTGATGCCATGGTTTATGGCATTACCGTGTGACGTTCATGGTACGTCATCGTACCATGGTAGTACTTTTCTTATGAGGGCCTTTTCAAAACCTTACTTTGAGAAGAGGTTTTTGGCATCGTCTTCACTCACTAAAGTGTACCAATTTACTTCATTTTTACCTAATACGCATTTTGTTTTCTAAGAGTTCTTTCTGTTTCTCTTCTCGGCCTGGCGAGTTTACACGGCTGGCCTGCATTTGACTACACGCTCTGCGTTTCCTCCTGCCCGCTGCTCCAATATTCAAATCTTGCCATTCTTTGCAATACAGCAGTGGAGAGGGAGACTAAAAAACACGGTCAAAAATAGTTGAGTATTTGTTTTGTTTTTTTATGTAAATCATGTAAGGAAAAGTTTGGTAGATGTGCAAAGGAAGACCTAGCCTGCAGATGTACAGGGAGACGGTGTGAAGAAGCGAGTTGACAGCAAAGAAATCACTTCTGTCTGAAAGAAGCAAACTGCTGTCGACCGGGAAATACACCTGTGCAGAAGACGTGTGAGTGATTGTGGATTTAACTTTGTATATTGATATATATTACAGTGATGTCTAGATACAGTGTGTATTCAGACATCCATTTTGTTTGTCATGTATTGTCTTTAAACAGTATCAACATGTATGAGTTGCATTATGGGATAGTTTGATGTAACACTGTTCCCTAAATATTTTAGAAAATATTTGGCATGATAAGATCAGATTTTTAAAAAGTTATAGGTTGAACGTGCTCAAACAGAGTATAAATGCATCATTTTGTCGCCCTTCTTAAGGATTTTCTTAGTAAACAACTGATAAATATCATTTAAATGACATTTTACACATTTAAGTGTTCTACCAACTGAGCTACAGGAACAACAACAACAGAATAATAATATGAAGGAATATATTTAAAAAGTACATATATTATCTGGATATTTTCACAACTTGAAGGCATAATTGAAAGGGATTCATATAACCAAAATGGCACAATTTTTAGTAATAAAACTACGTTACATTTATTCATCTAGCAGACTCTTGTATCCAAACTGATGTCAGGGGTATTTGGCATTTCTCAGTATTTAAATGCAGCATACAGTATGATGGACTGAGGCTAAACTCAAAGGTCATCTAATGAACCTCTAATAAAGTCATCTAATCTTTCTGCCCGTGTTATTTGTGCCAGCAATGGAACGACCTGCTGCTTTGCATAGCTTTGATAGAAACCTATAAGCATTTCCAAGGCAAATCTGTTTAAAAACACATCCACAGCATGCTTGCAATGACAAATAACTCTTTACTGCCTGCCATATTCTGTTGAAATCTTTTGCTATTTTTTATATGTTGCTTTTGAATAAATGGATTTTTCTGGATGGCCATAGATGGACGAAAATGCTTTTTGCAGGCAGATGGTGTAGTTCTACTTGATTGCTGGAGACAAAACGTTTTTACAGAAAAAAATGCTTTAAACAAGAAATTGATGTTTGCCAATGAGGTAAGAAAAATGATATTCTTTTTTCTTAAAAATTACTTTTCTTACCCCACTGGTAAGCTACTGGGAAACAGAATTTCTCACCCTCGTGTCGATCCAAAACTGTATGGCTTTCTTTTACCTGAAGAACAAAAGAAAATATTTTCAAAACCAAACAACATTGGCCTCCATTGACTCCCATTGTGTATATGGACACAAAACCAACCATTTCTCAAAATATCTTCTTTTGTGCTCCACAGAAGGAAAGTGTCATATACAGGTTAAACAACACGAGGGTGAATAAATTATGACAGAATTTGTATTTTTGGGTGAACTATCTCTTGTTTTGAGAATGTTTTGTATCGACAACCAGACAAGAGGTTCGCCATTTCAAATCACTAATCTGTTCTTGTTCTTCTCCAGGTGTGCCACATCACCATGGACGCTGAAGATGCCCATTGAGTTTCCTTTTTCTCACATCCTCCCTTTGTCATGGAGCCTGACTCGAACGACATCTGTGACCCCCAAAAACCTGGCCTGGATGATGAAGAGACCCCTGATCTGGAGTGCGTCGTCTGTTTCTGCCAGTTCAACAATGTCTTCAACACACCTAAGGTACTCCAATGCAAGCACACCTTCTGCCTGGAGTGCCTCGCCCGGATGAACGTGAAGTCCGCTCAACCCAACACCCTCCAGTGTCCTCTGTGCCGAGCGTACACCCCGTTACCCGACCTGGGTCTTCCCAAGCTCGCAAATGACTCCACGGTGCTGTCCTACCTGCCGGCTACAATGCAACAGGTCTACAGCATCCGTTTTAACCGGAGTAAAGGCAAACTGCAGGTGAAGCGAGCGCCCAGCTCCCAGCCGGCTGTACCGCGGACCATCAGTCAAACTCTGGATGTCGGGATCCCCATCGGTGCACAGCAAGATGGCAACAGAGAGAGATCTCTGCTGATTACAGTACTGCGGACACCCATGTGCAAAGCTTGTATCATGAGCGTAGTGGCGATTCTGGCAGTTACGGCTACTATTGCCATTCTCTTCCAAGTGAACAAAAAATCTTGATTTTAAATATAGCACTATAGCCATAACTTTCCATTGTACAACATTCGGATGTCAACTACACTTGAACAAGAAACAAACAGGATGAGCAGATTTTCAAATATATTCGTATTTTTGTTTGTGTATATTTTGAAGTCTATATTATAAAATGGGTGCTTTCGACTGTACATTTTGTGATACTGTACTGTAAAATCGCACATTATATTAATGTGAAAAGTCGCTTGGCAACAGAACTATTATTTGGCAGACCAAATTCTTAATATTCAGATTATTCGTAAAACGATTCATTGCGATTAATCGCATCCGAAATATAAGCTTGTGTTTACATAATATATTTTGTATTCATAAACACATACTCATACATGTATACATATTTAGGAAATATTTACATATATATAAAGTCAATTATATATATAAATGTTTATTAATTTTATATTTTTCTTAAATATATGCATGTACTGTATATGTACTGTAAATATAAAATTCTACATATACAGTACACAGATATATATTATGTAAACACAAACTTTTATTCTGGATGCAATTAACCGCGATTAATCATTTGACAGTACTACATTTAACTGTAAAAAAAAGTCATTTTTTTCTTTTTCTCTATTATAAACCTGAGTACATATCATGTATACATTTAATTTTAAAACATATTTTTTCTATTAAAATCACATCTTCATGAGATTCCACAAAAATGTTTACATTTATAGACGGTTTCAACAGCAACAACAAATGTTATGTGGCCCAAAGAATCAATAACAACCTGCAGCAAAGAATCAAGGCCCTGTAGAGTAGATTGTTTTATTACAATTTATTTAAAGTAAAAGGATAACATAAATTTAATATAAACTGTTATATTATAGACCAATAAACAAACACAGACCGGAAGTTAACTTTGGGCCAGGCGCGTCTGTCCGATGAAACGTTTACTATTACGGTGATCTAAAAAAAATCATCTTGTGACCAACCCTTCGTCTCTTTGCTTTTGCTTTCCTCTAGCTCTGTGGTTAGAGCATGGCGCGAGCAACACCAAGGTTATGGGTTCGAATCCAGGGATTGCGCATACTCGGATACAAATGCTTTGGATAAAAGCGTCTGCCAAATGCGTAAATGTCTCGCATAATATCCGTCTTCAGTAGTTTTCAAAATTAAAGTTAGTCCTATATGTTTCAAATCGTAGTATGATAATTCCATATTTACAGGGTAGGTGAATTAGCACACAGCACAAGTGTTGTGTAGGGGACACTACCCTGCCCGACCACCAGATGGCGTTCTGTCGCAAAATTTCATTCATAAACTTTGCCAGGCTTCAATAACGTGCTGCTGACGCAATGGAAAAGTACAAGAGCCTCCTTGGACTCCCTTGCCTTGTATGGATGACAAAACCAAATAAACCAGTGAAATCTTACAAACAGGGAAATTTATTGCTGTGTAGCAATGACTTGACTTTAGAGGATGTGATGAAATTAATTAAAAGGAAGTTAAGTTTGTCATGCATTTTTTTCTTGGCCAGGGGGAAATATGAATTGTAACTGGACTTTTCTGAATGGAGAAATCAACAGTCAATATTTAAAAAGAAATGTATAAAAATAGCACATACAGCACAAAGGATAAAGTTTTTTAAGGGGCATCACAAACTAGTTTATAAGCCGCCGCGGCGTGCCAGTTTACTCTGCATTACGTCAGATATCCACAGACATATACTGTACATCAAAATGGAATATGTCAAAATAAGACATCTAATTGTGGATTGTGATGATTTGAATGTGTGGTAGAAAGATACGTGTTTGTTTTAACTGGTCACCAGTGCTTTGAAGATGCAGATGGTTAGGGATGCACGGCGAACTGTGATGTCATAAGGCCCCATCACGTTTATATGACACATCTTTGCCTTTGTATTTTTGTAGCTCGTGTGCGTCATATGGCACGGCCGAGGCTTTAGGAGTGAGGCCAGCCATTTCAACCATTACAAAGAGGGAATAACAGTAGTAATCTGTATATTTGTGTTACTATTTCTGCTCTGCCAGGTCATTGTGTGTTTGTGTATTAAGAGAACTATATATGTCCTATTGTTTCTATGCTTTTGTGTTACTTGTGTAAGAGACAAAGAATGTGAAAGTGTGTGTGTGTGTGTGTGTGTGTGTGCGTGCGTGCGTGCGTGCATTTAATATGTAGTAGTTTGGATGGTTTGTACGGGCCTTTTTTTATAACATCGTTACTAATATTGTGAAATATGTCAAACACACATTAGTAAAGGCTCATGCTTTGCCCAAATCAGATTTTACTTGAAATATGGCAACAGATTTGAGGTTCAGATTTAAGGATTAGGGTTCGGGACAGAAGCCTGAAAGCAATAGGTGTCTATGAGATGTCCTCAGTAACGCAGTGAAACAAATGTGTGTGTCTGGTTCAGCCAACCAGTCTGGTCTGCTTACGTGCGTCCTTCATGGGAACTGGCGAGAGTTTTGACTGTTCACTTTCTTTGTTTTTGTGAAGGTCTGATTAGTTTTGACTATCCATGTGTGTGAGAAAGAGAAAGAGTTGTATATTTGTATTTGCGTTCACTGCTGAGTCCATCTAAAACATGCCATTTCTATCCTCTCATATACATGAGTGTAAAAAAATGATTTCATGATATATAACTGCCAACTTTTACCGTGTTCATACGGACATTTTTTTTCCAAAAAATCCAGTAACTCTTTGTTTCATCATAAGAATGCTGTCTGTACCTGTTCTACTACCCGTTTCTTTGCTACATTAGCAAATATGAAAATAAAAGCCTTATTTTGTCTTTGTTGTTTATGTAGTGAACAAATGTCTTGGCTCATTTTAAAAGGTACAAAGAAATAAAGACATCACAGGTGTTTCTTACGCAACGTGTTGTATAAATAGGCGACATAACAAAGCAGAATGCCTCTCATTAGTGTACAAGTGTCCAGTGAGGTCAATGCCAACATCACTCACCACAAACAAACCACAAGTTAGTCAGCAATACTCCCACATACCATGAGACCTGATGTCTACCTTACAGTGCGTGAGTAATCCCCCCCACCCGCCTCAAGCAATGTTATCAATGTCAAATAAGGGCAGGACCAGGGTCACAAATCCACCAAGTCTTGGGCCATGAATGAAATTGTATATGAGAAAAATGTTCTAGGTATTCAAAACGTGAGGGCAAAAAAATTGTTATCTTACATATTATGATATTTATATTCAGCCACATGAGTACCTCTTGATCAGATATTGTTCTTTATTTACACATAAATTTATATAAATATTTTATTTTTTTATTGTGTAGCTAATATAAAACAGTTTTTGAAACAAACAAACAAAAAAAATTGCTTTACATATACTAAATTTGTAAACAGAACCACCATTTTTTGTGTTGTTTTACAACACCGTCGAAACGTTTAATTTACGTTTATATTTTATTTATATTTATGTTTTACGATAAATCTAACAAAATGTTGTGATGTTTTTGCTTAAAATAAAAAAAAACATTTTCCTTTTGGGTAAGAAAATAATTTAATTAAAAAATTGTGGTTTGTGTTTAATATGCATTATTTACAGACACTTGTGTATTTGATGTAGATTTGATTTTGATAGGAGTTATGGTTCGGATCAAAAAATGTTAAAATGTTGAAATTTAAGCACATCACATGGTCAAAAACAGGTTTCACAAAGATAAAATACGGCAGTGAAAATACATTTTAGTGATCAAATATTGCCTTTTAATAAAAAGCTCATTTTTCAAACTGTCTTAGTAAACCAAACACACAATGCATTTCTGCTTACGTTTTTTTTATCTTATTCTCCAGCATTCGAAAGCAAACATGAACATACACAAAAGTGAGCGGGTTGCTAGGTTAATTTATTAATGTCCCTATGACATATGCTGACATAATCTGAAATTAAGGTGGAGTTGTTAATCACAGAAGTAGGCAGGTCTGTACTGTAGCCACTGCCTGTTTTATATTACTATAGAAACGAAAAACAAAACCCAAACTCCAATGGTAAATAAATGGCTTTTTAGTTGTGATTTATGTTGAAACTGTTTAGGTCTAATTTTGTTTTATTTTGTGACTGATATCAGAAAAAGGGTAAATAGTAATGGCATAACATAACTGAGTGCAGCTATAACTTCAAACTGCTGTCATGTGATGTAAGTTTAGCATTAAATACTAAGTATTGTAGATTTAGCATTGATGTGACAAGTAGTCCGTCTTTGCTCTTGGTTGGGGGTGGAATTGCCTGACCTGGAGCTGGGATGGTCAGATGGTCACTTTGCTCTTGGTTGGTGATGGGATTGCCTGAACTGGAGATGGGATGGTCAGTCAGTCCGCAGGCTCTCGCAGGAGGATGACACGGGATGTTCAACTAGAGCTGGCGTAATCTCTAGTTAGGGATGGGCATATGACGAATGAATTAGACTGAAAATAATGCAAAATAAAACAGCTTTCTGTTCCACTCACATGAGGGGTTATGTAAATGTTATTTAGACAATTTGTGAGCAATGTAGAGAGATGCCAGTTTTATACTCAGTATTGGGTTATCCATTAACTATTTTGTGAACCTTACACCCAATAAGATGTAAGGGAAACTGATAAAAAACCCTGACAAGAAATGTATGTCACAAATACATTTCACAGATGTCACGAATTACAATTAGCCTATATTTAAAAAATGTTATTACAACATTAATAACATTTTTTGTTATTAATCCCCCCACCAAGGAATACCTTTACGGTCTTCACGAAGTTGCATAAAGTCCACTTGCTATTTTTTTAGAAACCATATCTGCCAATAAAGGCTCAATCCTTGTAAATGAATCACTATATTCGATATTACATGATTTCAGTAAATAAACTTGAGATCTTGAAATATAAAAAAATAAACTTTACACATACATAGAAGCAACATTGACTGCTGAATCGTATGTAACCAACGCCGCCATATTGGAACAGGCAAAACTGCATATTATACAAGAAGTTCAACGGGACCTGCGTTTTTTTCCGTAACGTTATATAACAAACACTAACGTTTACATTTGTCGTCCGATTGAAATAGTTTACGATCTACGCGGAGTACAAAAGCGTTGTCTTTCGTTGAATCTCAGTAGTTAGACTGGAAGCTTGCCATAAGTAACGGGTTTGACCGTATGTACTGTTGATATTGATGCTAACCGTAAGCGCTTCCGCGGTAAACGCGATTTGCCTTCAAAATTCATTCGTTGATTTATTAAATATTTTACAACAGATCGTCTACTTTACAACTTTTCACTAAACTTATTCTTCTTATATCCGCCTTATAAATCCGGTTTTGCATATTTTCATGTGACACTGGGAAAAAAGAAGGATGAGACATGTGACAGATACACGAAAGGGTGGAGCGATAAGGAGATGGAGATGAAAGTGAGACCTCAGTGAGCAGGTGTGAATGTGTGCACATTAGAGACAGACATATCATCATCTACTTCATCATCCTCATAAAGAAAACAACTGATATTCCAGCACGTGGAAGCAAGGAAGACAGACAGCCCAATGCAGCTTTAAAGGTAGCAGTCCACCTCAGCTTTCTGAGAGCCTGTTTTTGTTTAGTTGAAGCAATGTGCTTTTCGTCTGTGTTGAATGTGTTGTCACACATGATGATGATGATGATGATGATGTTGCAGCCGACCACACTTTTCTGCAAACAGTGATGTAGCGTATACTGTTTAAACATTTTTTTTTAAAGTTTGATTATCGCATTGCTGTCAAATGTTTATGGGTCGTGTCTATCGTTCATATGATTTACTACAACTGTATATTATCTAATGGACTAAAGTTTGCCATAGTACTTTTGGGCAGCTATGTGTATTTCAAAAACAAGTAACATTTTATTAAATATTAACTGTATTTGCACTGTGTGTGGTACATGTCCATCAGCTTCCTGATGCTGTAATGCAAAGCGTGAGTGTATGTTATGCAAAACATTACCCTCATCCCCTGGCCTTACATGTGGACAAGGAAACAAACTCATACTGTATATTGATCATATTTTAGGAAAATATATGATGGCTTTGTGTCATCCTGGCATGCAGTTTGATTCATTTGCATCTGAAATAAAAAATATGTTTTCTAAGGATAAAAATGGTACTTGCCAATGTGAAGGTCACGGCTAAGAAAGATTAACTGTGGGTTTTAAAAAGTGCTGTTTTTGTATAGCCAGTTTTACTACAGATGTCCTGGTTATTGTAAAACTGTAGTAAAACATGGTTAATTTGTGGTAACTATGGTTGTACTAATCATAACAAATAAAATCCCAAAAGATATGGTTACCATAATTTTTATACGGTATAATGGTAGGCTGTTGGATGTGGTTACTAGGCAGTTTTGAGTATTCTGACATTATTCTGTGTATGCACTATTAGTTGAAATAGTGAGACCTAACTGTGACCTACAATTAGTGTGCTGTGAGTTATTTGGAATGAAAGAAACAACTGTTTCATATTAAATATAAATATTTGGGAGTGGATATACTGTACATGACCTGCCGTAGAAACATTCTAAATGGCTTTGCAAAGACTTTGAAATCCATTTACAAATTGCTTATAACATTTTAAAATGCAATTAGAATGATTTAGGGTTAAAATGGCCTTTAGGATTCGTATGCCCAGCCTTAAGTTTTCAATGCCTTTCAAAGGTTTAAAGTCTACCACCAACTTCTACAAACACGTCTATATGGCTGCCAAATCCAACTATTAATTATAACGAATTATCATGTTTTTGCCAAGAAATATATCAAAATGTCACGTTAACCACTGGCACGTGCAGTATAATTTTCCTGTAGATTTCCTCAAGCTCAGATGGTAGAACATTAGCAAGGCCAAAGTCATTAACGTTCATGCATTTGGCAGATGCTTTTATCCAAAGTTCATTCAAGCTGTACATTTTTCTCATCAGTATATGTGTTAAGTGGGAATCACACCTGGAATGCCTTGTAAGTCACTCTGGATGGCATATAAAATGGCAATTTGATCTCTCTTGATTTGATCTTCTGTGTTTCTGACAGTGTGGATGGTTAAAAGGTTCCAATGGATGCTCAGACTGAAAATGAAAGAGGTGAGCAAAAGGAGACGGCAGTCAGGCAGAGCAGGTCTCTGCTCTCCCCACAGCTTAAAGCCATGATCCAAATCAAGAAGAAATACCTGAAGAAACATCATACGGATCACGGCTCTACCTCAGCCAGGCTGGGCCTGAACGGCTCAAACTGCATGATCTCAGATGGCCAACCTAAGAGGCCTAAGAGGAAAACCAAGCGTCGTGTGCTGTTCCCTAATGACACTCTCATGTTCAAGCCGAAGAAGGAACGCAACCGATCGAAACATTTCCTGATCTTCTTCTGCATCATCATCTTCCTCCAGGTAAAGTCTACCTTTGTTTTTTGTTAAAGATGAAGCCTGTATCCATGTGACCTTTTGCGAAATCCGTTCTCCCAGGTCTACAACGCCATCTTGGAGGATGATACTTTGAAATACGACCTTGAAGGTTTGGAGAAGACATTACACAGGGAGGTGTTCGGTCAGCGGGAGGTGCTAGAGGAGCTAATGGACCACCTGGTAGATTACCTGTCCACCTACAACCACCAGCAACCCCTCGCCCTGTCTCTACACGGGCCGTCTGGCGTGGGGAAAACCCACCTGGGTCGCCTGTTCGCTCGCCACTTCCGTTCCGTGATAGGCGACAAGCTGGTGGTGCAGTATTTTTCCAAGCACCACTGCCCCCTGCAGGAAGCAGCGCAGCATTGCGCCTCCAAACTGGTCAAGCGCATAGCCGAGGTAGTGACTCTAGCCGAGGAAGAAGAGCAAATTCCGTTCTTCATCCTAGATGAGGTGGAACTAATGCAGCCTCCGCTGCTGGACGCTCTGAAGTCCTTTCTTAAACCAGATCAGAAGAATGAGTTTCTTAACGTGGTTTATGTTTTTCTAAGCAGCCTGGGCCAAAGGGAAATAACAGCTCACGTCCTGCAAAACGGCTCGATCGCTGGAGCTCATAAATCGCTTCGGCGTGCCCTGTCTGGAATCCATCCTCTGTGGAAGGACCCCGCGGTGAAGGTTGTTCCTCTGTCTCTACTGGAGCGTGAGCATGTGATCCTTTGCTTTTTGGAGGAAATGACGCTCGAGGGGTTTTATCCCGACATCACTCAGGTAGAGACACTGGCGGATGAACTGGCCTATCACACAGCGGCTGGAAAGCTGTATGCGAAGACCGGATGCAAACAAGTTGTGGCAAAGGTTAACTTGCTTTAAACGAAATCCACTTCATAGTGAAGCGAGTTAAGGATGTGAGCATTTCTGTCATACAGTACATTTTTGTTTTTTTACATCTTACAGGAAACTCTGTCATAGTTGTTAGATTCACATGACTCTTTCTTCTGTGAGAAACTGGGCAAATAAAAAATTACCACAATGCATGAGGACAGAGGCTTTGAGTTATGAGAGGGATGCAACATCACCAAAAACCTATAACAAAGGTCTATACGTATGACTCGTGCACAATATTTTAGTTCTTCTTAAACCACACGATAACTTTGTGTGCACTTTGTGTGAATTACACAGTTTAATAATCACATCTGTGAACGGATCATTCTGGGGTTATTTTTAATTAATAACTCATTAAAAAAGATTTTACTTAAAGGAATGGATACAAATTAAAAGATTGTTCATTAAAAAATTTTCACTACACGGTTATTGTAGCCAAAAAATATTCCGCAACAGCGATATTATTGCGATATGTAACTAAATAAATTATGCCATCAGTTAAACTTATCTTTAATTTTGTTTATTTTTGTGGGGGTTTTAATGGGTGTTAGTTTACGGTATTACGATATGTGAATAATTACCACGGTTACCGTGATTATGATGTCATGGCTATTGCCAATATACCATATTGTGACACCCCTACTTTAAAATATCTACTTTTGTGTTGCACATCAGAATGAAAGTCATACAACACGCGGGTGAGTAAATTATTTGGTTCAAATAATAATCTGGAATTTCTTTAATTTAAACAGTTTTTGTGCTGAGGTATTAAAAGGTCCAGTATATGAAATTTAGCGGCATCTAGCGGTCAGGTTGCGAATTGCAACCAACAGCTTACTCCAGTCCTCCCCCTCCCTTTCGAAGCACTACGGTGGCTGACACGGGGCAGAGATGTCGTCACGTTTTCGCTTCTTTGCCGAAGACGACAACGTATTTACGAACCGCACTTTGTAGAGCAGTTTGTCCGTTTAGGGCAGGGGTGTCCAAAGTCAGTCCTGGAGGGCCGGTGTCCTGCAAAGTTTAGCTTCAACATTAATCAAACACACCTGAACAGCTAATCAAGGTCTCACAAAGCAGACTAGAAACTTCCAAACAGGTGTGTTGAGCCAAGTTGGAGCTAAACTCTGCAGGACAGTGGCCCTCCAGGACCGACATTGGACACCCCTGGTTTAGGGCTTCTGTAGAAACAACATGATGAATTCCATGTAAAGGGACCCACGGTGTAGATAGAAGTAGCTAAGGTAAGAAAAACATAATGCTTCATTATGTAAGCTCTTTATACACCTCTGAAGACATAGTTATGTATATTATATATTGCATTTCTGTCAATAGATCTTCCAAAAAATCACACATTGGACCTTTAAATTGTGTTTTACCTCACATGTAAGTATGTACACAGTGTTATATAACTCTTACTTTATTGAGAATATTCTTCATCGTTTAAGTTACGTGCAAAATTGCAGTATATTTGTGTTTGGTTGCTGGTTGTAGTTTGTTTGCTGTGTTTGGTAGTTTAGTCTTGGTTTCACCCTTGGAGACAACTGTGTGTTTGTGGTAAATGTTCCCACACAGATTTTAATACCAGACCATTTTTTTACATTGTGGGGACATTTTTAAAATATAAATTATATCATACTAAATAACATAAGGTGATAGAATATAGACTTTGTACAGTATAAAAGTCATGTACTGTATGTCTATGAAAAATCACTATAAAACACGAAAGCACAACATCTGTGTGTGTGTGTGTGTGTGTGTGTGTGTGTGTGCGTGCGTGCGTGCGTGCGTGCGTGCGTGCGTGTGTGTGTGCGTGTGTGTAGAGAGAGACTGAAGCTTGGTTACCACCACAAATAATTTTGGATCCCAGTTACAAACCCCACCTGCCTACAGCCTCTTTCTGAATAACAAGATTCTTTTTAATCGCTTTGAGACACGACCTAAAAGCTCATGTCACGCGATTGCCATACGCACACATGCAAAAACACGCATTTATAAATGAATCTCTGGCGCTGCTTTTAATTTATGTTGATTAAAAAAGATTGAAATGCAGTTATTCCGTTAAAATTACAGCAAATGTCTCTGTTAATAAGAATTTGAGTTATATTGTGTGTCATGGTCATTAAAAAATAGCTCCTCATTGGTTATATGTAGAAGAGCTATGACTTTTTCACCTAGCTGCTATTCATATCACACTTTCCCACCTTCCTGCTGCAGATGAAGTATGCACATGCCGCGGGGAGGTTAAATAATATAAGTATCAATGTCGGGACATGTATAATCCAGACATCTGAATTTACAGACAGCTCAATTATGTACTGTGAATGTCTTGGTAAAGCAATTCCAGAAAACGTCAAACTAGCCAAAATTGCTGGAACTCATTTTTCAACGGTGTTCGATGAATAAAGGCAAAACAGCAAGAGCGACCAAAAAACGAATTAAAAGAAAGATGAAAAGAATGAAGGTTTTATCGGGTGTTTGATCTGTGGGTCGCGTGCAGCTATCGTGAGGAAAGACTGAGAATGAAGGTGGAGAGCGGGGCCGGTGCATTCTTCTGCTTTGTGGTTTAGCCCACGACCAGACTAAGTTTTCCAAATCTCTATACCTTCCAGCTATTTTACTCCAACAACATCATTCAAAGCACGAGATCTTTACATTGCGGCCTTTATGTGCTTTATAGATGCACTTTGAAAACGCTGAGTTGTTTTAACCCATGCTTTTAAATGAACTTTCGAATTATTATAATTATAATTAAAGTGTACGCACTTTTGCTGCATTGTGGAATTGTTTTTTTCTGTTCAGATTCATGAGATTCATGGTGTCATGAGAAAACTGAAGCAACCCGGATAAGAGCTTGCTTCATAATGTCACTGAAATGACGAAACATCCTATTAAAATGGGAACTGAAACACAGCACCAAAAATGGTCAAATAATGCATATTTTTCTGAGCTAGAGATGAACTTGTAATGTAGTTTAGGCCTTTCCCTTGTACACAAATGACTTTACCACTTTTGCATAATCGGGGGAAGGAGAAAGTTTTGAACAGTGATTTATTTATGTACTTGCTCAATAACTGATTTTTCTTTCATTTTAACTATACAAAAGTTATGGATTGTAGATTTAAATGTCCGAATTTAACTCCACACATACTGTTTGTATGGCCGATACCCCGAATATTGTGACTTGTTGCAGGAAGATGTGCTTTTGTACGTGATTGGGCTCTTAATTTTTGCACAAATAATTGCAAGAATTATTACAGAATTATTGCAATGATTACATAGTAATTTTCGTTTTTGTTATAGTTTTTATGAGAAGGTATTTTGTTAAAAGTTATAGATTTTTGCTGTAAATCGGTTTAAAGGGTAAAGTATTATATGTATAATTTTATTGATATATGAATATTCCATATGTACAGCCGTGGAAAAAAATAAGAGGCTATTCCAAATTTTTATTTAATCAGCATTTCTAGATGTATTGTGGTCATTCCAGTACAGTGTCTGTTGAATTTCAACGACATAAAGTCATCCAACAGCAATGTGAGAGACTGACAGCATGACAAGACACGTGAAAACTGTGATCAAAAATCCAGGTTATCACATAAAAAATAGATATTTTTACACTTACGTACAAATATGACTGTTTTGATGCTTAAAAGTGAATATGAACTTGTTTTCTTCGCAGTATTTGAGGTCTGAAAAAATACAGAGCATCTTGACCTGTTTCTCCAGTTTTTATTTTCTACAAATAAATGCAAACAATATTTCTAAGTAGTAAACAGAATTAAACAAAAAATATTATTTTACCTAAACGCATACCTATAAATAGTAAATTCATAAAAGAAATGGTCTCTTTAATTTTTTCCCTGTCCGTATTTTTGTAGGCTATATTGATTTTGTTAGCAGCACAAAGGTCATGAGTTTGAATCCCAAGGAGCACCCATAAAAATTAATACTTATGAATGAACTCCAAGCATTAATGTGAACGTATTCTTCAGGGATAGTAGTAAGTGACCGATGAGTAACGTCATTAAAGAGTGATGCGGTTCTTACCATAAACACTCCTCCACAAACAAGCCGGTCACCAAGTGGAAATCATTCCTGCTTATAGATCACGCGACCCCCATCAATCAAAACCTACATCCTGTTAAACACTTTCTGTGTGTGGGTTCACAGAAGCTCTTTTGTTGGGTTCAAAAAGTTCATCTAAACCCAACAGCCATGTCATCAGCCTGAGCTGGAACCTAAACCACACTCGCCAAAGTTCTCTAATAACCGTGTCATTTGAGCAACCATGAATATACATCTTGAGGTTTCTATACTGTGGCTGCAGGAATAACGAGTTACCATAGCAACCTGGAAA
Organism: Triplophysa rosa; assembly: GCF_024868665.1. Taxonomy (NCBI): domain Eukaryota; kingdom Metazoa; phylum Chordata; class Actinopteri; order Cypriniformes; family Nemacheilidae; genus Triplophysa; species Triplophysa rosa. Next base: position 32,210,398 of record NC_079891.1, on the reverse strand, counting down.
CAAATGCGAAGTGCAAGAGTCCCTTGAAGGTCAAACTCTGTAATTCTGTACGGAATGCAAAGACGAAATGTTTACCTTCGAGTGTCAGGTTCTCAGATACGCCCAATATTTTCCATCTGTCATTGAGCCTCAGGCCCCTCTGGAATTGTATATTCAGGGCCCTTTTGTCACAGTTTCTGGGAAGTTTCTGAGAAAAAGATGTTATGAATCTGGTAACCACTCAAAATAGCGACGGCAGCACGTTTTTGCAAAATCGAAAGATTTGTATCAGTCCGTAGAAAGAATCATTACAGATGAGATCTCTTTTATATCTCACTTATTTCTCCATTGCAGTGATGAGATCACATGAGGTAAGAGGATACTTTTGCTCAGGTATTTTGCGTCTCGGATATTTCCTTCTGAGAAAAAGAGGCAGAAATCTCACAAATGTGTCCATTAGAGTTTCAGATATCTCAACAATGTCTCAAACTGAGCTCAGATTTGTCACGTCTGCAATCAAAAGTGAATATTATTGAAGATCTCAATATGAACTCAAAGATTTCTCATCAAATTTACTCACATCCAGATTATTTGACCTCGTTTTACACCTCCATACTCTTGTATTTTAACAATTGTCTCATTTGTTTCTATTTTTGATTCTTTTAAGCAATTTTATGAGAAACATGTACACAACACCAGCCACCACAGAGAATTCCAGATGTTTCACGTTTTGTGAAAAAGGGAACATAAAATTTCTTCCATTCTGTTGCAACACGCTCCACAATTCTTGAAAGGCAAGACCATCGTGCAAAAAACGCACTTTTGTTGTAGCCCCTGAGCACCGGGCCTGCAGGAAACATACAAGTTGAATATTGTGATTTTGCTTTATTTTCACTGTCCTGAACAATAGTAGCCTACCTGAAGCAACATGCCTGAATAGTTTATGGCTTAGATGTTGCAACAATTCAAATAAAATTAGTAAGCAAGCACGCGTGGCATGTCATGGAGAACAAGGGCTTCCCTCGACCAAATTAAAGGGGATGCCGTGAGGGTAAACAGAGCTAAAAATAACCCCAGGAACCGTTCAAGCACACACAAGGCGGGTCCTGAAAAAGGTGTTCGGGTTACACCCATGTGAAGCACATCTATAAAAGGACTAATGATTCACAGGTGAAATTACCACAAGACACAGCGGAACTAAGATTTTGAAAAAAGGTCTCAAAGCAAACCATTTGAGGAAAGAGTCAGCACGAATGTTTGCGGAATTGATGATTGTTAGCCAGCGTATTGGAGACGAAACAAATCTACACAGACAACAAAGCTCTCAATCATCTTTAAAGATGCATTCTCCATCCTCAGAGCTTCATCCGTATGCCAGTGTGGAAAGGTTGGACGATGGAGACAAACCCATCTCCTCTAAACCTACTAGATCCCAAAGGCCGCGTACCCGAAGGGTCCTCTACCCCCCAGGAGCGAGGAAGATCTTGCCAAAAGAGGAGAGCGATCCTGCAAAACGATGGCTGCTTCTGCTTTCTGCTTTACTTTTCCTGCAAATCTACATGGAGGACGGGCTCTGTGAGACCCAACAGCCGTCCCAGGAAACCTCCTGCTCATATGGGGAAGCTGCGACGGAGAGACCCTTAACCTGGGGGTCTTCAGAGATAGACGTGGCACAGTGCTGGGGTTTAAACAGTCACGTTAGCGCCCGAGCGTATTGTACCGAGTGAGGAGCTGTTTCTGAGACTTGTGGCAAATGCCACATCTGTGTGTGAATGCAAAACCGCAAGCACAGGAACTGTTAGTGAGCTTTTCCAGAAAACACTATAAGAGCGTGCGGGAACGTGCACGTGCACACAAAGGGAAAAAATGTCTGTGCTACAGGAAAGAGCAGCGTGATTGAATAAACCCATCTGAGCTGTACTGGATTTCCCACATTCACTGAAATCCGGCCATCTGAGTGCTGATACACACACACACGTCACACAACGGCGTAGAGGAAAGGCAAGTCTATGATTCACTGAGAGAAAAAACAAACTCGCACAGCATGCTCAACACTCCAGCGCTGAGACTCGGTTGTGTGTGTGCGTCTGGGAATGCTTCCATCACTGACGGCAAAGTATGTGTAATCCGCCATGTGCCATTAAATATATTCATATTGGGTTGAAAAATGAATATCAGGATGGAGAGAAACTATTACATCGTGGTGTGACGATAGGAAATATTTGCGCTTTGTCTGGATAGCGTCTGCTCTTGCATTTACAATATTACTGTAGATTTGTTGTACTATTAAATAATTACACTGTATATAATTTGACATAATAAAATATTTAAACGACTCTTCCTTTGTTAGTGTCTTATTATATCACAAAGTGGGACAAGAAAAGCAAACTAGATAATAGAAGGAAATAATATTAATAGTATGATATGTACAATATTAAATGTGACCCTGGACGACAAAAATGGCTTTTATGGCTCAGTTTTTCGAAATTGAGATTTACACATCATCTGAAAGCCGAATAAATAGGCAGCAGCGAGGGAAGTTTGTAGGCTTGTTTCTGGCCATTTTTGTTAGCGATTTTGTTGCATCCACTCACAAAAATAAAGCTTTACGGCAGGAAATGTACAAAATATCTTCATGGAACATGATCTTTACTTCATATCCTAATGATTTTTGGCATAAAAGAAAACTCGATCATTTTGAACAAAACAATGTTTTGTTGGCTTTCGCCACAAATATTCCTGTGCTACTTGGTTTTGTGGTTCAGGGTCGTAAATAATATAATATAATAAATATAATAGCCTACATAAATTAATTTTAATGGTGATAAAAAATACATACATACATACATAAATTTGCTATATATATGGTCATAAAAACACAAAATAAATCATTTATTATATTTACCGTCCAATCTATTCGTCTCTTAAAGATTAAAGTAAACATACATTTAATACACTAAAAAGGACTGACCAAACATGTTTTCATCATTTTTTACAGTAATCAAATATGTTTTACATCATTTGTACGGTGCATTTACTGTAAAGCTGCTTTGCATAGAAATACATTTGAACTAAACGGAATGTCGAAGGATGTAAATGATGCCTGAAACTTTGAATGTGAAATCTACGACCAACATGTTTCACAAAGTAAGGACACCCAGACAAACATCGGTCTCATGGTAATGACAACGACCCCAAACATGCACATTTACATACCAAACCTCTAATGTAACTGCTTTTGCGCTAGTTAGACATTACAGTACCTGAAACTTACCAGTGAACATTACATCACCGTAGAAACACCATAGTCACCTGTTGAGTGCCTCAGCTTATTAACATCTGTGCAACTTCAACCAGCACTGTGAGAAAATGTGTACCTGTCTGCTTATATCATGTAGAGAGCAGGTGTGATGCATTGTCATCATCACAAACACATTAGTCATCTGATTTATGCCCAAACTGTTATCAATACACAGGGCTGAACATTTCTGTTCCCATGAGAACTCAATTTTGAATCATCATGAGAGGCTTAGACGTAAACTTGACATATGCCAATATTAAAGTGTGAGACAGAGCGGTGTTCTGTCTTTTAAATTGACTTTAATATCTAGTTTAGTCTCTTTAATTCTTTTGATGTGCATAGAGAATAAATGAACAACTGGCTCAATGAGTCTGATTTTAGGATATTAAATGTGATTTTTGTACTCTACATTTATTTATTTGATAGACATTTTTATCCAAAGCTGCTAACAGTGCACACTTAAAAATGTTGGGTTATTTCAACCCAGCATTGTGTCAAAAATGGACAAAACCAACCGTTGGGTTTAATTAACCCAGCAAATGATTTATATTTGACCCAATAATAGGTTAAACAAACCAGCATTATGGGTTAAAACAACCAAACCAGTGGTTGGGTTTGTCCATTTTTTGACCCAACGCTGGGATGAAATAACCCAACATTTTTTTAGAGCGCGCATCTCAGGTCTCAGGATCAAACCCATGATCTTTGTCTTGTTGATGCAATGCCCATCAATTGAGCTACAGAAACACAGAAGTCTGAATTGTAATGACGGAAAGAAAAATTCACAGGAAAGACTGGCTTTTTATCTTTCCATCTTGAAATCTGGATTTTTATGTTTGGTTCAGTTTTAAAGGCCAAATTTCTTTGAGCATTCTGGCAAATGTAGTATTCATCCATATAATACTATACACAACACTAAACTATACGCAATTCTTTGGGTATGTATTTTAAATATTATTTATTAAAGTTGAAATATTTTGCCTCTCTATCGCCTTAGAGCTTTAAGATCAGGAAAAAAACGTGTAGTGTGTACGATAAAAAACTTGAATTATTTTTGAAAACTGCCCTTATCCATATGAGTGTATTTCAGCAATAGAATTCAATAGACATCATTAATTCAGTTGTAAACGTCACACAGTGCTGCTTCAAGCATCTCTAAACGCATTACTTTAATCTGCTGTGACGCTAAAGCATACTGTATCTGTCAATCATCCAGGATTTTCACACCTCCTTTGACGGTCCAATTGTTTAGAAAAGGTTACACATTCCAACCTATAAATAGACATCTATAATAATGCTTTAGGAGCATTTGGTTTACGCTTTTGTCCCTCTTATGTTACAACAATGCTCATTTCAGTAACGTTAACTAATTCTAAGAATGTAAGAATACGTCTGGCTCATATTTCACCCGGAAAGATATACTTAAAAGAAGCCTTTTTCATAAGCACTTCGTTTTGAATTCTCATTACTGTACATGCATTCATTCCCCAACCTGAAAGTGACACAGGCCGCCCCCTTACTGTAATCATCGGTGCTGCAAAATTATGTTTGACTGACATGATAACCAGCACGTAGACGCTTGGAAAACTACAGAGAACATGAATGAGACACTTTAATGGGAAACAATGACCCACGTCTCACTAACAAACCAAGAATTCATGCTTTCTGTTCTGGCTGTCAGGTTTCATCTGCCAGTTCAGCCGACAGAGAGAATGTGAACTGTCCCTCGTGTTACGCTCTTTTGAGAAACTATAGTTTCTAATCACAAACTCTAATTGGCCGAAACTGTGTGAATCCCAGACAAACAAAAGCAGATCAAATAGTGTGCGACATTTTCTGAGAGGTAGAGGTAGTTCACAGCGACTGGTACAGCCATAACGCAGTTAGATCCTAATCTTTTTGCTCTCATGAATGTGATTTAAGATCAACTTTGCTAGGCTTGAAGGCACAAACGGAATGCACAAGTCACATTACACGCTGCATTGCTCAACAACTCGGAAACCATAAATCACAGAGCTTGAATTTCACACCTTCACCTACAACTGTTCTTCAAACTCAGTGTGTGTGTGTGTGTGTGTGTGTGTGTGTGTGTGTGTGTGTGTGTGTGTGTGTGTGTGTGTGTGTGTGTGTGTGTGTGTGTGCATGAGTGTTATTTTTAGTAGGGTGACGCCAAGCCTTTGTGGCCCTTCCTAAAGTCAACATGCCATACCCGAGGTTTTACCCGGGGCAGACATACCTCCATTCGCACTAAGAGAAACTCGGCAGACCACAGAGAATGCATGAGCAATGTACACACATACCGTATCAGTCAAATGCAAAGTGAAAATACTGGGGACAACTAAGTTTTCTAAGTTGACTTTGCATTAAACTAAACTAATGTCATCTTGGTTTACACATAGTAAAAGTATACTATTTGGTAAAGTAGTTGAATTAAAAATCAATGTTCTGTACCTTCCTGATAAAGGAAGTAATCTGAGTTTTAGTCTCATGTTGATTCATGATAGGGGGAAGACCGTTTCTTTGGAAATCAACTCCATGTATGGAGTCGGCATGATTCTGCTTCTTCACTGTTTGATGTAACCTGTGGCGCATTGTCTGCATGGCCTGATACCAAACTCTTTACATCAGCACTATTATTACAGTGTGAGTTCTACATGCTTTCAAACTGATTTTTCATATTTTCATGTATAAGATGAGCATTGATGACAACTGTCCAGATGTACACATTTGCCAACATTGTTTCTTCCCAACTCAGTCCGGTCAACCACTTCTCTCACAACATTCAAAAAACTACTTAAAACCCTTCTCTTCTGTGAAAACTTGACAGGCAAAGAAAGACTTCGAAAAATTGTAAGACTCTGTAAGTCGCTTTAGATAAAAGCGTCTGCTAAAGTAAATCGCTTACCCGCTCATTGTCCTTCACAACTCCTTCCTGGTGGAACATTCTTCCTAACTCAGTCTAGTCAACCACATCTCTCACAACATTCAAAAAACGACTTAAAACACATCTCTTCTGTAAGTACTTGACAGGCAAATGAGTAAAAAAAAGATTAAAAAAAACTAACCCTCTCTCTTTCTCTCAACAGGTATTGGTCTAGCTTTTGTTGAAACTAGTAACTTGGTATTAGCACCTATTGTATTATTGCTCCTGTATGACATATCGCTTATTGCTGCCTGGACTCTCTGTAAGTCGCTGTGGAAAAAGTGGCCGGTAAATGACTAAAGGTAAAGGTAAATGTAAATGACTAAATGTAAATGTAAATTATGTAGGGGATACTGGGGACGGTTGCAACACTTTTTGTATTTCCTTCAGTTTCTCAGAGACTGTTTTCAGTAGAAAACCAAAATTTTAATATGTTATACCCACATATGTCAGCTACCCACCTATACACTGCTGTAACATGCGTATATACACGCACAATATATACTTGAACAGACGAAGTCAAATGTTGCAACTGACCCCATAACAGGAGACAGTTGCAACATTAATTAAAATTAGGGCTGTCAAACGATTAATCGCGATTAATCGTATCCAGAATAAAAGTCTGTGTTTACATAATGCATGTCTGTGTACTGTGCATATTCATTTTGTATTTATAAACACATGCATGTACACAAATATTTAGAAAAATGTATATTTGCCAATAATTTAAATTATGTAAACCCAAATTTTTATTCTGGATGCGATTAATCGTGATTAATCGTTTGACAGCCCTAAAAATGTAAGAAAACATATTCTATAACATAATTTAGCAAATTCGTTACTTTATTTGTGAACAGAGTTGGTTGCATAAAGACTAAATTGGAAAAAACATATTTCCAAGTAATGGGTAATAATGTATAATGTTTATTATTTTGTATTATTATTGTTGTCATTATAATTGTTAGCCTATATGTTTTTAATGTAGGCTACATTGTGGTCTAGATAGTACTTACTTTAAAAGGTGGCTATTGAAAGAGTTCTTTATTAATCCATAACATTTGAAATGTATTATGCTAATATGACAAGTTTTTACATCAGTGTTGTCATAAGGGACATCCCTACACTGGAAGCCATGAAAGAAAATGCTATTCTAGCTCGACACAATAGCTTTGACACTTGCTAGCCATGCCTTTTAGAAGCTAAGAAAACACTGATTTAAATGATATAAATGTATAATGGTTCACACAAACAGTTTAGACAGTAAGAGAAAAAACCTTGAGCATTACATTTACAAAAAATGTGTGTTGCACAAAGCGTTCTTTGTAGTTCTAGTGTTTATAAAAAGAAAACCGAATGGTTCCGAAATGAACCGAAATGTTCTGTGGGCAACCAAAAATGTTTTCTATGGCATTGGTGAACTTTTTAGCACCTTTGTTGTGAATAGCATACATACAGTAATACTAGCATGTAAAAAAACAAGATAGTTCAATGTTTTTGTTTTCTTGCAGAACCCTATCAAGAACCTTTTTGATGTTAATTGGAACCATTTGTTTTAAGACTGATATAACTGATAAACACACTGTAAAAATAATGTGATAAATAAGTCATGGCAATGTTTATATCACTTTACCAGAAAAGTTTTCAAAAAACTCTTTTAACATTTTCTCATGTTACAGCATTTGATCACGAGTCAAGATTTAAAATATTAAGCTGAAAAGATTTACACAGTTTGATAATACTTAAACATTTAAGGCAGCAACATTTATAACTGTGAAAAGTTAACTTTATCTATAAATAAGATCATATTATTATATGTAGGCAGGTAAACGTAGCTCGGTGTGTTGTGTTGTGTCATGTGTTGAGTTCATATTCTCAGATTTCTGGGGATTTTTTCGTTAAAATTGTGTTTTTCCGTCTTGAGCAAACTCATTTTAAGGGTGTGGCTTTAAAACATGGGCGTCTCTTAAAAGCAAAATATATAAACCTCACGCTGAAGTCACAAGAGGTTACTTTGAGAACTAAAGAACAAGACGCAGAGAATAGCGCGAACTGACCTGAAACGAAAAGAATGTACGCCAGATCAGATAGTCTGGTCTTCTCAGTCCCGACAAACAACTTCTTCCAGCAGCAGCCGCACTTTGATTTCAGACCGGTGATGCCGCGCAACACGGAGCCGGAGATCTTCACCTTCGAGCGCATTCCGGAGCCGACGCTCCCTTACCGCGCGGCTCCGACGCGCCCGCGCAAGAGGAACACGAGGGTCATGTACCCCTCAAAAGTGCGCAAATATCTCCCACCGGTCGAGAAAAGCCCCGCCAAACGGTGGCTGCTCATCCTGTGCCTGGTGGTCTTCATGCAGATCTACACGGAGGAGGGATCCGTTGAGTCCACGCAGAGTGAAGGTGCAGCCTTTACTGAAGCCACAACGTACAACGTCCTCTCCTTCCAGTCCGCCGAGGAGCAAGCCAGACAGATGATGGGGAAAGACTTCGCCCAGATGTCAAGCCAGCAGCTCCAGGCCAGCAACGAGAAGGAGAACCAGTTTCTCAACACTACGTGCCCGAGAGCAAACTGGGAGGAAGACGTGAGAGCGCATTACCAGCACGGTCGTCGCAATGGATACGTGGTGGCTCTTCTATACCCAGTTTACCATAGACTCGGTACAGAGAACTGAAAATCACGTAATGGACTAAACAATTTCAATGTTTGAAAGGTGGACAGCAGTGGGGTTTCCTGGGGGCGCTTGGAAAGCCCAATTGTTCCAGCGGAGCTGAAAAAAAAACATTTGATGGACTTGAAGGGTGAAACACTGAGCCAAATGTGAACGGCTCTTTTAGATATACTTGAATATCACTGACTGTCGTGCAAAACTTCACTTGAAGTTTGTGTTGCTGAACGCACAGAAATACTTGAACCTCACATTGAAGATTTTATTGTGTTAAATGAAGAACTGTCGTTTGTTGTAGCTATTTATTTAACGTTATCTATTTATTGTTATTGACTTATTTATTTCATATTGTTTTTAAATGTCAGTTGATGTATTTTATTACTTGTTGCTTTTTATGAACAATATTATGAATATTAATATGAGCTAGAAATTCATCAGTTCACAGAATCAAACTTTATAAAGTAACCAACAAGCTGAAAACAACTTTAATACAATCTACTATTGAAATATGAACGTATTTAATTTCTGACACGTATCACTACATTTGTAATTCATTAACGTTTACGCTGATAGGACTATTGAGCACAAATCTGTTTGAAAAAGTGAAATAAAAAAACTGCAATTTCATACTCTGCACCTGTGACTTTGTTACAAACACACTGAAAAAAATTATACTTTAAACGAACATAATTAAATTATGGACAGTGGTTCCACACAACTGAAATATGTTATCTCTACTCAAATACTTAATGTAAAACGAACTAAACTGAACTGAGTAAACTTAAACAACCATGTCCAAATAATGTCCAAATAACTTGAATCAAATAAGTTCATCCTACTAAAAGTATTTAAGTAGCGATAACATGTTTCCATTATGTGGAACCAGCTGTTATTTTTAACACACTAAATAAGCTAAATAAAGCTCTTATTGTTCGGAGTTAGCCAGAAGTTGGTTTTGTTAAACTTTCGGCATACCCCAAGTACCTGCTTTTTTATTAAAGCAATTTTAAATCTGGTTAGCAGGTCCTCAACCCAAGCACATGCTCTACACTTTACCACAATGGTAACCCCCCAAAAACATTAACACACCAGAAACTCTTTTAAATACAAACATAAAAGAGTATTAAACATGAACAAATATCCGTGTTTCATCATTTTGATAAAAGATGTATAAAATAACATTTTATTGCAACTTTTACTCTCCCTATTCAGCCCCGTGCAAAGCATGATGGGAAGTGGAAATCCTGTTCCTAGTTAATAACGCTACTTTAATACAACTAAATTCATTTATGTTGTGTTAACTTGATTTATTTTAGTACATTGAACAAGCATCAAATATGATTTTGATCTACTTGATTGAAACATGTTAATTTAAAATGTAAACATTTAGTTAAGCCAAAGCATTACTGTTTTTAGTCCGTTTAACACAATGCAATTGTGTTTGAACATAAAACCTAATACAATGGTGTTAAAACAAAATTAATTGTTTAAATAAAGTGAACAGTATCGTAAAATCATTTTTTTGAGTGCACTTTACACTTTCATATGTGTTCTCAAACTCTACCTTGCAAACTGTGTACCTAAAATGAGCCTTACATGTCCAAATTAGTTTAAATGACTTAATCAACATGACTATGACCTGTTACACCCGTCAAAGTCATTTAATGCCGGATAAAGGTTCCATTTTACATTAAGACCACACTTAAACGCTATTACATGATTGTTAAAGCGAACATACAGTACATAGCCAATCCAATGCCCTCATAACCTAATTTGGAGATAGAAATTAGACTGGAAACAAATTGAGGAAAAGCCCAGAGCATCATCCATCATGCTAAGACAACTTTCCACACCTCACAGTTTCCCATCCACATGTTGGATGTTGTCCATTTCGAACTCCAAACATCTGTCGTGCTTTAAAACACATCTGCATGATTGACAGTAGAAGAGTAAAAAATATGCAGCTAACACTAAAATGATATAAAATCGAAATATGATTCCATGTACTTTTCTGAAATAATAGATGGCAATGTAGCTTAAAGGTCAAAGGTCTATTCAGTAGAAAATGTTACTCCTCATATACAGTAGCTCATGAGATTTTGTGGAGTTCTCTGTTGTGTTTTATTTGAATACCAAATTAGATTTAGATTTAGAATTAGTATTAAGTGTTTCCCCTAAAATTGATTTGAAGAACCATTTGCTTTAAATTCATAACGAAATGTTAAGACATGGCAAATCTGATCTTAATTTGTGACATTGTTGAGATCTCTTCTGAATTTTACTGATGTCTTGAAAAAATAATATATCTATATATATTATTTAAATATATAATATTTAGCTATATTTATAGAAGATATTAAAAAGATCTCATCTGTGACTTTTCTTTCTTATGGGATGCTTTGGGGAATATACAGTAAAATGCCTGAGTTATCATTTTCTCTTTATATATAAGCATATAAACATTTTTTGACAAATTTGTTCACTATAAGAATTATATTTATTCATATTTATGTTTTTTTTTTTCCAAAAGCGACATACCTCAAACTATACATTGTATCTGTATGAGTGTTTCCTAGGATTCAAACTTCTGACCTTTGCCACTTCTAACAAAATATTTACAAATTGAGCTTTCATAAATTAACCCTCACAAACACGCCGGTCACATGTGTGTAAGTGTTTCCTGTCGGAAGTTGTGGCAGCAAGCAAACCATCAACACTTGTGGGAGATTCCCAACTACACTTCCTCACAGATGCACATAAAACACCATTTATTTTCCACTGCCACAAATTCAAATAAGCAGTTTACATCTGAACGCCCCCACACCAAACACACACTCCTCTATGCACGCTAACCTCCCGGTTTTCTCCTTTCATCCCCCTTCTGCTCTCTCTCTCTCTGTGTGAGCTGGCATTCCAGAGCCTTGAGTCAGGTGGCACCACATGCTCCTAATGAAAAACGCCCACTGCCCTGAAACCCGAGAGGAAATGGGAGGATGAAGAGATACAGCTGGTAAAGCAAAGAAATACAGAAATCCCTAAAACGGCCTAGGTGTGTTTGGCGTGTCGGGGCATGATTGAAGACATAATGTACAAAGAGTACAGTTCTATCTCTGACACGCACACACAAAAACTGTACAATCCTACAGTAGGAGACCAAAGGTTTTCGACAGAAGAGGCATTGTTAGAGTGAGATCTGAAATAAGAAGTGCACTTAAAATGCATTAAAAATGAGAATTGTGTAGAGCAAACAAAAATCGTTTTATTTAAATCAATAGCTTTTTTAAGATCAGAAACACAACACCAGTTAAGTCTCACAATATAAATTTAGTCAAATGTGTCCAAACTTGTGCACACGTGTTCATCCTCAGCTTCATCTATGATGCGTTTCCTGTTTGTGAGACCTCAGTGTGACCTTGAGAGAGCGTGTATAAACAAACTCTGGCAATGTGCAACTAAATTCAAGTACCGCATTACTAATGTTTAAGAAAAAAACAACTCTTGGCACAATAAATGTTGTTTACAATGCTCAATATATTTTTTAAATGTAAATGCTATAAACGGTTTCAAAGCAACAACATCAACAAAGGTTACTGCGCATGCGCGCGTTTGTGGACTGCCCTTAACTTCCGGTGCACATTCGCAAATAATAGAGTGTCTGTAGTACATTATTTCTGATAACAAGCAAAAGAAACCGAGAAGAACCGTTACTTGGCTAAACTTGCCTCTTCAATATTTTGATTTTAGACTGCGAGACCAAGCTCAACCACTAGGTGTCTCACACGGTTTCTTTAAATGCTACGAAACTACAGGACCCATTCAACAAACTGTTTATTTAATAAAATCCATATACAACAAAATTCAACAAGTCGTTTATTTAATACAATTATTATACAATGAAATTATAAAATAAATTATTATTAACATAAATTAAATAAAATATAAATAGTTATATTATTAGATGCTAGCCAGACCGATATACAAACACAGACCGGAAATTAACTGCAGTCCAGGCACGCGCGTCCGTTAAAACAGTCGGTACATGAGCAGCCAACAACTTTGTGAAGTCTTTCTGAATCTCTTCTGAAACACTCATAAAGATTTTTTATATTTTGGGGTACGGTATATTTGTTAGGAACACTTAAGCAAATGTTTCTATTTGCTCTCCTTTTGTTTCATTGATGTCTAGGAGAAATAAATGAGACAATAAGAGATCACATCTGTGATTTTTTTTGTCTTATGAAGTTCTGTTGGTTGTCCTAACATCACCAATCTGTATCAGTGACTGCACATTTATGGTATGTTTACAAGAAGTATTCAAATGACTCTGGGGTCCAAAGATGGCTAATAAAGAAGAAGAAAGATCATATTGTGTCATGATGATGGAATGGTAAATATGCATGTAGTACCGTTGGCCATATTGCATAAACTTACAATTGTTTGAGAAATGTTAGGAATTAGAAACATTAAGGATATGATAAGAATCTGTTCCGAAAGAAAGGTGAGAAAAATTCACTCCAGATGAATGTTGAAGATGAGGTGACAAAGTAATTAAAGAATGAACATATGCTGCGTCCCAATTCGCATACTATCCGTCCTAAATAGTATTCGAAAATAGAATGAGTATGTCCCAAATCGTAGTATGTTGAAAAGAGTATTCCAAAGATTCCCGGATGGTCTACTTCTTCCGGTAGAAATTCGAAGTGCAGAATGATGCACACTCACTCTAATGGCTAATCTTACCCACAACTCAATGCGAGTAGGCGGAGTTAAGTGACGCTCCACTGCATTAATAAAATTAAATAACTGATGCGTCACTAAATTAATAAATATAAGCACAGAGTTAACATTACATATGAAACAATGAATGAATAAATACTTAAATGGAAAGAAGAGCTGTATTTTGATGTGTGTGACAGTTAATGGCCACAATGTTGTCTAGGCAACACACTAAAATGTATACTTTTCCATAACAAAAACAGTACATACTTTTAGTGCATAGTATAAGTAGGCGAATTGGGACGCAGCATTACGCTTTATTTTATTTGTAGCTAGTTCGGGCAAGGATGCCAACAGGAAGGAAGCTGATGTAATGGTGACCAACCAACAATGTCTTTATATTGCATAAGAGTATTTCTTTGTGTCATCAATCTTATGTCACAAAGGGGTGTGAGAGATTTTTTTCATTACCTCATTCACCTCTGTCTCGCGCTTTCTTTCTCCCACACACAAACAGAATTTAGCCGTTGGGGTGCTGTCAGGTGAGAAATGTCAGAAAGAACAAAGTCAAAGAAAAGCGATACGATACAAAGGGCAGATCATATCTAGCAGATCGGATATGGGTCCGCTGCAAGGGCGGACTTACCCATTAGGCAAAGGTAGGAAATCGCCTGGGTCCCCGAGCTACCAGGGGCCTCCAAAAGAAAGGGGTGGACTTAGCCAATAAGCTATGTCACTAGCCACGTAGAGCCCCAAGTAATCATCAAAATAGTCGGGATATCCCTGGGATTCCCTGTTAATGTTTTACGTTATTACATCTGTACGAAGCCCCCCCCAACGGACCATTCCATTAGCACCGTATATGCGCGAGACGAATTCGACACTATCTAGAAAGTTAACGCACAGCTGCCAACAGCGAGAGTGTCATTGTGTGGTACATTAGCTGCAAAACGAAGTTAAAGTCGCAGGGAAATAAAACAACAAAGAAACCCAGCGGAGAGGAAAAAAGATGGTTTATTAAAGATTGTTGCCAAAGTCTCTGCTTTTTCCCCACACAAACTCCACCGCTGCTCCTACCTCAGCAGCGCCTCTCTCTCCCGCCAGACACAGCACTCTCCCGGCCACGAGCAATGATAATGTGCCGGTGAGTATTTCTCCATGAACACCGACAACACAGTTATAATGACTGACGACCAAAACATCTGTCAAACAATGAGTCATTTGTAACTGCAGTTGCAGGATTGCGCCACAATGGAGGCGCTGTTTCGTTACCAGCACAGTGAGACGAGTTCGGTAAAAGAGCTACTGTATATTATTAGGAGCTGTATTAGCTGTGTTTCACCGCTGTTCAGGTGTTTTACGTTAAATTTCTTGAAAAGGTTTCCTAAATTAACTTGCTATACATCATTGTAATATGTTTAGCTGTGAAGTTGGCTCGTTGAAACAGCGTTTTTCTGTACACCGCGAGTTCGCCAGTATGAACGCACGTGATCAGAACGACTCGCAAACAAATGACTCCTTTGAACCGATTCGTTTACACAGAATGTAAGAGATCAGTGAATCGTTCAAAGCTCAGTGAACTACACTTTATTTTCATTTGGGAATTCATTATTGTTTCCCCTGTCATGCATTAGGCGTGGGAAATGTCCTATTGGGCGATTCAACTGTGCTGAAATAGTGGGATTATAACAACTAGTCCTATTAAGCGAATCTTTTTTAATTAGTGAGTATCTGTGTTTATTAAGCTTAGTTTTGAAAATATATAAAAATATATTTTCGT
Organism: Triplophysa rosa; assembly: GCF_024868665.1. Taxonomy (NCBI): domain Eukaryota; kingdom Metazoa; phylum Chordata; class Actinopteri; order Cypriniformes; family Nemacheilidae; genus Triplophysa; species Triplophysa rosa. Next base: position 32,195,031 of record NC_079891.1, on the reverse strand, counting down.
TCAGTACTCTGCAAGCAACAGATATAATAGCCTAATACTTTTTTTATCATTTGTTATATCTGTATCGACATAGTATTCGTTAAAAACAACTGAAATACTTCTAAAGCTAACATTTAAAATAATACAAAATAATACTGTAACATTTTATTGAGGACATTTTATTTGCGATTTGAAGAATTATTATTAATAAACACCTTTTCAGGGTCATACAACACTCACAGACCAATTTAATTTTCAGGTCATCTAATATGGAAGTCATTTCGATCCAGACTTCATACGTTTTTAACTTTGTTATTATTTGACCTTTTTAGGGCGCCTCCAGACCTGTGGCCTAGGCCTTCTTTGGCCTGACAAAAGTGCTTGGCCGTGGGCCCCCGAATTGCCCCGGAAGTGACACACGGTAGTTCGCCATCGCCAGCATTTGATGAAATTCATGATTCATGTTTCACAGTATTTAAGGTAAAATATGAGCTAGCTCAGCATTCAGCATTAACATGTCTGCTCATGTGAATCATGCATTTTTCTTCAGTCGCTAAGTACACAGTGCATGACATGAGTCTATTCCATCAGGCTGGAGGCAGAGCAGGAACAAACCGGTTTGGCAGATGTGTGTCCACGCTGGATATTCACTCTCGACTTCCTGTGCTGGCATGCTCTAGCAGGGATTCCTGGAGGTATTCAATAAGGGTGGATGTGTTTCTGCGGGCAGGTCTGAACAAATAAAAATCTGCGTGTTGCAGAAATAGAGAGAAAGTCTGAATCAACATGACTACAACATGACTTCATTTTTAGTTTAAAAAATAAAAATAGGGAAAAGTGACAGCTAGGAGTGGGTGTCAAGAGGAAACCCTCTTACCATGTCACTGTTACAGCACCTGTTACAGCACTACTACCCATAACATACTGTTCATAAAAGCTCATAAGTCTGTCATTGTTGTTGCTATGCGATTTTAAACATAACAATGTTTTGTCACAGTATAGGAACATACACTTCTTGCCAAATTTTCCTTTAAAAAAAAGACCACTTTGTCATATTTGTTTTATGCAACAATAAACACATACAATATTAATATGGTCTGGTAAGTTTTGTTTTAGAGAAATGGTTCTCAAACCGAAGATGGATCCAGGGAGGGAATACATTTGTGGCATTTTATGAAACAGAGATTTATCATAGATTTTATGCAATCAAACATCAGAAAAATAAGACCACCAGCCAAAACAATTGATGTTCCAGCATTGTGTAACTTAATTTGTTTATGATTTAATTAAAATTCTAAGTCTTTATTTGGGGGCCGCAAAGCGAAGCACTCTAGGGGCCCTTACAAAAAAAGTTTGAGAACCACTGTTTTAAAGAATGACATCATTATATGGGTAAATGACAAATGTGAGAAATGTGTTGTTGTTTTAAGCTTTTAAAAGTAGATTGTTTTATAAAAATGTACAACATAGAAGTTGGATTTATTTTCTAACATACTTTCTATGACATTATTTAAGGGACAATCATTATTTAAAAAAATTAAACACGTTTTTATAAGACATTACACGTCATTATTTAAATCTAGAGGACAATGATGGAGGAAATGGGAAAGTTGTTCTGATGACAGTTATACAAACTGCAGTTAATAATGTCAGAATATTTGTAATACAATTAGAATCGTAGTCTATCTTTTACAGGATTTTTATTTTTGGTTATTATCTAAATATTTCATAGAAAACAAATAGAAATCATTTAAAACAAGTTCTATACTTTGTAAAACAATACTGTTTTTTATCATCCTGGACATCTCAAGCTTGTTGCGCATTTGCGCCTAACCCTAACACAGTCTGTAGAATCTAAGTGATTCAGCATCTGAACTAGTTTCTGAAAATAACCGGTTGATTCCTAGAGAGATATACAGAGTTTCTTCAGGAGTGTTATCTCACTGTAACAATGAACTCCAGATGATTGATGGCAGTGTACACATGACAGGCTAAATTTAGCACTCTTCTGGTTTTAATTCCTGTCCAACACTATTCCATTCTTCAGAATAATGAATATTAGAAACAAATGTTACACCACGCTCCTTAAACTGTTAGTATTACTCACAATTTCTGTCAACTTTTGGGTCAAAAGGGTCATTGCAACAGATTAATGTATTTCAGTCGTGCATGTAAAATATTTTGAAATACATTACTACAGAAAGAGTTTGCTAAGAACATGATCTGTAGAATATGACTTGTGTCCCGGTGCTTTGAATGCAGTTGCTAAAATAATGTAATCAATGTGTTTTCCAAACTCTCTCTCCAAGATATTCAGTATTGGTGTTTTTAGTGTTTCTCTCGCTCTCTCTCTCTCTCTCTCTCTCTCTCTCTCTCTCTCTCTCTCTCTCTGGCCAGAAGAAGAGGAAATAATGTTACGTCATCCAAGTGTTGTTCAACAGAGGCCTTTCCCAAAAACTTCCTCACTTTCTCTTCACGCAATGGTCATCTAGCCAAATAGCCAAACCACTCATAACTGGTTCATCTGAGGACGTGGAGGTCAGTGCTAGAATGACTAAGCACTACATGCACTAAGCACACACTACGTTTTATAAGTTTGATTGAGGTTATGAAAACACGACAAAACCTGGAATTTTTTATTATGTAACAGTTATCGCTCAGGGAAGAAATAAACTGTATCTTTTAACAAACACACATTCACCTTGAGTGACAACATGTCCCAGTGTAAGGGTTTGTTGACAAATTGGAACTTGTCAATAAACAGCAACTGGCCCTTTAACAAAAATGAAAGAAAGCCACAAAATATATTTTAAAGTCCTAAAATCTTTCTGCATGAACAAACACAAATCTATTGTTCTAACATCTGAATGAATGAGGCATTTATATAGCGCTTTTCTGTGTATTGCTGTATACCCAAAGCGCTTTACAATCATAAGAGGGGGGTCTCTCCTCAACCACCACCTGGATGATGCGACGGCAGCCACAGTACAACGGCACCAGTGCATTCACCACACACCAGCTATAGGTGGAGAGGAGAGAGAGAGATAGAGCCAATTCAGAGGGTGGGGATTATTAGGAGGCCATGATTGACAAGGGCCAGTGGAGGGGATCTGGCCAGGACACCGGGGTTACACCCCTACTCTTTACGAGAAGTGCCATGGGATCTTTAATGACCACAGGGAGTCAGGACCTCGGTTTAACGTATCATCCGAAGGACCTACTTAAAGATGCATTAAAATGTACTTAAAAGGTGTTAATAGTAGGCCTAAAAAAGTGCATTTAAGTTTCTGCAATGAGATATATATTTTCTCTGCTCTTATTCTGGCACTTCCTAAGTAGCTCTGTGTGTTTTCCTCATATTTCCCTGACTGCCAGGAAGCGTTGTTGGCTCTTACATCGCCCCTTACTAAATCCAAAAAAATCTAGGAAAGTCTTTTCAGGAATGTGCATGAACAGCTGTCGCCCCGTATATAAGACCGGCGTAATAGGCAAAAATGGGTCTCTGCTGCCCCCTAATGGACTAAATCTACAACTACAACACTGAGAGGAGTCTGAATACATCTTTTCATATACAAAGAATTACAATGTATATTGTACTTCTTTATGTGTTATTATAGATTTAGTTAAAAAGAAAAAATATTTGAACGATGTATGTAAAACTGTTGATAAACTATGTCAACAAAAAAGAATGCCTTGACAACTATTTTAACTCTTTAAAGTATGTTTTTTGTAGGAAAACAGATCAATAAAAAATAAAAAAAGTCTTAAAGGTGAGCTGTGGATGTTCAAAGGTGCCCAAGAATACAATAATACTTTATTGAATTCATTTGCATTATACTGTATCTTGTGTCAGTAGAGAGCTCACACAATGCTTCAGATTAAAATTGACATAATATTATATAGACATAATACTTTGGGATCACCTTTTACAAGCTTACTGTGATTCATAAAGCAATAATAATTGTGGACATTGATGTGAACATGTATCTGCTTTACCATCTGTTCATGTGATGATGGACTGGGGAGGAGACTGATCATTTATTTCAAATCTTCTGAATCAATACAGACCACAAAATATACTACATTACTGCACTCCTAAAAATTTCCCAAAATATGATTTGTTAGGCTGTATGGTTCAATAAAGAATTAGGTTCTTTGTAGTAGAAAAGGAACTATATAAGGTTCTTTGGAGAACTTAAAGTAGTTGTTCTTTAGCATTTTAAAGAGTGTAGTAAATTCCTAAGGCCCTCCGATTAGTTTGTAGACTTGTGGAGTTTTTTCTTTTGATATTATAGAGATGACATGCTGAACTTTCCTGTTACAGCCTACAAGGTGGTTTATAATTTGGTCATGTTAATGTAGAATAACACTAATAAATTACATGATGAATTCGTTCATATTTTTAATAATGAAGATGATGGTAAGAATAGCCCGATGATGATAATCAGTTTTATTTTCAGTCTGTTCAGTGTTGCATAGATTGCTTTCCTTCTCCAAGTGGCCGGAAGAGGGATGTGATGTAAAAATCACATTGAACGGGGTTTTTTTTTTCGAGCTGTGCGGCAGATCTTCCGATGCATTGTAACATCTTATAAGAGCATAAACTCTTTTTCACAATGCTACAGCATCTGTAATGGCGCGTTGACCTTCGAATGTGGGACTAAACAATCGCCAGGAACCTAAAAACAGGTACTCGATCTGCTTAAAGCAAAAGATAAAAAGTTTGAAAGACAAGACTGAAGTTGTTGATTTTTTGGCTTCTTTGTTGCGATTGAGAAACACTGATGCCTGTTGACTCTCAACAAAACGTTTCGTGGATGTTTAAACTTTGTTTCGTCAACTTTTGTGTTTACACCGTCATCTTAGCTTTGTTGTCGATTATTTTGAAATGTTTGATATACATGAACTGCTGTATTTGATATGGGGAAGGATTTTATTTTTAGCATGGCAATGTGTTTTGTGCTGCTTGCCTTGTTTAGCTCTGCTGTCTTGAGGCGATCGTTTCTGACTTTATAAGTTTGTGTGTGTTTGCATTTGTCATGTTTTATACATTAGGCCGCGTTGTTACTGGTTTAACTGTTTTACTAGTAGTTGCTGATATGACGTTGTCATCAGTAATTGATCATGCAATAATGACTTTATTAACGTACAAACGCTGTTAAATAGTGTTTTATGTTACGGTTTCTGCACGAGCTCACCGGCGGCAGTTCTCGCGCCGCGCGCTCGTTCCTCGAAATGATACGGCAGCGCGCGTTCTCGTGCACATCTGTAACCAGATGTGAGCGCGAGGCCTTTTACAGACCTCAAGCTTGCACTGTATTTTACTCCATGTTGTAAAAACATGACAATCATTTTTATGCTGCAGGTTTCATCGATTGCTGACGGCATCTTTTACAAACACTAACAATGGTTTTATTATAGAAGAAGTGTGGGAAAATTAACCATGGTTTTACTTTACTATAGTAACCATACAAGGGTATTTGTGTTAAAATACACAAATGATAATTAATCCAAAAGCATGGTTTCTGCATTTGTACAATGGGCCATTTTTCTGAGGGTTGAATTGGTGGATTAGTTTATTGAAATCAGAGAAATTATTCAAATTGAGTTGCAAGAATAACTTCAGTTCTTAAATTTTGAATGGAGACTTTTAAAGGGAAAGTTCACCCAAAAATGAAAATCTGTCATCGTTTACTCACACTCTTGTCATTTCAAACCTGTATGACTTTCTTCTGCAAAACACAAAAGAAGATATTTTGAAGAATGTCGGTAACCAAACAACATGGACCCCTATTGACTTCCATCATATGGATCCAAAACTACTATCTCCAAATATTTTCGTTATTATTGAAAAAGAGTCAATCAAGTGAATGACATATTTTTGGTTGAACTGTCTCCTTAAGCAGCGTTCACACCAACAGCAGTTTTCATCTTCACAATTACATGAGCAATAGTAACCACCAGCAAAGGTGGAGTTAAACTTTTAGCAAATAAGAAATGGGAATGTTGGGAGTGTTGGTCACAAAGATTGGTCACAGTAGTCCACTACAAACATTTACAAGCAAAAACTTCCCAGTTACCTTTCTAGTTCACTAGCCAGGACCATTTCTAGAGCTTTCAAATGGCTTCATTGACTACATTCTTTCCCTAAAAAACCCCAACCTGATCTCGCGGGAATTCGTAACTATTTCACGAGGTGGCTAGTTTGTATGTGAATCGTACAAAGACATAAGATTATTAGAAAAAAGCATTACTAAAGCCCCTCCCAACAGGTCCTCTGAAGTCTTCAATCGTGGTGGACAAATGAGCTATAGGCACACAGTTGCTTAGACTATCTCAAAAATGCTTTTTGAGTTTTATAAAAGTTTTATGGAGTTGCATTTGGATGTAAGAACATGCTAGAGGTAGCAAACACAATCTAGCAAACATATATATCGAATATGACCGTAATGGTGTGTTAGGATATATACAAAACTATATTAAACAGATAAACAAAAAAAATCATGCACGAATTCACTTAATACACTGTCTTTTCTGTATGTTGTTAAAGTTGAGGTTAGGTGCAATCTGTTGTCTATTTGAAATAGCAGTACAATGTATACAAAATGACCTGAAATTGTTCATGACATTTGTTTAGCTAAAGTAAAATAATATCACTCAATATTCCAGAGTTGGGCGCATCACTTGGTGTGGCACCTGTTGAATCTCAGCCGAGTTTAATATTCGAATGTCACATAATATTGCTGCTATTTCCTCCACCATGTTTTTATATTATTTGTATATTATTTGCCTTACGGGCTGTTCTTCTTCCTGCTGTGATGCAACAAGTGTTGTGTGCCAGAGCAGAGGTCAGATGGTGCCTAACTAATGAAAAATGCCTTTAGCATAAATGCTCATAAATGTGCTCAAACTTGCGGAGAAAGTACGATAAAATGTTAATTGCATGAAAACGAAATGCAGTACAAAAAACGAATTTCTTAGCTAGAGCTGTTTTGCCGATGTGACCTCCAAGCTCTTTTCGCTTTTAGCTCGGTTTGCCAAAAGCTTTGTAGTGTAAATACCAGTGTGGACAAAATATCATCTGAAACTGTGCTGTTTGCATATTTGTGCTGAAACATTCGAGCATGGGATGAAAACCAACTTTCCTTTGATTTATTAGAATTGATGGCTGTTCTCTGAAACGTGAGAAACTGTGCTGCAGATTCTTTGCTATGGTGATAAGTTATCTGGAGTTTACCAAAGGAATGCCTATGCAGGGGTTCGCAGCTGTTTTCAGACCTGATAAGTGCTAGAACGTAGAACAAATGACTGTTCAGATCAGTAGTGTGTTTTATTAAATTCAGGAATGATTTGTATGCTTTCCAGGTGGAGGAGGGAGCTTAATTGTCTACAGTATAATGCGGCAATGTCACATTTCTCATTTACTCTTTCAAGCAGTTTGAATAAGATCTTGGCGTAAACCGTTGAAGTAGTTGCCAAAAAAGGGTTGTCATTGAAACATTTTGTTTGGATATTCCTCTTGTGTGGTGTGTTTATGTACACTTGAAGGTATTTTATACCTGAATAGCTGGTTGTTGGATCAGATTATTTATGACATTTATGATGGTTCTGGCTCTGAATTTCTTGGTCTTTTAGCTCTACAGTATCTCTCTGGTGAGATGCCAGTTGCTCTCATGCTTTTGTCATGCGCATTGTTTAATGTGTTGCATAATGTGAGATGTTTGGCAGGAATTCTCAACATTAGTCACTGAGGGAAGTCAATGCAGAAACCAAATTGAAGGAATGTGAGAAAAAGCTGTGTGTTTGTGTGTGTGTGTTTGTGTTTGTGGGAGGACGACGTGTTGTGTAGATGATGGTGAATAACACGGGTTCACATTTCTCCTGCTGTTTAACTCGGTTGAGCAAACACGCTCCTGCATGTTTGCTGAGTTTCGCATGTTTGTCTGCATGCATGCATGTACTTGCAAGTTGTAAGAGTATGGAATTTTGGAATTTTAGAATCTTGAACCTGCCTGGATCGGATATGACTTGGAACTTTTTTAGAGTATAGCTGCACAAAATATCATAATGATTCAAATGTTGCACACACCCACCTGTATGCATATCGCAATGGTTAGCGATAACACTAATAGATTTGTATTTAAACATGGCTGTTGTCGTGATGCTTTCTTTTCCCATAAAGGACATGTATTTTCATATCATTTCCATTTATATATTTGTATTTCAATATAATTTAAATCGATTTTGCAAACTTCAATATCACATAGCGTGTTCAGGATGTTGTTGAATATTCCATTTTTTTTCTTGAGCAACACGTTTTGTTAACTCTTTTAAGAATTGGACGGACGAGATCTCTTAATCTTATTTATTTCTTCTGACAATGATGAGATTAAATAGAAAGGCTGAAATTCACAATTTAAAATCAAAAATTAAACTAGGTTTCACCATTGTGTGTTAAATTATAATTTAGGGCTGTCAAGGGATTATTCGCCACTAATTTTATGCAAAATAAAAGTTTTTGTTTACATAATATATGTGTGTGTGTGCTGTGTATAATAACTAGTATATATAAATACACACACATGTATAATTTTAAGAATAATATATAAAAAAATATATATTTTTATATTATATAAACTGTATATAAAAATGTATACACACATGTAAATGTATGTGTTTTAGCTATACTATTCACATTAATGTTAAACTTCTATACTTACGGACTGTATGTCAGTTCTCTTCTCTCCCAAATAATTTTAAGAAACAGCTTAGACAAAGTTAAGAACTCAATGAAGCTATAAAAGACCAACTTTACTCAACTTTAAAGCAATGCTGGATGTCATGCTAGCGGGATTTTTAGCACTGCATTGTTTGTAATGGGTCTGTTAGTGTTTTGCTGCTCTGCTGTTTTTTTCTCGGTTGGTCACATGAGGTCCCTTAGAAAGATGAGCAAGACGGCTGGAATCTCGGTACTGGACAGGCCTATATGAGCCAGACGTTACATAAACCATCTGAAACCTCCATCCCTTTATTCTCTCTCTCCTTCTGGTTCCTTTAGTCACTCACCCCAAACAACCACCAACACATATTTGTTTGCCTATGCCCTCACACAACAGCACTTTTCAGACACTTTGGCACTCAAGGAATGTTTAGGTTGGTTCCTAAAACATGTAAGTGGGCTTGAAAGATGTTTCGTTTGTTTTAAATCACACTATAGGCCTTAGGGTATTTCCATCTGCAGATGTTCTGAAAGCAAAAAACAACAAAAATACAGATCGAAACTGCTTCACCGCGGTAAGCGTGGCCCATCTGACCCGTGTGCGACCCATCTGATGGTGCCATTGAGATGAGCTGTACTCTTGACTGTGTTGTCTCTCATTTGTAAATATCTGTAGAAGTCACCTTGATTAAATAAACCAAATTGCTGTTGCAACTGCTGAAAGGATAGTAAAATCTGGCCATTGAATAGATCGCCTATTTTATTCAGCCCTTGGGTGCTCCACACTTTAAAGCCCTGGTCCTTACAGCCTGGCAGGAAGTCCGGGTTATCAAGAACGGGAGTGAGAGGAGATGATAACTGAGCCCGGCCTTCTATAGAGCGAATGGATTTCCATGCTCTAATGGTACTGAGAGTAATAGGGTTAGAGCAACGTTTTTTAACAGAATCAGGATTATTCAAAAACAGTAAATTCAGCAAGGGACACTTCGACTGAGAGGATTCAATATCATGCCAAATCGAGGCTGGATCACAGTTGCGCCAGCTTGCAATCATCCGCAAGTGCGATTCCAGTTGGTAAAATCTGAGATTTGGTACATCTAACCCTCCATCACAACTTGCCATTTGAAGTTTTGTCATCTTAAGACGGGGCTTCCTTTTATTCCAAATGAAGGAGGTTAGCCAGCCTTCTAGCACCTTAATAACCTTGCTGGATAATAAGATAGGAATCATTAGCAGTGGGTATAGCAGTCTAGGCAGGACGTTCATTTTTATGAGAGCAATCCTACCTAGCCAGGAAAGAGGGAGAGGGGCCCAGCGGTCTAAGTCTGCCCTTATAGCATCCAAGAGGGGGGGGAAGTTGGACTTAAACATCTGACCAAAGGTGGGTGTAACATGCACTCCTAAGTAAATGAAACCGGTGGGAGACCAGCGGAACGGGAAGGGCTCAGCTATATCTGGAACACATGTTAATGACCCCAGGGGCATAGCCTCGGATTTTGCAAAATTAATTTTATATCCCGAAAAGACGCTGAATGATGAAATTACCTTAATCAGGCAGGGAACAGAAGTTTGGGGTCGCGACAAATGTATCAAAATGTCATCCGCGTATAAAGTAATTTTATGTTCCCTTTCACCAACGAAGATACCAGAAATTAAAGTGTTTTGTCTTACTGCCTGGGCCAGCGGCTCGATAGCGATATCAAAGAGCAGGGGACTAAGGGGGTCGCCCTGCCTATTCCCGCGGTGGAGGGGGAAGTTGTCGGATCTCAGCCCATTAGTCAGAACCGCCGCCATCGGAGTATTATACAGAACCCTAATCCAATTCACAAAATTATCACCCAGGCCGAATTCCTCCAGAGCATAGAACAGATACGACCACTCGACCCGATCGAATGCCTTCTCGGCGTCGAGAGACAGCACGAGGGCCGGGTCCTTGCAGCTCTGGGTTATTTGGATGATGTTAAGGAGCCTCCTCATATTATCACTGGAGTTTCGGCCCTTGACAAAACCAGTTTGGTCCTCCTTGACAATATGGGGCAGAACCTTCTCTAGACGTAAGGCCAAAACTTTTGAGAGCAGTTTTTGGTCAGAGTTAAGTAGAGCTATTGGCCTGTATGAGGCGCAGCTATCCGGGCATTTTCCTTCTTTAAGAATGAGAGAGATGTTGGCCTCCCTAAGAGTTTGAGGAAGGATCCCATTTTCAAATGAATGATTGAGCATAGACAGCAGAGGGTCTAAAAGAATACCACTAAACTCCTTATAGAACTCACATCCAAATCCATCTGGCCCTGGGGCCTTACCGGACGGCATAGATTTCAAAGCAAATAGCGCTTCTTCTCTGGTAATTGGGGCATTTAGTTGTAATTTTTGATCATCTGTAGCTTTGGGGAGCCTCAAATCTGCAAAAAACTGACGCATAAGGGCCAGGGCATCATCAGGCTGTTCGGCACTGTATAAATTGGAATAAAGTGATGCAAAGTGTTTATTAATGGTTCTGGTATCGAACAATCTAACACCATTAGAGTCAGTAATAGAGACTATATTTTGAGAATCTGCCCTCTTCTTGACGAGACTAGCAAGATATCTTCCAGGTTTATCCCCAAACTCATATAGTTTCTGCCTGGCAAATTTAAGGGATTGTTCAGAGTCCTGAATCAGAAAAGTATTCAATGCAGCCCGTGTGTGTAACAGTTCCTTGAGCAAATCAGGACCCGGGTTAGATATGTGATTTTTCTCCAATTCCGCTAGTCGAGATTCAAGAAGTTTACGCTGTTCGTTTTTCTCACGTCTTTTGGACACAACAAAAGACAAAATCAGTCCACGAGAGTATATTTTACATGTCTCCCAGAGGACAGAGGGACTATCTGTGGATGATGAGTTGATAGAGTAAAAAATCTTAAATTCTGAAGTAAAGTAGGAGATAAACTTGTTGTCTTTGAGAAGATAAGGTTGAAATCTCCAGCACCGTGACAATGCCCTGTCCTCAGCAAGAGAATATACCAAATAAAGGGGGGCGTGGTCTGATAACACAATGTTGCCTATAGAACATGATAAAGCAAGAGACATTTTTGAGGAGGGGATGAAAATGTAATCAATTCTGGTATAGCTTTTATGAGGGGCCGAAAAAAAGGTGAACTCTGAATCAGTAGGGTGAAGCTGCCTCCACACATCAGAATATTCAATATCATGACAAATATTAGTAAGCGCCCTCGCTTGCTTAGAAGGGGGAGAAATGTCAGATGGAAGTTTATCAAGAGAGGGATTAAGGTGACAATTAAAATCTCCTCCCACAAAAGAGTCCCCCAAGCCCGTTCCATAAAAACTGCAAGAGCCTTGGAGAGAAAATCAGGGGAGTAGGCTGGGGGACAGTATAAATTCATAAATGTAACCTCTTTTCCTGCAAGTATTCCTTTAACAATTATATACCGGCCCTGGCTGTCTTTAACACAATCAAGAGGCCTAAATGCCAGCTTTTTACTAATCAGAATGGCTACACCCCTACTGAAAGAAGAATATGAAGTAGCAAAAACGTGCCCCACCCAGCTCCTCTGCAATTTAGCATTGTCCTTGTCCTCCAGATGAGTATCCTGGAGAAACGCAATGGAGACATTTTCCTTTTTCAAAAATGATAATACTGCCGTCCTCTTGGCAGGTTTTTGGAGGCCACGAATGTTCCAAGAACAAATCTTAATATTATATAAATCAGACATGGCCATAAGACATTATTCAGGAATAAAGAATGCCGCGCTGATACCCCACATAAATCTTACTCTTCTGTGTTGTCTAATGAAAACAAGTGAACTCGATAAACTTGTACAGTAAATGGCCGATGATGACGGTGTGTGTGTAATTGTCTCTGGAGAAATGGATGTGGCGTGATACACTCATGAAATCAGACACATTCCTGTGGTCTGAGGTTTGGGGAAAGAGACCCTCCACAGTAAAAAACACTCAAGCTAACACATGAACTGCACGCTGTCCTTACTAACAACAACTCTTATTTTGATCTCACTCTTTCCAGTGATGAAACTTGCTGGTGTCAAAGGGGCCCCAGAGCCTCGGCAGTTCAATGATGCTTACATCCATTTAGAAAAGTGTCAGATTTTGACATTTTCTGTGGATCCTCACATGCCATGATGTTGTGCATGGTTACTAGGGTGTTGCTATGTTGTATTGTGGTAGTTAGATGTATTAACTCGGTGTCTATAATGTAATTATAGGGGAATTGTATAGAAAACATACAACCCACCTCTGCTCAAGCCGCACACCACACACCACACAAACTGTGAATTTGGTGAATTTAATACTTAATGTTAATGTTATGGGTTTGTTTAAATCCCTGAGCGTATGAGCAATAATAATAATAATAGATGCTTGCTAGCAAACACCACTAATGATATAGTGCAAGAATTTTGAAGGTTTAGATTTTATCCAGAGGTTTTGGAATGGATAGCAACCTTCTGAATATGTCTGGATGTGTGTGAGAGTGGGATGTTCTCTGTTTCTTGCAGATATATGACAACCACTAATGTGAAATTCTGTGTGTACGATATTACAGATTAACAGACTATAAATGCTGCACTGTTTGGTAAAAATGAGTACCATTATCCATTTGTATGTCTTGTTTTATGTTATGCCTCTTTCTGGTAAAGGGCCTTAATTTAAGTCACAGAATTCATGTTAAACAATGTTTATTTAATCCATTTTAGTGGTTAGAAATGAACAAAAAAACCTGCTTTTAGCTATTACAAAAATAAAATGATGAACAACTCATCATGCATCAGTAATTCCGTTTAGCCTACTGGGGTGTTTATTGTAGTGTTTTTGTATTGTATGTACTGTGAATCTTTTTGTATAGAAATAATTGGCACAACAGAGCGTATACATAAATATAATAGCATTCATCTTTAGTGTCAGTTACACTGTGTATTTCAAAAAGTGGTTGTTTTATTTGCAACTAGTGAGAATTTTATTCTGAATGCAGGGCTCTAGACTGCGACCAAAATGTGATCGTTTTTTTATAACGTGCGAGGTAAAGTTTAACAGGGTCGCATTGGTGTAAGTGCGTAAAACTAATTCTTGCTCCGCCAAAGATTTATTTGAACATTCAATGTGATTTATGAGTAGTGAATGACGCGCTTGTGATTAGTGCAGGAAAGAGCGAGTAGAGTTTGTCTCCAATCTAAACGGTACATTGATGTCATATTCCGATCTTTCTGCGCAGCGCTTATTGAAGTCGAACATGTCGGTTTCTGAACTGTCTCTCTCCCTCACACTTTAATCAAGAGCAAGGTTGGAAGACAGAATGCATGTTCACGTGGTGCATTCGGAGAATATTTTTACCTGAATTGCAGCTGGGTGTGAATGTTCTCATAAACATGTTGCCTTTTCTTCCCTGACAAGTGTTCCGCACATGCAGCTGACATAAACGAAAAATCCTATCCACTGAAGTGTTTTCCTTGTTAACTTCTATCTTTTGCTATGTCCTAACAGCTGTGAAAATCAAACAGTGCGTCAATGTCCGCTAATGTCCGATTCGCGATGTAATGACTCATTTGAACCGATTCATTTTGTTGAAACCCATCAAATCAGTCACTCAAAACACATCAGAACACAAGCGTGCTTAGACCATTTAACAAGATTGGTTAGTAAGATTAAGTATTTAAAGAATGTGTAGTTAAGTACATATATAATAATTTAGTTCTGAGTTACTTTTGAGTTTTGAGCTAGCTAAATTGATTTAATTTTATGTTTTAAATAATTTTAGTTTCTTTTTGCAAAGGTGGCAATAAAGGAGGATTGTGAAGAGTGACAGGTTATATTTGTGTTAGATCATTTCATTGCCAATTTATAACTTGAATATAAAACTAAATAATAACAACTGTATAAAATAACAAATACAAAGTTTCTTAGCGTTTATTTTGGATTTATTGGGCTCGCAAGTGTTAAAGCGCAAATATGAAGCGGTCTATAGCCGACTATTTTAAAAGACAGAGTGACAACATTAACAGAACGATTCATCAACTGAGGTCATTATGCAAGGTCTTTATGATTACTATAAAAAAAGGGTGCGACCAAATTGTAAGTTGGTGCGACCAACTGAGAAAGTGGGTTGCACCAGTGCGACCAGTGGGAAAAATGAGTCTAGAGCCCTGGAATGGGACAGAATTGTCAGTGATTCCTCGACCACATCTGCTCTGGCATAGTTTGCATAGTTAGCATAGCAGTGATGCTAATGTGGCCTGTGGGTTTTCATAGGACTTAAAAAACCCTGAGGATTTCTATCTCGTACACAGTGGTGTCATGAGGTCAATTGTGCCTTCAAAAGTATTTGGACACCTGAGCCACACTTGAACTCTATAAATTATGAATGTCATTGCAGTATATAATAAAATATCAAACCAAGTAGCATCTGCAAAAATGATGAAATTTGATTGTGTATTTCGTAACATTGAGTGCAACAGCTGACTGCTAAACAAATACAGTGTAAACAAAGTGTAAACTGCCAACTGCTTAGTAATGTAATGGTTGTGCATGAATGAAACACTAAGAAATCATAGTTGACTGACATTACGTCTGTTTTGTAACACTCTAAATGGAAGGTCAAGCTGATGGCTTTGCATTGTGTACTAAGTATCTCAGTTTCTGCACTTTAAACTTAATGTAGTATTTAATGCAAAGGACCTACCGAAAATTCACACACTTGGTAGTATACTCACCCTGCTCTGAAAGGATGCTTGTGTTGTCTTTCCTGCGAATAAGTTAAACTTGGATGGATATAATGTAATGACATTAATGCATAATTAAATGTCTAATATATTTTTTGGCCACTCCTGAATAATTGAAATAGAAATATTTTACTCTCTCTCTCTTTTTCTTTTTTGCAGAGATGTAGTCTGTACTGTGGTCTGTTGGCAGGCTCTGACGTCTCATTATGCTGCTCTATCTGCTGCTGGCCTTACAAACTAAGGTCAATGCCCAGACAGACCCAGGTAACATGAGCACACACACGCACTTATACGTGCCAGATTTATAGGTACCTAATATGTAAAAATTCTTTACAATAATTTTTAATTGATGCCCCATATCTCAGTATGCTTCTTTTCTAAGTCCACATACTTATTCAAAGCACAACAATAAATACTGCAATGATGAGAATAAAGTGAGCCGATGGACATTGAGACAGTTGAAATGTGAAATGATATGAAATAATGTAAAATATTATACAATCCAGCAACTTCAGAGAGACTCTCTTGACTGTAATTTGGCATCTTTTACTTTCTAATATTATATTTAGTTTTATCGGCTGGTATAATCCGTATTGATATTTGACTCGGTCTAGCTGTTGTGCTTGTGTTGATGTATCTCATTGTGTTCTTCTTTGCTCTCCGCAGCTCAATGTCGATATCCTCTTGGTATGGAGGATGGGAGGATCCAAAACGATGACATCACTGCCTCCAGCCAGTGGTATGAAACCACTGGACCTCAATATGCAAGGTAACATAGATATGACGGTTCTCAGTTCGAATCCTGCACCTTAAGCGAAGCACCTCTCGTAGCTTTAAGTGTACACTCTTTTACTTAAATACTTAAATATTTTTGGATTATTAAAGGGGTCATGTGACACGCCTAAAACAAATATAATTTTTTTAGATGTAATGCAATGTGTATACACGATTTAAGGTTCAAAAACACTGTATTTTCCACATACCATGCATGTTTGTAACGTCTCTTTGCTCCGCCTCTCTGAAACGCGACAGATTATTTACAAAACTCATTGCTCTGAAAAGCGAGGTGTGCTATGATTGGCCAGTTAACCAGTGCGTAGTGATTGGTCGAATACTGCAAGCATGTGACGGAAATGTGACGCCTCTTACCATATTTGGAACGTCAGGTTCCAAAGCAATTGTACTGACAGGTACGCCCATCTTACTTGCGTATACATTTGGGCGGTCTTAGTCAAATCAGACCACGAACTGACGTAGATTTGTGGGGGTGTGGCTACACGAGGCGTTTCAGGCAGGTCTGGGTGAGCATTCGCTTTTAGATGGAATGCATCTTTTGTTCCCACACTTTCATTTTTGCAATTTTAATACGTGTCTAATACATGCATGGGCAACTTATAACACACCAAAGACACAGAAAAACACGTGTTCGCCATATGACCCCTTTAAAGGATTATTACGTTTGTTGTTCAGGTTGAACAGAGAGGAGGGAGATGGTGCCTGGTGTCCTGCTGGTCAACTGCAGCCCTCAGATGTTCAGTATCTTCAACTCGACCTTCGTCAGCTCATCTTCCTCACCGTGGTTGCTACGCAAGGTCGTTACGCACGGAATTCCGGCAACGAGTATGCACGCAAGTACCGCCTGGAGTACAGTCGTGACGGGCACCGCTGGATACCCTGGAGAAATCGTTTTGGCAGTGAGGTACAAAAGACGATGTGATCATAAATATTTTTATCAGTGTGAAGTTCTGTAAAAATGAATGTTCTGTAAAATGCTCAACTTCTTAGTCATTATTGTAAGCTTACTGTTTTAAATCTGGGTAAAGAGACCGTTTACATTTTTTATTTACTAGGTTTAGACATGATTTCTTTTGATTTTGGGGTGAACTTGAACTTGTCCTGGCAGGTTTATTAAGAGTCATACAGCATTAATACGAGTAATGTCATTTTGCCTTACAGATTATAATGGGAAATGTAAACACGTACGACTCTGTGGTACGAGATCTTCATCCTCCCATCATCACTCGTTTCCTGCGTCTGATCCCTGTCACTGATGCTGTACACACGGTGTGTATGAGAGTGGAGCTGTTCGGATGTCTCTGGCAGGGTAAGTCATTTCACACTTTACATTTTAGGTAGTGAACAGTGCAAAGGCTAGGGTGGTTGCAGGGACGTTGTTATTTAGTAGCTAGACGTTTTCAGTTCAGTTTATGATGTTTAACACAACTTTCATGAATTTTGAAGCCTGAATACGAAAAGCCAATCTTAGGCTATAGAAATAAAAATCAATGGCACCTCCGCCAAGCTTCGAACAACTCAAACTTTCATAAAAACATGTTTACTAATGTGTCTTCACACACCTTTTTGCGGAATTATGCCCATGTTGCATTAATATTTTTTTTTAATTTGCGATGGCAATTCTTGTTAGCAACCGCATTTTTCATGACACATAAACACAAAAAATGTTTTGGCATAAGAATCTTTTTTTATTTAGACCAAAAACCAACACAAAATCACAGCAAAAACGTAACTATTTTACGATGTGGCTAATTTTGGCGTATTTGTATGAATTCGTACAATCGCATTCGTACATTTTATTACGATTTGCTTTTGTGCCAGTTAGGGGTGGGGTTTCAGAATTGCCTGTTTTTAGTCATCGCACGGTTTTGCACAATTCACAACGTATGAATTCATACGAATAAGCCGCCTCGTAAAATAGTTACGAATTCCCGTGAGATCAGGTTGCAAAAACCCATTCAAAATAACCTATTGACTTCAGGATGAGGTCACTGGATGTGCTAGTTTCCAGTTTTTCACCTAAATCATTAACTCCATTGTTCACAACCTACAAGTCAAATTAGTACAGTTGCTTAGAAAACTAGTAGCAAATCTCCATATAACTACAGGATTTGTGGTACCATTTATAGCCATTCCAGGTCAAATTATGATTCTTGTTTGAACAGTGTAGACAAACATGCACAAATTTGCACTAGATTTTAAACTTGAGCTCGGACAGATCATGCAAATTCAGTTTTGTTCTTTCTTATGGGTTACAGACTGAAGCGGAGCATTTTGGCAGTCGGTGAAGGAGCTCAGAGCTTCACACGAGAACAGCTGTAGTTTATGTAGATCGACCCCCTGGTGTCTGATTTGCTGCAGCTTTATTTCATTTGACCTCAGTTACTCGAGTGCCTTAAACACGAGCCAAGAGAAATGAGTAATGACATTCTACAGCTAAAACTTATTAAAGTTTGTCTCTCTCTCTCTCCTGGTGTGCAGATGGCCTGACAGCCTACAGCTCTCCGGAGGGTCAAACCATGATGGCTCCGGGATATCCCAATATGCCACTTAACGACTCCACGTACGACGGTGCCCTAAAACGCAGGTGATTTATACAGCGCTGAATGTTATGTGTAGCTTTAAAGAGTTGGTTTAGAAAAGAATGAAAATTTGTCAGTCAAAGTTGCCCGAGAACTCTTTGTTTTCCTAAATTCTTCAAAATATCTCATTATTGTTCCTACTATGGTAGTGGATGATGTCCCAGAACTGAAAATTGCTAACATTCTTCCAATATCTTTCTCTGTGTTCATTGGAACACAGAAATGTATACAGGTTTGAAACAACCTGAGGGTGAGTAAATGATGACAGATTCTTCATTTTTGGATGAACCGTCCCTTTAAGCACCATAAATATAGGACACATAGCTCACGTTTGGTTATCCAAACCTTTTGAAGCTTTGTGAAGTCTATTTTTATTAAAAATCTTTCATGAATGAGAGATTTGAGCGCTAAGGAAGAAAAAGATCTCGAAGCTGAAATACGTAAAATAAACAAAATGTTGGAATTAAGTACATAAAAATCTGCGTTCATGCCTCAATTCGCAACGTTAAGGATATTATAATGATTTTCAAGTTGAGCTGTCCTGTAAAATTTTGTGGGAATTGTCAGTTTTACGTCATTTGACTTCAATATATGTAAAGATAAAAACGCAACCTGCAATTTTACATTTGAACAGAGATGGCGATAGAGGGGCATTACGGATTGTGTGGCTTAAAGTAAATTGTGATTTATTTTTTGCTCTGTTCTTGATTCAAAATTTTGTAGTGCACAAATTATTTTTGACTTTCACCACTTTTTGTGGTGTTTGTTTCGGGCGTTTTTGTAAGTAAAGCCATCACATCGCTACGCTTTTGTTGATGAAAACCACTCACTCAGTCTTCAGGATTTCTACCTGATGACCGAATATTCGCTTTTGGGTGAACTGACCTTTTAAAAAAAATAAACTTTGCACACAGTTTGAAGGTTATCTGGTGCTTCACATTGGTTCCACATCCTTCTTTTCCCAACTTTCCAAAACCAGCTGCCAACCCCGAGATCGCGGTGGTTTTGGGGTCATTCTATAGCAGAACAATCATGATTGTCTTTAAGTTCTCGAATGAATGCGAATCACTCCTCACCAAAAGCTGAGTGCTTCCTGTCTTGCGCTGGTCCCACAGGAAGCTGTCCGGAGGGCTGGGTCAGCTGACGGATGGCGTGATTGGTCAGGATGATTTCATACAGTGGAGGCAATACAGACTGTGGCCCGGAAATGACTATGTGGGTTGGAGGAACGACAGTTTGGGACCTGGATACGTGGAGATGGAGTTTGAGTTCGACAGACAAAGAAACTTCACCTCAATGAAGGTGAGAGTGAAAAACTGGTGTTGTGTTCAAATCTAAATTCTGTCATTTATTCACCCTCGTGTCATTCAAAACCTGTATATGTGGAAACAAAAGAAGATATTTTGAGAAATGCCTCATTGGTTTTGTTCCCATACAATGGAAGTCAATGGCAACCAATGTTCTTCGAAATATCTTTTGTGTTCTGCAGAGAGAAATAAGTCCTTCAAGCATGAGGGCAAATAAAGAATTTTTATTTTGGGATGAACTATCCCTTTAAATAAATGAATGACTACAATTCTGTTTATCTCTTATTTTATTCTTTTTAACAGGTTCACAGTAATAACATGTTCTCTCGGGGTGTGAAGATCTTTGCGTCCGTATCCTGCGTGTTTAAAGTGCACCTCATCTCTGAGTGGGAACCAGAGGCGGTGGAGTTTCACACCGTCGTGGACGACCGGAACCCGAGCGCTCGTTACGTGACGGTTCCATTGAAGCACAGATCAGCCACGGCTCTACGCTGCCGGTTCTACTTTGCTGACACTTGGATGTTGTTCAGCGAGATCTCGTTCCAGTCTGGTACGAAATATGAACGAGCCTTCCCTTCCACTGCCATCCCTCAAGTGAAAATCATTCAAAAGCGCTTTTCCTATTATTATTATTTCCAATTTTTTTATTTCCACTTTGACACACTTTCAACATGTTAATACAATGTAGCTCATTCCTCTCCATCTCATATTTCCAAATCCTCTTCTTGTTTATTGTCTGTACATGTTTAGACCGATAAATGCATATTTAAGGTGGTTTCATTTGAATTCAATTCTTTTGCATTGCAGCCACCAATGTGCTTCCTACCCAGAAGCCCCCAGTGTTTACCCCGCCCTCGTATGAAGTTAACAGCAAACTAGAAAGTACTACACAAAAAATAGGTAAAGAGTGAATAAAATGAATAGACATTTTAAAATGAATAATTCATTGAATAATTGTTTATTATGTACTGGTACACCTTGAATGCATTGCAAGTCACTTTGGATAAAAGCATCTGCAAAATACATAAACAAAATAAAAAATGGGACCCTCTGTCTTTGTTCAGACATCAAGACGACACCAAAGACAGGCTCCCCTGAAGAGGGCAGTACATCGATTCTGATTGGCTGTCTGGTGACTATTATTCTTTTATTGGTGGTCATCATCATCTTGATTTTGTGGTGCCAATACGTGTGTAAAGTCCTGGAGAAGGTACGTGTGCTTGTTTTAACTCACTAGCCAGCCTTCAGCTTATACTTGATCGATCAGAAGCATCGTGCCGTTCAGAAACATTACCAGCAGTCATTACAGTCAAGCCTTTCTCGCTCAGGCTCCGAGACGTATTTTGGAGGAGGAGGTAACAGTGCGTCTGTCTTCTAGCAGCGACACTATAATGCTGCAGACCCCTCCGGTTCCCCCCCGCGTGTCACTCGACCCTCCCTATGAGAGGATCTTCCTGCTGGATCCCCAGTATCAGGACCCCGCTGCGCTCAGAAACAAACTCCCAGAGCTGTCCCAAAGCGCAGAGTCTTCTGGTACACACACACACACACACTCTGTTTTAAACCCTAGTGGCTGCTTTACTGACTACATAGTCTACTATCTAGGCAGCAACATTTTGACGTGGCATCCTAATCAAACGGGAGCCCCATGAATATCAGTGATTAACGTGAAAAGCTCTTTATGTGCCACACAAATAGCTCTCCCCATTCAATACATCATACTGTTTGAAGCGCTCTGCTGTGTGATCATCGTACTGGGGTTAGAACAACGCCTGTTAGAATGTAGACTGAGCATCTCTGCCCCTCATATACTTTGTGAAACGGACCTCTTTCTTCTTTCAAAGAAATAGTTGATCAAAAAATGAAAATTCTCTCAACGGTTACTCGACCTCATTCCATCCCAGATGTATATCTATGTGCCACCATATAAGAATTTATCACTGAAACTGTATGCATTCGTTTTGGTTTCTGCTAAATACGCTCGCAATGCGACGCTTTCTAACGCAACAAGTGTTTTAAATTAAATGTACATAATAAACATATTAAGCTATTGGAGTCGTTTGGATTACTTTTGTGATGTTCTGTGTGTGGATGTCCCGTATTAGAAGATAAACTGACAACACTGTAATACAAAATTCAGATTTATTCTAAAAACTAAGTTTGGTGACAGATTAATTTATCTGAATTAATTTATCGAACAGTAAATTATGAGAGAATTTTCATTTTCCTTTCAAATAATTTTTCTCTCTTTCGCATGTTTAACGTGAATCATCATTGATTCCTTGTAAATCATTTTGCATGCTGCCTGTCAATTCTTTTCCTTTCTTTCACTCTGTAGTCCTGCTTTCTTTAGCTTTGACAGTACAGATGCTGTATGTGAACTCCGTCTGATCTGAGGATTCAGTTAGGGTAAGATCCAAAGCTAGATGTTTCCTTTTCTCTTACACCCAGACACCTGTTTTTGCTCTGTTCTTGATTTCTCTCTCTCTCTCTCTCTCTCTCTCTCTCTCTCTCTCTCTCTCTCTCTCTCTCTCTCTCTCTCTCTCTCTCTCTCTTTCTCTCTCGCTCTTTCTCTCTCTCGCTCTCTCTCTCTCTCTCTCTCTCTCTCTCTCTCTCGCGCTCGCTCTTTCTCTCTCTCTCTCTCAGTTTTCAGTAACTGTAGTTAGTGTGACATACAGTAGTTGTACATTCGTATTGCCAAAGCATTAGAGGCTGAGATTTGTTTACTTGCTGAAAAAAAAGAGACCATTTACAAGACATTGTTTTAAAGATCATTCTGAATGTAAGAGAAATGCAGAGTTCACACCACAACTATATCAGTAATTGATACAGAGGAACATATCGGGGTTCTTTTTACAATGACAGCCAACCAAAAGTCATTGTTGTCTCTCTCTCTCTCTCTTCAGCCTGCGGTGGAGGGTACGCCGAGCCCGATGTTACCCTGTGCACCCCCCATCAGAGTTTTCAGAGCAGTGTGCCCCATTACGCTGAAACAGACATCATAAGCCTTCAGGGGGTCACCGGGAGCAATATGTACGCCGTTCCGGCGCTCACTGTCGACTCCCTCACGCGGAAGGACATTTCTGTGGCCGAGTTCCCTCGAGAGCGCCTGCTGTTTAGAGAGAAACTGGGAGAAGGCCAGTTCGGGGAGGTGAGTCTGGATGACACGCAGTGGGAGAGAAAATTGCAAGCCGCCCACTACAAACCACAGCGGGAGGATTTGGGGTTTTTTGTTGCTATGTGTTTTGTTGGCGTTTGTACATACTTGATTTGTTACTTTTTACAGACTGTTTTGAAAAATGTTGTCAAGATTATATATAATATTCATATGTGTGTGCATGGTAGTTCAAAGTCATTCAAGAAATGCCTTAAGGTTCTGTGTCTTTGCCGTTTCCAGGTGCACTTGTGTGAGGCCGAGGGTTTGGCAGAATTTTTGGGAGAAGGCGCCCCGTTACCCGAGCAGGATGGCAGGCCGGCGCTGGTAGCAGTTAAACAGCTTAGATCGGACGCCACCAGCAATGCCAGGTATTAAAAAAATGTGGACAAGCAATTGTGTACGATTGACATTACCATAAAAAATTGATTAGGATCAATAATAGCTTCTGCCATGTTTTGACTTTTCCCAAATGTGGAAAGTTTCCCACTTTTAAAATTACGATTGTGTGGTGGATTTTATCTGCCATAATCCTGTAAGTAGGTGTGTCACAATATCCTGTTATTGGCGATAACCGTGGTATTAAACTAAACGGTTATTGCCCTTTCAATAGATATTGCGATAATATCATTACCGTGAGTTATTCTGTGCATAAAATAAATAAAAGACAAAACACAAAGACTAAATGAAAGATACATTTGACGGATAGCATCATTTACTTCTTTTTTTAAAACCACAAAAAGCCCGTATCGTGATAATATCAGCACCACAAAAATTATTTTGTGTCCAACACGCAATATTATGTTACCGAGGATTATTTTTGCCACAGTAACCGTGTAGTGCAAACCTGATATCGTACTACCTGTAAGTACAAATTGAAAGTAGTTTCTAAATATCCAATATGGGACACGTGTAACGTTCAGGCAGGTCATTAACCTCGAAGGATTTTAGATCTTGCATATTTGTGTTCGCTGATATACTGTCAATGTCAATGACCTTAAACCTTCTTCACCCATTAGGAATGACTTCCTGAAGGAGATCAAGATCATGTCACGTCTGAACAACCCCAACATCATTCAGCTGCTGTGCGTGTGCGTGAGTTCGGATCCGCTGTGCATGGTAACGGAGTACATGGAGAACGGAGATCTCAACATGTTCCTGTCGCAGAGAGAGATCGAGAGCACACTTACACATGCCAACAACATTCCGTCTGTCAGGTGTGTCTGTCGTAATGTACGCCTCTGACATTTATACACTTTCATCTCCACACTGGGGTCAATATCCTTATCGTGCAGGTCAAATTCGAGCGTAACATTCCTAACCTTTAAATTCTTCACGTTAACCTTACAGTTTCAAATCAGCTCCGTAGATATGATGGAAAACGGGACTGGTTTAAAATGATAAGGTTAAACTCAGGGCAGATTTTGGGAATCCTACAAACATCTTGTTTTCGAATTCAGAATACAGTAACAGATCAATTTGAGATTGAATCAGGTTGGAATATCAAGTGTATTTTCAGTGTCTGATTCCGACGAGTCAGTCTTGATTCTGTCCCGTCCCCCTTGCATATTCCCATTCCGAAAGCGTTTTATTTTTGTGCCTCTTCAGCATAGCAGATCTGTTGCACATGTCGGTACAGATCTCATCTGGCATGAAGTATTTGGCTTCTCTGAACTTTGTGCATCGTGATCTTGCCACACGGAACTGTCTCCTGGACCGCCACCTCACCATAAAGATCTCTGACTTTGGCATGAGCAGAAACCTGTACAGTAGCGATTACTATCGTATACAAGGTCGTGCTGTACTGCCTATACGCTGGATGGCCTGGGAGAGCATCCTGCTGGTGAGAGAGACTGGATAGTTTTATTTTCACATTTATTTGTATATGTATTGGATGCAATAAATAAGTATACAGTAAAATTCTTCGTATTTAAACAGAAAGTTGGGTGGGGTATATTGGAGAGCTTGTTTGTTTTGTTGCTAGATTTAGTATTGCGAGTTAGAAACATGAGTTTAAAATGGCTTTCTTTGTCAATGCATCATGTTTTAGGGTAAGTTCACAACAGCCAGCGACGTTTGGGCATTCGGGGTAACTCTTTGGGAGATCTTCACTCTCTGTAAGGAGCAGCCCTACAGTCTTCTGTCTGATGAGCAGGTCATTGAAAACACAGGAGAGTTCTTCCGAAACCAGGGAAGACAGGTATACACACACCAAAGTCAGCTTGGGCAGGGGGCACAATGGGGTAGCGATGACGTACTGTATGTCCGCTAAAATCTCAGCCAGCTCTGTTACATCCGGCGCACGTAGCATCCATAGGAAACAATGGCGTTTTTCACTTGGTCGCTTCAAGATGCACATAGGATTACAGTCAACGACGTGAGTCAAATTATCCAAACATTACGTCATACATCGACAACCAAAAAGAAGAAGCACTTCAGGCTATCCGTTTTAACCCACATCCACAAATATGAATAAAGGCTAATTAAACTTTTGCACTTACTCGAGGCTAGATCACAAAGGCAGATAGCGATGTTCAGCCATAGTGTTGTCGGTTCGCTGAAATTTGAACGTTTTCTTACTAAATACATCATTATCACTTGATGAAAAATGACCTCAATGAGAACGGAAGTGGTTTAGCTGGCTGGCCATATGCATATACCCCATTGCTTTTATTTTCTTTATCAAACATAATCTGAAAAAGTGGGTCACATTATTAGTGAAGTAGGAGTGTCCCATATACCGGCATTGACATTAAACGTGATAAGTAACTTATAAACGTCAATCATAACTGTGATTATGGATATTGTGTCACTACTGCACCTATAATCATTTTGCAAATATCAAGTGTCAGTCTGTGGTGCATTTCCCAAAAGCATCGTTAGCCAACTATGGCTGCAAGTTCCGTCGTTCCAGCATAGTTCAACGATTTAAAGGGTAAGTTTATCCCAAAATCAAATTTGTGTGATTTT
Source organism: Triplophysa rosa (assembly GCF_024868665.1). NCBI lineage: Eukaryota > Metazoa > Chordata > Actinopteri > Cypriniformes > Nemacheilidae > Triplophysa > Triplophysa rosa. The sequence goes on along the minus strand of NC_079891.1, from coordinate 32,168,797 downwards.
TTTTACTCACCCACATGACGTTAAACGTGTTTTGAGAACATTTCTTCGGAGCACGAATAAAGATATTTAGGTGATATCCGAGAGATTTCCAGGCCTCCTCATAGACATAATGGTTATAGTTGTTGTCAAGGTCCAGAAAAGTACAAAAGACATCGTTAAATTGGTCCCTCCGTTCATAGTGGCTCAATTGAATTTTTTTTGAAGCGACGAGAATGCTTTATGTGCGGAAAAACAAACCAAAATAACGACTTCAATCGATATACAGTATTCTCCTCTGTCATGTCAGTCTATGGTGCACGTTCACGAGAGCACTTCGACGCATGCGTATTCGGTTGGGCAAAGAAAGTGCAAGTCTTCCTCAATATCGAAATCAAAAGACATTTTGCGAAGATCAGCTTATATACATCGTGCATCTTCTTGTAAACACAGAGTTGCGCTTCCGGGTTGTCAGTCAGAACGCCGGTGTCTGCCCCCACCGAATGCGCAGTTTTGCAGCTCATTCAGCTATCCATCATTCTAAATATATACAAATTCAATTATATCTTTTAGTTTGTCAAGAAAATAGAAGCGCTGTTTTTTTAAAGTGCGCATGCGCATGACCTGCGTGCTCTAGGACCCTGGGGAATCCCTGGGTGGAATGACGTAGGAGGCCACTTATAAATGAATTAAGTATCGAGAAATAAAACAACCGATAACAAAAATAGGATAACAAAAGTAGTCCTTAAATGCAATGTATGTTATTTACAGCAAGAATTTGACATTCATTCGATCTGAACGTATTTATTAGTAGACGTCATTACTCCACCACCTGTGTGACGTCATCAACTAGACTGCTGAACCAACTTGGTTCAAACAATTGATCTCCGACAGAGTTACTACGGTTTCGGGAAACAGTCGTAATCGTTAATTTCCCCAACTATGCATCGTACTGTGGTGGTTAACCAGCGAGTTATGTCGTTGTTCGGGAAACGCACTCCTGGTTGACAGTTTAACGTTGTAGTTGGTGATCTATATAAATGACTGGATTGCGCCTAGAACGCTAAACTAATGGCAGGAGGTGAAGCCACCGGAAGCGATCGCGTAGCCATCTTGGTATGCCCAACTGATAGAGAGCGCTATTGACTTACAGTCAAAATGGCGATCTAAAATAACCTGTTTTTCATCTTATTAGGCGTGCGATAAGTTTTTAGTTTTCCAGTGTTTGTATATTTTGGGCAGAATAGCGACGTATAGAAATCAAAGTATCTAGGTAAGTGTGTATTGCACACTGTTGTAATGGCACTTGTCAATGTTTAGAAATAAAGCTTCATGACTTAAAGAACATATACAGACTGTCTGTATTTAGATTTCAGATTAAGCACATTTGTCATATGTTGAGGCGTCTCGTTAGTCTGCTGATCTGATATGTGCGCTACTGTATCAAAAATGAATGTAACTCACTCTATATCTAATAAGACGGGAAAATTCCCGACTTTTAATAATTAACCATTTACATGCTTAAGACACTTGCATTGTAACAATGTATTGTGAGACTTTTATCATTAATATGTGATAACTCCCTATTAATTCAATAGAACGTTTGGGCATACCAACATGGCGGCGCGGTAGCTTCAGTGTAATGACGTCATGAGCAATCCAGTCATTTATGATCAGTGGTTGCACCCATTTAAAAGTTTTCCTTAACAGTGAATTTGTGTGATTCATTGCGCCCCCCAATTTTTTTTTATTAAAGATGAATTTGATTAAAATCTTTTATTTTTATATATTATTTTTTTATTTTCAATTTTATTTATAGTAATAACAATAAAATATATTGTAATAATATTATTGTGATTATTTTGGCCACAATAATCGTGTAGTGAAAAGTCTCGCAAAAGAGGTTAAACTGATACGATTTTGTGAGTTGATTTAAAAAGATTACATGGCATAATGCTTTACGTAAAATGTATTCAGAACTTCTACTTTTTGTTATCATTAACTCATTTTAAGTGTCTATTTCTCTCTCCCCTATGTTTAGATTTGTCTCTCCGCGCCTCCGCTCTGTCCATCATTTCTGTTTGAGGTCATGATGCGTTGCTGGAGTCGAGACATTGCCGACCGACCCTCCTTTCAAAGTTTGTACCAGACCCTGCGAACTTTTGCTCCCCCCTTATGACTGACACCTGCTCTACACAATCAACCTGGGGGTAAGCTGACGATACGTCAGGAATGGATGCTCTTCCTGCAGACGGTCAGTGAAGTAGAGCGGGAACATTATAGCCACAATGTAGCATCATCGGAGCGTTAGGTATCCAGTGGAGATCTGGAAATTTACACTTCATGAAAGGCATTCACATCTCCATTGGGACTCAAAGAGCTTTTCCAATCCATAGACACTTGAGATGTTTTTTTTTTACTTTTTATTCTTGTCCAATCCTTTTCTTCTTTTGATCATAAATGTTCTCTTTGTTGTTGTTTTTTATTTTACAAAAGAACAGTGACTCTTTAGCCTACTTTATAATCGAGGCATATAAAAGCAACTGGATGAATGTTGTGTTTGTCAGAACTGTGGTTGTGTATTGTTAAGCACTGCTGTCTGCTGTCGTTTTCTAATTTTTTTTTCGTTTTTGTCTTGTTTTTGTTCGTTATTTACCCCCACACTGGAGATATTATGTCTTATTGTTCTGAGTATGTGGATAGTATGATAAGAAGTGTTGTTTTGCTTTCTGAATATGAATGCTTCTACAGGTTCTTCGGATATAGCCGGGTTAGAGACTTTCCCTGCCTGGGTCTAGCAGAACTACTGTAATAGTTACATTAAAAACCCTTTCAAAGGAGAAAGGAGAGGGTTCTAGAGTCAACGGTGGACTGATGTGCAGTTGAATGCACTGTTTCCTATTTCCCAATTTATAATAAGCCAATGTCCCGGGTTCAATGCATGTTCAATGTGTGGTATAATATAGAAAATAAATTGGATTTATCTCAATGGAATTATGTGGATTAGTGGTGGGTAGTATGTTAAAAAACCAAGCTGAAAATAAATAAATCGTTAATTAAATGACAAAGGCATAACATAATTGCTTAAAATTAAGTTAAAGGTGTAGTTCACCCAAAAATGAAAATTCTGTCATACTTTACTCACCCTCAGATTGTTCCAAACCTGTATAAATGTCTTTGTTCTTCTAAACACCAAGGAAGATATTTGTAATTCAATTTTATTTATATAGCGCTTTTCACAATGCGCATTGTTCCAAAGCAGCTTTACAGGAGAAAATAAAAAAATATATTAAAAAAATCATTTCAGAGATCTGCTCGGTTACTGAATATCTTACAAATATCTTCCTTTAGCAGAACAAAGAAATGTATACAGGTTTGGAACAATCTGAGGGTGAGCAAATGTAAAGAATTTTTGGGTGAACTATTGCTTTAACATGAAAACAAAAAAAGCAACAACTAAAAAGATATGAACATTTTAACATTATTTACAAAAATACAAAAGTTACTGTTACACTGTTTATTTGTGCCTTTTTTAAAGGGACTTTATGGTTAACATTGTGCCACAGTGTCTGTAGAGTTTGACTTGTATTGAACCCTGAAAGTACATTGAAAGAGATCCAGTTATATTTTTGATCTCTATAGAAGGCACATGAATTTGGGGATGATGTCTGCAAAATTAAAATTACTCTAAGCACATTTTCTCTATATTTTTACCCACTTTTATGTTGTATAAAACTTGTATGTCTTGTAACAAATGTTTGTGAAAGAGTGTTGCACCAAGAAATCGCTCTTATTTGACGTCTTGTCAAGTCTTAAAATGGTTTGATGGACTAATGTATAACTATAATCTAATATTTCTTACAAGCATTCCTTTCCGTAGATTGTTTACCGTATTTTAGAAATGGTCTTAAATGTTTTATTATTTGGCTGTTGAAAGGTTCATTGCTGGATGTCTGATGAATAGGTTCATTAAGGCCAACCACTAAAACTCTTAAGTCTCCCAGAAACCTTTGCTGCAGTGAGCCTAAGGCAATTTCTGTTAAGACTGATCAGAGTTTGCTTTTCACACATATACAGAGACCAAGAATGCATGAACGCGTGAATGAACAATACCGTGCGTGGTTTCATGAGTGTTTTTATAAGTTAGCATTCTGTTACAATCCTTTAAACCTTATATCTATCCGTGTGTCCTTTATGTACGTTGCATAAACAGAGTAGATACTGTATAGTAATATATTGGGGACTGAGAAAGACTTGTTCACTTTGAGCTTGCGTTGTCATTCTTGTTTTCCATATTAAAATTGATTTTGACGTAACGTGCGGTTTGTGTTTTTACTGCTTTTGTATTTCAACAACTTATGGGATTGTCAATAATACAGTAATCATGATACATGAATTTCTTTGCTCTACACATTTATTTATGCTGTATTTTACCTGTCTGTGCGTTTTTGCATAGTTGTTGTCTACATATTAGCTGACATTGAATGGTTGACTTCTTGGCTGAGTCATAGTCTAAATAAATAGATGATGTATTAATGTGGGTTTAGGGTTAACACTCTTAATGTGTATTGTGTACACACATACATCTTTAACAGCCTTGCCAAAGCAAAATGAATACAGAATGACTATTTTGATATTTTATCATATTTTAATTCTATACATTTTCTTATACATATACTGTACGTATTTTTATTTTGACCTTAGCATCCATTTTATGCACTGTTACATTACCACCACTCACATGATATATTTAAGCACTACCATGGTATAGCCTACCTAGATTTTTAGCAGAAAAATGTTTGTTTGTTTTGTTTTAGTTTTGCATTTGGGTGCTTTGGGTTGCCATGTAAATAAACAGCACACAAATATGGTTAATGGAAATTTTAATGGTGTCTACTGGTGATGGATTCTTTTGGTGGGGTGTTAATCTTACTGGAATAATGCCCAAAACAAAGGTATTTTGTAATGGTTTCAATGGAAAAAGCTAATTGTTCACAATTGTGAAAGTACTGATGGTTTCTATTTTTTCACCAAGGATCTTATAGGCTATTGGTATCTAATACCTGGTACAACACAACAGAACTGATGAAACACAACAGAAACCATCACATGCATTATATTTAATAAAACAGTTTATCAGTTAGAATGGAAATAACGAAAGTAATTTTGTAAAGCTGATCAGTAAATAATTGTGTTTGTAATGGGAACATTTAAGAATTTGTATGATTATATTTGTATTAACATTTATAGATGTGAAAATAATTTATTATGAGCTTTAAAACAGTTTCTGATTGTACGACACAGTTTAACTCGCGATCCTCTGACAGAGAGATTCTAGCAGCGTCACGTGACCAGGCGGGAAAGGAAGCGAGTGCCGAGGAGAACTGCCTGCAGGCGTTTAGTCACATAAACATCGACTTTTACTTTAAATGGCGCTTTAGATCTTCTTAACCTCTCTCTTTATGACTTTCGCTGTCTTTTAAATAACCCTTTTAGAGTTTTGCCCTGGTAACGCAACGGAAGTTGACATTTTGTTGTCCAGTAAACTGAAGCGAGGATCACAAAGGCTGCATTGTAAGTTATATCTGCTTTATTCCTGTATTTTGTGAGTGTCTTTCGCGCTTTTTTGAGTATATTACTTTTGAGTAAGTAGTTTGATAATGATAAACTGTCCATTTAAAGTCTAGTTTGTTGTTAAGCCACGTTTGTATGCTACAGTTGTGTATGTTGTTAGTACTGGGATGTTTTCTGGAAAACAGTGTTAATACAATACAGCGTCAACCCATAGGCTAGTGGTATTAAACTGTTTAATACACCATTGATACTGATTAAATATTAATATACCACTCACACAGCAGGCTACACTAACATGCTGAAAGAATATACTTAAAAGTATTTGAACATTAAAGGCCACTTTACGCATGATTGACATGGCAAAATATTAAATCAAGTGTCATTTATTATAATGAAATATAGCATTCTTATTTTATGGTTGTCAAACTTAGTAAAACATGTCTGTTGTAAATGTGACACATGACGTGTGTGACACATGACGTGTGTGACACATGACATGTGTGACACAAACAGTGTGTGTTAACTGTTTATATGTAGTCATTTTCCTGAGGGGAAATGACCTCTTGCATCCACTAAAATATCCTTGGAAGCAGTGGGTTAAAAAAGTGTTTCTAAAAACTTGGGCAAATGACTTGTTGCGTGTTATATTTTGTTGTGGCAAAAATACTCAAGACATTGTACGTGTGGTATAGGTGTCCTAATACATTCTTGTCCAATACAATTTTTATCATTGCAAACCAGCATTGCGTGTTTATGAAAAATACCTTTAGTAGACTGGAGACTAGGGCTGTCACGATTATGAAATTTGGCTGACGATTAATTGTCTAATAAATCATTGCGATTATGACGATTAATTGTCTGTTTAAGAGCTTTGACTTTTAATTCTCATACATTTTTTATTCAGCTTTGAAACGACCATATTGTTCTGAATATAAAGACTATGTTCTTTTTCTTGGAAATACATCGGAAAAAATTGGGTCATCATACTGAAGGTTTAGGCTTTTACCTGTCAATAATACAACCGCCAAATACTTGTAAATGAAGTAAATTGATCAGGAGTGAATTGAAGCCACCATTAAAATGCTATCAGTCATAGAAAAGCTTCTAGTCTGTTTTTTCTCACTTGCAAGACTAGAAAAAAAGTTTACTTCTATGTTAATGAGATTTTGGTAGACTGGTTTTCACACTGAAATAATATTAAATTGTACTGCAGGTTGTTTTTATGATATATGCTTTAGTTTTTTTTTAAGTGATTGTGTTGTGGTGGTACATTTTACAAGTATTACCATGCTTTAGTTACAATATATATAATAAAATATGCAATATGCAGATGCGCTACAGCTCCCCCTAGTGTCTTCTATAGAGATATGCGATAATTGCGATGATCTGAAACCATGGCGATGAGGTCAAACAATCGCGATGAGACGATTATTTAATAATCGTGACAGCCCTACTGGAGACATAAGGAGAAACTGTATAAATAGAGAAATTATATAAATACATAAAAGTATAAAAGCATGGAATTACAATGCATGGTATTAATGCACATTTTCTTTAAGATGTACAGAAGCTCTACTAACTCTAACTGTAACAATTGTCTATACATTTACATGTAGTCATTTAGCAGACGCTTTTATCCAAAGTGACTTACAGATGAGGGAAACAATGGAAGCAATTGTAACAACATAAGGACAACAAAAAGCAGAAGTGCAAAAAAGAAAATTGGTCTCATATAGCCTATCACAGTATATAGAGCTAAGGAATTTTTTTTTTTTTGAAAGAGTAGAAAGGAGATAGAGGTCAGAACTGATCAGTCAGGTGTTGATGGTCTATAGATTGTAATCGGACTGTTATATTCATATCACAATGATATAATTATATGTGCCTCAATATATGGCAAACAGTGGATGCAATGGGCATATCCATGACAAAAAAGTGTAAAAAAAAAATGGACATTCCCAGGTTCCTGCAGACTTTGGAAATTCTGAATGGAAAGATGAGTGAATCGATGACAAACATTTAACCTCTTTTGGAAATGGATGTGTCGCGTGTCAAAAATACAGTACATGTCCTTGCTTTATGAGAGGATCAAGAAGGTATATACTAAGAAGTTATATACTTGTTCTGAGTTTATGAGACATTTTATTTAGCTAAGCAGATGACAGGTACCATAAAACATGGCATTCCGGCTAACATGGCCAAAACAAACCAGAAAACTCTCAAATACACAATAAACCTGTGTGATAATACCATAAAATGTACATTAGCATTACTGACAAAATAATTATGTGTATACCTTGTAAACAGTTATTTAGAACCCATATGGTATGGTAGCTGAGATTTTGCTTTATGGAGCTGTTTATAGGAAGCCTAAAGACTCTGTCACATGCTTCAACATTACATCTGATTCATGTAAAGTTTAGTCACACTTTTTTTAAAGCATGAGAATGTTCAAACAAGGTCAAATGAGTAAAGCGAGACGTTCCGGTGTATATGAGCCCTCCATCATTGACTTCTGCTCTGTGCGTGTCTGTGTTTTAGTGCCAGAATGGATGTGTTCTACATGTCATGGTGTTTTGATTCATGATTTGAAACAGACCTTGAATGAAGGGTTCACAGACCAGCTTTGAAAGAACGGTGAGTGCTGTCATACATATTTGATTTGTTTGGCTTTTTCACAATCAACAGATAGAAGTATACTTTTTAAGCCAGGTGGGTACCTATATCACTAATATGGCCGCGTCATTTTCTGTGGCCACTAGAAATCAAGTATGACATTTATTTATTCATATTTTTCTACTTCTACCACTAATGTTGTTTTAGATGTCGGAAACCGATTTAGATGTCAGAACCGATTTTAATTATTTGTTACTTTTGTATTATGTTTCATCTTGTATTGATGTGATTAAAACGATGAGCAAAAGGTGAAAAGCAAATTATTGATTAAAAGCACATTTTTCTACTGTATTGTAAACTCTAGCTTGTGTTTAAAAAACAGGTCTCCTCCTCGCCGTCATGAAGCTCAACGAGAGAAGTGTGGCACATTATGCCACATGCAACTCTCCTCCTGACAAGACGGGCTTCCTCTTTAAGAAAGGGGAACGGAACACGGCGTACCACCGACGCTGGTTCATTCTGAAGGGGAACATGCTCTTCTACTTCGAGGAGAAGGAAAGTCGAGAGCCAATCGGGGTCATCGTCCTGGAGGGCTGTACAGTGGAGCTCTGCGAGTCTGAATCGGAAGAGTTCGCCTTCGCCATTAAGTTCGACTGCATCAAGGCAAAGGTGTACAAGATGGCCGCAGAGAGCCAGGCCGCGATGGAGTCGTGGGTCAAGGCTCTGTCACGGGCTAGTTTCGACTACATGCGCCTGGTAGTGAAGGAGTTGGAGAGGCAGCTGGAAGAGGTACAAGAAGAAGCGAGATCTTTACAGATAAAGAATAAGCAGAAGAAACATCAGCCACAAGTGCAAGCAGCCGCGCCAGGCTTCCGAGTCGCCTCAGTCACAGGTCTTTCGCAGCTTCGTGATCCGTTAGAGGAAGAGCTGTCTCCTTTGGCGAGTTCCAGTAGGGAGAACGGGGTGTCTTGGAATAAGCCTACGAGTGTGGTTAATGGTATCAGCGAGGGTTGGGCCTGGGAGGGGGACTGCAGCGGGAAGGGGGATGGAGTCAGACCACCTCCAATACCTCCACGGAGAAAGACCGTTGGCGGGTCGCTTGGGAGCCCTGTTTCACCTGGCACAGAGTGCTTCTCTAAACTGCATGACTGGTACGGTAAAGAGGTGGCTGAACTTAGAATAGAGTGGCTTCAGAGCCAATGAATCAGCCACGCTCTGCCTTAAGCGATTGCAAGAGAGTCAACCCATAATTTCCACAGATAACGGTGTGTTTACAGTTTTTGGTGCAATCTTAGTTTAGCGGGAGAAAGCAGACGTACAGTAACAGGCCAGATATAGAACCTGACATATAAGATGCATCAGAATGTTAGGGACTCGTTTCCTGTTACAGGTTGGCAGCGTGTTTTTTTTTCCATTTTAATTAAGACCAAAACATTTTTTAAGAAATACTTCCTTGCAACTCAAATGTATTATTTTACAGAACACCCGAAGTGCTCTTATTCCATATAATAAAAATATATCATTCCATATAATTACACTATATTTCCAGGTCTTTTGAAGCCATATAACTTCTTTACGGTGCAAAATATGAAAAAGAGCACTCTTAATATTTTATTTCTTTTCTGTACTGCTGAAGAATATCAGTCATCAGAGTCTGCTATGACACCAGGCTGGTAAATGAATGTTAAACATGGCTCTTAGCTTTATCTTGAGATGTAAGCTCATGAAGCATTCATTGTATTTGTCAGTTCTTTCTCATGTTTTATAAATTTCCATGATAACATTGCAGTCTTTTCTACTGTATAGCAGCGGTACGATATCAATGTTTTCATTATCAAAAACACTATGAATGTTAAACAGGAAGGTGCCAAAGCTGGTCTATGGCAACCATAATTATTTTTCAGTAATATAGAGTAGAAATGCAATTTTGAGTAACGGCACTAATCGTTGAATTGCAAAAGATGCATTGCAAGAGTAATACAGTTATCATAAAAAGCATTTTCAATCAAACCTGCCAATTCCTAAATGGCCCAAAAAAAAGTACCTTAAAGTAATAAGTTTTACAGTCTTAAAGTTGTTTGTGCTTATTTACATGTATATTATTGTGCCAATAAGCATGTCAGTGCTTTACCTTTCCTATATAATACTGACCAAGTTTAGCCATCCATGTGTGATCAACATTTAATACAATATAAAAGATATAGGCAGCTTCATGATGTATTTATGGCTCTTTTTTTAAAGGTACAAATTGACGCATTTTGATCGTTGTGTGCAATCCTGCAGTCTTGCCTTGACAATAAGTGGCTCCACAATCACAGTGCCTTCAGATTTTATATAAAAAACCACTGCGTTTCATTCAACAATAAAAAATATATGGCAATAAAGCAGCAATTGTGATTATGGTTTTTACCTAAGTGTTTTTGTAATAACTATACTATATACAATCAAATGTCAACTGCAATAAAGTGTTCTCTGTGTCCAAATACTGTTACTGACTGACTTGTGTTTTTGACAACAACAAACTCTGAATATTTGGCAAAACCAAGCACTGGAATAACATTTGGGAATTAAATTATTTGCAGGATTTAAAATGGAATTGTAATTTTTTCAAACCAGTGCATGAAAAATCTATCAAAATTTGATTCGGCCACAAGGTGTCTCCACATTACTAACGTTAGACATTGTACAGAATGTACACACTGTTCTTTTCTTGTCAATGATTTTCCGTGGGGCTTAATCAAAGAAAGTGTCATGTTTCCAATAAGTCGAGTTGTTTAAACAAACACCCTTGTATCTATCTACTTTTTTGTTTGTTTTAAAAAAAGTTTTTTACTCAAACTTAAGTGGGGGAAACTGCAACGTGAAGCCAGTCTTCGTCAAACTCAAGAGAAGTACTGAACTTGGGACGATTTTAAAATAAAAGTTCACGCAACACGTTGGCTGACCAGACTTCTTTGCTCATTTGTAAAATATACAAGTTGTTTTGGGGTTTAAACTGTAGATTTATGCAGTAGAAAATGTAAACCACTTATTGCTGTAGTAAAAAACGACAAGATCAACAAAATATTATTAACTGATGTAGTTAATGTAGTATTCTTTATTTTCTGTTCGATTACTCGATACATTTTTACTATATTAAATATTAAAATGCAGAAAATGTACCCCATCACTAATAAAAGTATAACGCTATGTATAGCATTATAACATCGTATAATATGTAGTATTGTCCGAGTTTTGCTTCGCATTTTTAAAGCCAAATGTACCAAAACTACAATAATAACGGCGTGAGCATGTCTATGGGCATGAGGAGGACTTTTATTTTTCCGGAAGCTCAGTGCGTCTCGCCACATCAAGGATTTTTGTCGCTTGTTGTCGCCGTGTCCATGGAAAGTTTGTTTTCTCTTTTTTTCGCGCTCGGGGCTCCTTCCTGAAAGTTTACGCAGGTCTGTTGTTGCACGCATCCAACATGACAGAGAAATTAACGGACATCTGGGCTAGCAGGCAAGTCACGCTATTCATTTATCACAACTTTCTCTTGTAGTATTTAAAGATGGTTAATGCTTTTCGGCAGAAAAATAGCCGCAAGTGAAACATAACGTTAATCCTAATTCACTTGGCCAGAAGATTCTTGTTCTGTGCAGATAACGGAGAGCGTGGTTGTTCGAGTCGTATGAGGGAGGGGGTCTCCCGAATATGACACTCGGGAAAGTTCTCATATCGTTTATGAATAAGTTACGTGCCGCTCTCTTCCCTCCGAAATGATATTAGAGAGTTACCAATGAACTTGACGCTCGCGCGCGACAGACAGAATAGAGTTTAAAGGGATCTCGCCGTTACAGTTCAGCGCGTGCCTGGCTGGCTCGGTCCGAAGGATACGTGAACACCAGTCTCAGAAGTTGCGTCATATCGAATAGGCAATTAGTGAAATGGCAAAAGTTTCGTAGTGATTAAAAAATAAAACAAAAATATGAATCCCGCGTGCATGTGCATCCACGCACTCTGAGAACACGCTTTTGAATGGTATCCAATAGAGATGATTACGTAAAATGTTTTGTTGCGTATTTTTTTATTATTAATGTCATTATTATTATTATTATTATTAGGCGATCATAAATTCTAAAATTTCAAATAATAAATTCTAAAATTATTTTATATTGACACAGACATCGCGTAAACCGGTTTGCATGCAAATGAGCTCGGGCCAGATGTGCCTTTGTCAGTATCCTGACATCTGGACCCAGAGACCGGAAACGCTCCTGTGATGTGCGTGATGTCCATGGCATCTGTTAGAGACTGCGATTCAATTTATTAACCTGTAAATTTATTTAGATAGTGTCTGCCGTAGAATTCCAGTTACTCTTGCTGTGTGCTTCATGAATCAAGAATATATTTAATGTGGTTCTATAAACATATTGTGACGTAAGCGTTCAGTGAGCGTTTAGTTTTTATTATTATTAGCTGTCAGCCTGTGTATATTTTAGTCAGGTAGTCTCAAAACGTTAAGGTCCTTATTAAAGAAATGCTTTAAAAGTATTTAGTAAAGAAAGGTATTCATTGTTTAACATCAGTTTTATTATTTATTTTGTGCTTTTTATAGTCAAGGTCCAACGTTAACTTTATCTTCCCAAAGCTGGGTGCATAGACAAAAGATTTCTCACCTGTCATGAGCATTTCAAGCAACGGATAAAGAAGCAAAGAAACATTCTAATAAACATTGTGTTGTTCTTTCTAAAAATGTTTGACTCGCATTTGTCGAGTGTTATTTTTGGACCTTGGCTGTAATATTTGTAACGTTCATAAGTACATTATGATGATGGTTTGTGTGTGTGTGTGTGTGTGTGTGTGTGTGTGTGTGTGTGTGTGTGTGTGTGTGTGTGTGTGTGTGTGTGTGTGTGTGTGTGTGTGTGTGTGTGTGTGTGATACAGATACAAAGATGACGCGCATCTCGCAGCACCTCATCAAATATTTTTGCTATGACATGAAAACATGACAGCGTGTTGAGAAGCAACACCAACTCTTGCAATCACGAGAGCTCGTGTAAGACCTGTTCTGAGAACAGGGGATTCCGCTGCATCATACCGTTGGTCTCGGGTTGAAAGAGTCCCCCTGTTTTTGCTCTCACTGGCCCCTAACCTCCCACTCCTGTGTGAGGGAACAGTGTTTCGATGCGGGTGACTGATAAGGTCGCCTTAAAGTAGCATTCTCTGTGTGTGTGTGTGTGTGTGTGTGTGTGTGTGTGTGTGTGTGTGTGTGTGTGTGCGTGCGTGCGTGCGTGCGTGCGTGCGTGCGTGTGTGTGTGTGCGTGCGTGTGTGCATGTTTGTTCATGCACTTCCTTTTGATGAACAACCTCAGGCCTCGCAGCCTCATAAAAGCTTGGGTTTATACCTAGACTGTGTTTTCTGCCACTGCCGCAGGGCTCCTGTCATGTCTTTGTGTGCGCTAGTATCAGGAAGAGAAAGAAGGGGTATTGAATGGGCTTGTGCCAACAGAACAGGAAAAATTACAAGGTAGCATTGTGTCCCACTTTCGCTAGTCAAGAATGTTGCTATTGTGTGTTCGGAGACACAGAACGTTTGTCGAGCAGATGCACAGACATCATTGCAGCACTTTTATAGGTGCTGTACTGTACTTCAATTTGAAAGCAAACTTTGGAATGTCTTATACTGTTGACAGTGTTTGTTGTCTTTGTTTCTTGTGTGTGTGAGAATGCATGCTGATGAAATGCTAGGCATAAACAATGTATTGCCAGCAAGGTCACAGGAAATGTGACGCGAATGCGCACATATGCGATGGAGTCGAGGGAAAAACAATCCCGTGGGCCTTCTGCTATGCCTGTTTCAAAACAATTGATTTCCCAAGTTGATTGGTGTGATTCAAAATGTTAAGACGGAGGTGGTTATAAGTTGGCCGATCGTATTTTGATGTCTTTCCCAAAAAGTGTAGGCTTTAAATCAAATCACACCACATTTGTTTGAACTTCCTGTGTGAACTTAATCAGATTCTGTTAATGTAACACATCAAATTGCAATCTGTAACTTTTGCCTCTATATTGCCATTTCTCTTTGAAACAAGATTGCTTTGTGTACATTCATTTATGTTTGTTTAAGTCACATGACATCAAACTGAAGTTTTCTGCAAAATTGTACTCAACTTATGAATCATTATTATAAGCTTAAAGCTTATAAGGTTAAGAAGACAGTTTTGAACATTGGTTTTTATATACTTGTTTAATGACAGATTTTTTTCAGATGCACCGGTATATCGGCCAAAAAACAGTATTGGTCGATAAAAGCAATTTTTCACACTAACGGCTATCGGCTGATAGTTCAAAAACAGCCCATGATCAGGGCCGCTATGTCCTGTCAATCAAAAGAGGACAGGAAAATGCAATGAATTTGTGCTCTTTAGTCTTTATATAGAAAATGTTAAGAAACATCACCAGTTTGATGTTCAATATTAATAGTCATTATATGAATTAAAAACATTCAGAAAGTTAAATATTCATTTAATTTTCAGAATTTGTATTGTAGATATCACTCTGATTAATCGGGTATCAGTGCATCTTTCACCACAAATGTACATATTGCAGCTTCAAGTTTGGGCAAGGCATCACGGCATTGTTCTTGAAGCAAACTAGACCCGTCACACCTAAAACTCTAAAGTCAAAGTTCATATCTGCGTGTGAACTGTGTATGTAAGCAGTGGTCAGTAAGTCAGGGCAGGGCAGGGCAGGGCTTCCTGTCTGCGTGAATAAGCCCACTGCCTGTCTGCTTCTCGAACTCTTTATTTTTGTTTCTCGTTCTAAAGACGTTCTCGTGCTAAGTTTTCAGTCCGTTTGCACGCTCTTGAGTCATGAGGAGGAAGCAGGCACGAGATTTTGTGTGTGATTCAGCAGAATTCTGTGCATAAAATCAGTGTGTCAGACTCGGTATCGTCTAGGCACTGCTTTTATTATCACGACCCTTCAGTACAGGAAACCCACTCTATGTGTCAGGCTTCCCAAGACCCCGGGAATGAGAGGGTGCAAATGTAATGGACTCGAAGTCGTGTGTGAATACAAAGCACGGAAATTGCAGCAAGAAACAAACTGAAGACATGTTTGACCTGAGAGATGCTTGAAAGCTGTGTATGTTTGTATGTATGTGGTCCTGGTATACCTTACTTTCTGCCCAAATGATCCTAAATCATTCCAATTTTATTATGCAGACATTTGTTTTTGAAAGTTTTTTAAAATATTAGCATAGGGATTAAGGGGTGGAATATACCGTTTGTACAGAAAAGTCATTATGTCTATGCAAAATCCCCATAAAATCTGAAAACAAAATGTGTGTGTTTAGAGCAGATAGTTAGAGATTGTTTTAGTTTGCGAGACATTTCACATTACGAATCACTGTATTCACTGATTTGTATCAGATTGATGTTTAATATCAGGGATTTGAATAATCTTTTATTATGTTAGAATATAAGCAGTGTCTATTACTGTTGCTCAAGGCTAAGATGAGCAATTTGAACCTTTAAACACTTGCGTATACGTTTTTACCAGGCAGATGAATGATCCCAGAGGAACATTTTATTGCTCTTTCACAGATAAATGAGACTAGAAACAGATGAGACCATGTTAAAATGCATGATGAGTACAAATGTACAATGAATGTAGATTGATTGTAGAGATCAAATAATCTGGATAATATTAATATTAGATCTTCAATAGTATTTGATCGCAGACTGGACAAATCTGAGCTCAGTTTGAGACATTGTTGAGATCTCTTCTGAAACTTTAATGGAGACGTGTGAGATTTCAGGCTCTTCTTCTAAGGAGAAATATCTGAGACATGGGAGACTTAAGCAAAAGTTTCCGTTTGTTCTCCATTTAACTTCATTTACGTCTGAGAGAAATAATTGCGATGTCAAAAACATTTCATATGTGATTCTTCTGGGATACTTTAAATTGTATAGGGCTTTTTTCACGGCTACCCCATGAAATGTGAATTATAAATATTTGATTAGATTAATATTTGACTCAACTCAACTTTAATTATATAGCGCTTTTTACAATTTTCATTGTTACAAAGCAGCTGTACATGAGACTTATTGACTATAAGCAAAACAATTAAGTTGTATCTGTAAAAACTAGAAAGGTTTTAAGGTAAGAAACAACGTTCAAACGTCACGAACAGGCAATTTGGTTTAATCATTTGTAAATATAATGTCAAATTTGTTATTAAAAGACATATTTATATTTAAACTGTCAAAAAAAACCTGTCAAAATGATTTGCTGCATCCGGGTTACCGTGTGTTATTAGTTTTGAGAGGTTGTTATTTGGGAATAACGAACCTGCAAATGTCCCGACTGGCCAATCAGAATCAAGCATTCCAACGGGCCATGTAATAAAATAATATAAAGTGGTTACTATTTTCAAGCTTCCCAAAGTATGACAAAGGGATCTAACTGCATTGATGTTATTGAAAGGGATGGTTTACACCTTTTTTAAAACCTAGTTACTGTAAGTTGCTTACACACATTAATACAAGTGAAAAACCGAGTGAAGGAAGGAGAGGGAAGTGATTATACTCCTGGAACAGGAAATGGGTAAAAAGTATAAAAAGAATTAAAGGAAGTGGCTGTGTGTGGTACAGGGAGGTGTAAAGATGGAGAAACGCTGAAAGGAAGGAGAATGATGGAGATACTGGAAAAAAGGGACGAGACAAAAGAACGGGAATTTAACGTACGTGTGCGGAAGTGATGTTAATGTGCACAGGGGTTGCTGAGTCATTAGTGGGCTGGATGATCACTGATAGACCGTACACCCGGGGGCCAACTCGGGGGGCGGGACAGCATCACGCGGCATGTGCGCTGAACAACAGCACGAGGGCATGCACTCCACGGGACGGGTCGGGTTGTAAACACGTCTTAAACGTGCATTATTATATGCATTGATTGACTTAAAATGGTTAAGAGCAGTATGAATTTCAACACTGGTTCAGATTGAGATGGAAATGAGTTGGTAAGGCTTGTTGACCAGCTGGTTCTCGCAGGTTAATCTAGTAAAAGGATTTGTCATTATTCACCTTCAAACCTGCTTGTGACTTGTTCTTCTGTGTAACACAAAAGTTTACCGACATTCTTCAGAATTCAGAACAAAGAAAGTCATATAGGTTTTAAATGACATGAGGATGACCAAATGATGAAAGAATTTATATTTTTTGGTGAACTATCCACTGGCCCATCCAGGCCACCTAAACAAAATCCTTATAATAGATGCTTGCGTAAGGAAAGCAAACGGACCACCATCCCCTTTTGATCACTTAGCATCCTAAACATATTTTCAGCACACACCAAAGAAAACATCTACATGTACATAAGCGTGTGATGGGTGTTCCTCTCCTCATGTAGGTTACTGTTTCCTGTCACTCAGTAAGACAGCAAAGAGCACACGGTGGCGTCTAAAGAATGCCCCCTCCTCTTTTTTTTCTCTTGCTCTTGTGAGTGTTGTGGTTTTACTGATATGTTGCTTCATGTCCAAACCTACGTTTTTTTAAGCTTCTAACAGAACTTCAAGAAAGGCCCTCTTAAAGATCAATGCGTTCACCTCTCATGGCGAGTTAAACGTTCACAAGTGGCCCACATGCTAGCAAATGAGGATGTGGGAAGACGAACATGGGGATATTGGTTCCATTTGTGTCGCAAGTTCTCGCAACACATCTGGTGCTGATTTTTTTTGCTGTTGCATCCCGGCTGCATGTAGTCATCTGAGCGTGAGAGGTGCGCATTCCGCATCGAGAACCGCGGCCGTCTTTGACTGGCACCAGATACATTAAATTGACACTTTCAACTTCCACAATCTATGAAAACCTCTTTGCTTCACTTTTCACATCGAAGATGGCCTCTCAGATATTTCTTCCTCTGATCTGTGGCACGTTGGGTACGAGGTGAAGTGACAAGTTATATATTAGTCATGCTCTTCCTGTACTGGAGAGCTGAATGAGTGAATGCGTAAGACATGTTGCGTATTAAACACGTTCGTTCAAAGCTGAGCGCAGCAGAAATGCAATGTGGGTATGAGCTAAACCCAAACGGTTAGCAGTCTTAGAAAGCTGGTTGGTCGAGCATTTCGGTACAATGTTTGAAGAGAAATAATAAGACCAAGTGTTTGCCAACCCAGTTATTATCCGTAAGCAAATCAACTGAACTTTCTGTGGTGTCACGAGAAATATAAAAAATGTATTCTGAAATATGTTTTAGACCAATGGATGGATATTCCATACAAGGTTTCAGTTTTTAATGAAAGATAAGTGTAGATACATCCTGGCACAAAATATCACGATAAAAAAGACAATATGTATTGTAGGACATTTTTTATGATATGACGTCTGTTTAATCCTATTGGTTGAGCTGCCAACAAGTGACCAGCATCAATATATATAATGTTTTAATTTTTGTCATTTTAAATTGGTCTTTTATTACTTAAAACTTTCACTCTTAAGGAGTGGTTTAACTTTCTTAATTTCTTTTTAATTTTATAGTAATATTCATAGTGAAATTGTTTTCCAGTGACATCTAGTCAATATTTACAAATTTACATAGAGAAGGTTCATTTCGATCTTGATTCAGTTAAACGAAAAACATTATTAAAATTGTTAAAGTTTTTGAAATAAATCTGTTGTTTGTATTTCAGTTAGATTAAAAATATATATATGATACCTTGCTATTGTTAACCATGTATTGCATTGTAAGCTGAGTGTAGCTTAACACCCCTAAAGATTTGTATTATTTGTATTAAGCCAAAAAGTCAAATTTAGCAATGTTTAGATCCTCAGAACATAAAATTTATTCTTAAAGCTGTTGCATATGAATAGAAGTCAAAGTCTAAATAAGTAATAATTCTGTGACAATAATGTAAATGTTCATCTCTTCACAGTGACTTTCTGCTGTGCTGGTTACTGCAATGAATGGTAACGCTGTCCAGCAGACCACGAGCACTGCGCCGTCCATAGCACCTCCTTGTGGTTGGAGGGAGTTTTGTGAGTTGCATGCCAGCACCACGGCCCGAGAACTAGCCCAACACTACCGGCGTTTCATCCGAGAGCAGCCGGTTCAGGATGTGGTCCCCCCGGAAAGTTTCTCCAAGCAGTTTAGCGCCCTGTTTCAGCACCATTTCAGCTGCGAAGTGGCCAAAGATGCCGAACCTGCCCCGCAGCAACCACTCCCGCCCCCCCTACCGCCCATGACTGGCCGTCTACGCATCACTTCCTTTTCAGGTGTGCTGGATTACCGGGAGACGGTGCGCCCAGGAGCCGCTCCTCTAGTCGCTGTGTTGGCGCCCAAACCTGATGCGGGGGGCGTCGCTAGGGAACAGGAGCATTTGCTGCGTTGTTCTCCTGCAGACACTACACGCAGATCCAGACATCTCAGCCAGGAGGACGAACCACCAGAGCGGCGGAACACGCCCCCTGTTCGTAATGATGTAACTCATATTTCTGTCAGTCGACTCAAAGATAGAGTCTACCGGCTCTTTAAGAAGTACCCACAACTTGGCGAACCCTCGAGCGTTTGCCCAAGGGACGAATCGGTCCAGGGTGGCGGACCCTCAGTGACAGTTGAAAACAACGGCCAGCCTTCACCTCAGACTGCGCAGGGACCCGCCCATCGGTTCTCGCAATGGAGCATGTTGCGAGAGCGGTGGAGTCTGTTTCGTACTGTGAGACGCAGACAGGAAACAGGAAGTGTTTGTAAGGAGGGGCTTCTGCGGTACCTGGAGGTGGATGACTCTATGTCCGACACGCCCCCGCAGTGGCTACGCTGCCGCCTGCTGGTCAGGAGGACCAATGAGCATACGGCTAGTGAGAGGTACCAGCTAGAGCTCTATGACCCACCTAAGGTAAGGGGATTTTTGGGGGGCTCTCACTCCTTTTGAGAGTCTCAAACTCCTTAATCAAGAGCGGTTATTGCCATATGCCTGTATTTTGTTTTTAATTGTTTCTCTCTGAGGTTGAAGTTAAATCTTTCAGAACTCGTGGAGCCAGGCTTAGTGTCCTTTGTGTATTTGATTGGAATCTGATTTAAAAGATTGATAGTTTATCACAACTGTTCAGATTTGATTTGTTTGTCCTGTAGCGCTCTTTTCAGTGACTGAAACGTAGGCTGGTGGCATGTGCGGCTTTATTCACTGGAACATGGAGAGGTCTCTATATATAACCATTTTTTTGCAACAACATACGACAGCAAAAACTGATCGGTAAGGTTAAATGTTCAGTGTATGTAATTTAGAGGCATCTAGTGGTGAGGTTGCGAATTGCAGCCAATGGCTCACTCCGCCCCTCCCTTTTGAAGCACTATGGTGGCTGACACAGAACCAAGATGTTGTCACGTTTTCGCTTCTTTGCCGAAGGAGATAACGTATTCACGAAATGCGCTCTGTAGAGCAGTTTGTCCGTTTAGGGCTACTGTAGAAACAACATGGTGGATTCTATGTAAGGGGATGTAGTGGATGTACTGTAGATCGAAATAGCTCATTGTAAGGTCATAAACACCTAAGGTCTTTATACACCTCTGAACACATAGTTATGTTTATTATATTGCACTTCTGTCAATAGATCCTCCAAAAAGGACACATTGGACATTAAACCATGGGATTTGAATCAGATTTTAAACCACATATAGTGTAGTTTGAAACCGATTTGTACAAATCCGATTTCTTCTGTAAACAAACCAGATACAAACTTGATTCCCCCCCTTAATTACACTTGCTAAATATGATTGGATTGCAGTAAGATATGTACACAAATTTGGACAGTGTAAAAAACATTTTTTACAAAAATGAAATCCATAATCTTGAAATCAAAAGACTTGACTCATTGCACACTAATGAGGAAAGACAGTGGGCAAGACTTTCAGATTTTTTCTTGGAAAAGTGAAACTCATAGTCAGTTTAAAACACCATAAAGACGTGTACATGACAACATTTTCATGTTTGGCTAAACTATTCGAAACGAACGGCCGATTCGTTTTATTTGTTAACTGCCATGTTTAAACTAACACTCAGTTAATGCGCTGACATAGAAAACAGCTCGTTTTAAACACAGTTAATGATAGTTATATGGACACAATTACTGTTCTGTCTTCATCTCTCTCACTGTCTCGCACCATTTCACTTGGTTACTCTGAATGATGTCGGATAATTGCCGGTTTGCTAGTTCATTCCGCCGGCGAATGGCGTTGACTTGCATGGAGGGTCACGGCACAGATGTATCAAGGCTGTGATTGGCCGCTAAGGAATCTTGGCAGAGATATGAGGACTTGCTCAAAATGCCTATATAAGGTAAAGGCAACATGGGGCAAGAAAGTGCAAACACTACACTTCAAGTGTATACACTTTAATAAAAGTTAGAAACATACGCATGTGAAACCGTTAATTTGGGACATTTTATCAGTCAGTCGTTTTTCTGAACGTACATCATAAATGATTTAATTTGCATGTATTTTATGTGTGCATGCATAGAGATGCATATATAATAAGTCTTGATTCTGTAATGGCAAGCTCTATATTTGGTGTGTTAACTACAATAGCAACACCAAGGGCAGCTATGCACAGAGAGGAAGCTGCAGGCTGGCTGATAATTTCTTTGCGTGAGAAACTTTGTTTCAGGGAAGTCCTAACTTTAAAAGCAGCGTGTACACTGCAGATAAATTAGAAAGATTATCTGCAGTCAGATTTCACGGAAGGGTTATATTATTATCATGTTTAAAAGGAATTTAAAGAGACAGCTAGGCCTCCATACTTTGTCTGTGCATTGCAAATGCTGAATAAGATTCAAAGTAATCAACATGCTTTTAAAAAAAGTATTAAAAAATGTCTGGCATGTATGCAAATGTCGACACCTAAATCATAATTTCCAAATCTTCAGTTCGAATCTGTCATAACCAGAATTGCATTTCGTTTTAGCTGGAAGAGATTACAGTGTGTGAGTTTCTGCTTGAAGATCTGATGAGGACACGCTTTTTGCATAATCTCTGCAGCGTGCAGAATTATTGTATGTAAAATAGGTGTCATACACGGCTCTCTGGAGCATGTTAAATCATTCTGATTGGTCAACATGTGCATTATGTTCATATTGCTGTTGTATGATGTTTGATTATGTATTTGGTAAGCCAAATCAGCCTGTGTGGGGTTAATCAATATACAGTTTTGTCTTTGGTTGTTTATCTATATTTTGTTCTTGTTTTATTGGTCACAATAGAGTCCCGCAGTGATGACGTATTCTTGTATGCAAACCCCGGAAGCGAATTAGCATTTTAGCATTTCCCGTTCTATCGCCCCAAAGTCTGTGGGTGATTAATATTTTCACGTTTTAATCTATGACATAAAACACACCAGTTATAACCCGCTAGTCATTTTTTTGTGAAGCTTTATCGTGTCTTAAAAACGACTACTTCCTTTGGCGGCGACGTTAGACATCATTGTGCATATAAATCTCACAAATAATGCAACATGGGCACAAATCTTGAAAAACGTGGATGGGGATTCATAAAAGGAAGTCATAGTGAGTAAATCAAGGTGAGTAAATTATCATCTTCATTTTTGGGTGAACTATACGCTTTCCTGTAGCTCAGTGGTTAGAGCATGGCGCTAGCAACGCCAATGTCATTGGATCGATCCCAGGGGATTGCACATATTAAGAAACAAATGTATAGAACAATGCAATGTAATTCGCTTTGGATAAAAGCGTCTGCCAAATGCATAAATGTAAATGTAAACTATACCTGTTTTCCATTTGATATGACGTGGCGACCCACGACACATTAAGTTATTTACGAATCAGGGCATCATTCTGTCTGAACGTGTCTTATTTGCTGTGCAACAATTGCAACCATGGCTATGGAAAATATTTCTAATTCTAGAAAACCGCATCCTCCCATCTGGAGCGTATTAGTGCTTCACATTGACCCTGTACACATGCACATGCTCACACAACTACATACATTTCTAGCCTTTAACAAGCCACTAACATCTCAATCAGATTAGCAACACAATTTGAAGTGTAGAAACACAACCACAGTCTGCACAGATTTCAACCAAATCCAAGTTTATGTTTTTGAAAAATGAAAAAGATTGATTTACTAATTGATTAATCGCAACGTGTTTTTTTGTCATTGTATATTTTAACATAGAGAAACTCGGTTACACTATTTTTCCTGAGAGTGGTTTAGATCTTTTGCTGCAGTTTATATGTTTCCATGGAAACACAGGCTTCTCTGATTGGTGGAAATCTTTTCAGTATTATAATTAGCCAATTTCATCACTATGAATTGCGCTATTTAACATGTTTTATAAAGACATTTCTACATGATCAAACTGACTTTCACAGAAAAACATTATCACGTAACAATCTCTGATTTCACGATTTAAACGTTTTTTACATTATAGCCAAAAAATCCGTTTGAGATTTTGAGCTCTGGAATGTGACTGCTTTGCTGTGTTGACTTGGCCTCATTGTTTTCCACTTGCCTTTTAAAGAAATGGACTGAAACCGAGGCAGTCTGAGTCAAAGTTTCGTTTCCTAATGTGAGCATGAGCAGAAAGCTCTGACCTCGTACTCCTGGTTATCGATATGAGAATCTACACTTCAATAAGTAGGCCACATGCCCGTTTCCCCGAAAGCACAACACTTGACAATTTAAAACCAAGAATTATATCATAATAACCAGGTGCATACACATTCATTTATAGAGATCTGCACGAACGCACACACCTGCAGATCATGCACGGCTTCACATGAAAGAGATTGGTTTTGCATTTGTATTATTTTAAGTAAGTAAGTAATTGCATGCATTGTTGTAAGACTTGTACATCTTTTCTCTTTTCATCATTTGGAAATGCTTTTTTGATATTTTTGTTTCATTTTCCTATACAGAAAATGTGAATGCTAAAATCAGCAGGTGAAGTAGATGTAGATTTAAAAAGATTAAGGAATAAACCCTTAACATCCAATATCGATTGCACGAGGTCAACTTTTTGTCATGCATTCCCCATTTATTTAAAAGCATTATTTTTACAGCGGATATGTGAGACGATTGTTATGGAGTTTAATATCTGAATGTTTCTAGTTTGTTTTGTCTGTGACCATCTGCTTTTTTGATTCATTGAAGCCGTTCAGTCATTAGTGAGCACACATCCATCTAGTTTCAATGTAAGATGACACTTTATAGTGTAAAGCCTCCCACGTAAACCCAGTCGAGATAAAGATTCATTGTGTGCTTTGCATATGGCAGCTCTTCATTTTGTGTGTGTGTTTTGGGAGCTATAGTCAGAGGACAAACAATGCCATGTTGGTGGTGGGCGTTTGATCAAAATATTGACGTTGTGTACAGTTGTAGTGTGTTGAGTGTTATTACGCTGCACGGTCCTGTGGCGTTGTGTTTTCATTTTATGAAATAAAATATGCACGACAAGCCATTTCACAGGGTTGTTTGGGTTTTTTTCAACACAAAATTGTTGGGGAGTGTGCATGAAGTGAAGTGTGCAAGCCTAATGTTGTTAAGCTCCTCTCCATGCCAGCATTTTTTATTTCCCGGTCAAAATTTATGAGCCAAAATTAAACTTTTGTGGCTTCTGAAATATTATTTGACTGCACTATTGGAGCAAAACTCACGCAATATCCACGTAAACCTTCCTTTAGGAACAGTACCAGCCTAAAAATGAACCACTTTCTTTTACCTCTGCAACACAAAGGGCACTATTTAGAATAGAATGTCCAAACTGTCTTTCACACAATAAAAGTGAAAATGGCGACCATTGATTGCATAAATTATTGTATGAATAGGGTTGTAACAATATTATTTATATCGTGTTATCGCAATAGCAAAATCGTCTCGTGGTCACATGATTAAACGATAGGTCTTCCGGGCCTAACATAGAGAATGTTAATAATAGATAATAAAAATAATAGATGTTATCTTTACAAGGTCCATCTGGTGCATTATTATTATTTTAAAATAATAATATTATATAAAATATTATATATTATTAAAATATTATTTTATTTTATAAAGGGATTTTTAGGTCATTTCACCCATCTCATACTATAACTCATACCTCTAAGCAACAGTTATGATTAGAGGATAAAGAAAAGAGGATGCTTATGGCACATTTCCAAATCATTTGTCATTTTGAATACGTCTGTTGTAAGCCTACTTTCATGGTGCTTTTATGTTCTTTTTGAACTTTTACAGCTCCAGTCCCCACCCGCTTTCAGTGTATATTACAGAGCCACATGAGTAATCTTCAGAACCTCTTTATGTGTGTTTGACAAGAGAAAGAAGTATTATTACTCAGAATAACAGATAAGCAGAGGACATAAATAGTCAAAAATGTATTTTGGGGTGTACTGTCCCTTTAACTAGGTGTCATTTCGCTTATATCTGAGACTATTTACAGTGTTTTATGTTTGCATTCCATGCATTCAGGCATTGATCATACAGGTTCTGAAAGGGCTAAAGTGACTCGTAGTACCGCTGACGGTTGACTCTGACAGCTTTTGTTTTCAGTTTTGTTGCCCTGATGTAAACACATGGTGTTAGGTTCCACAGTGTGGTTTTCAAGTGTGTGTTCATGTGGAAAACATGCCACACAGCTCTTTCATTTGTGTATCAAAGGTGTTTGCTGGCTGCGTGTGTGTTGTGTCTGTTTTTGTGTGGACTCACAGCTGTTTTAGAGTAGACCTCGTTGTTAATTGTAATGTGCTCCAAGGTTGCCACATGCTGTGCTTAACACGTGTAATGGAAAATGTTATATAATATATAACATAATAGGCTATATATTTAATATAGTATTCATAAAAATAACAAGCTAAAGGAATAATTTAAGCAGATCGTGCCCATCATACATTCAAATCATTAAAATTGGCGCGGTTGGCAATCAAACTGCGTTCTGTGCCTGAGCAACAAACATAAATACTCGAAACATTTTTCTAAACTAATCTAAACCTAATAAAGAAACGAAACGAAATATAATTTACCATTCAAAACAAAACTGAACAATATTAATGCTTTTTAACTATTTATTTATACAATACTATAGTTTATTCTAAACTATTTTAACAGTTTAAACGGTGTCATTCACATCATTAATTCAAATTCCTGCTCCAGCGCAGTTGGCAATCAAACTATGCGTTCTGCACCTGAGCCACAAATCAAAAAATACTCCAAACATTTTTCTAAATTAACTTAATAACTAAATGAAACGAAATATGAATAATTTGCCATTAAAAACAAAACAAAATTATTTGATGGTTGCAGCCGTTTCAACAGTATCATTCCCATCATTCATTCAAATCCGCGCTCCAGTGCAGTTAGCAATCAGACTTAGCAGTTAGCAATGCGTTCTGCACCTGAGCCACAAAAAAATACTCCAAACTATTTTCTAAATTAACTTTTACTTCACGAAATGAAACGAAATATTAATAATTCATTAAGAGCGGCCAAATCAACAATTTTGTACATTCTGAGAAAAGTAGATAAAAGTGGTGATGATGACATTATCCTCTCCATGATAAAGAAAAACACATTCACACGGTCTTGAATGTTCCTGGCGTCTTTCTGATGGATTTGTTGTGTTTTTGAAATCTAACTATGGTCTGTTTCACTTGCATGGAGATCTCACTGAACCCCATGGTGTGGGTTCACAGCAACAGCTTCCAAATGCAAACACCACACGTAGAATCAACTCCAGACCTTTAACATGCTTCATTTTTGAAGAAATTATTTAAGGAAAAGCCCATACCTGTGAATAAAACCGCGTTTGATTCAACTGTCCAATTACTTTTGGTCCCTTGAAAAAGGGGGGAGCTTCATATTAAAGAGCAGAGGTGGACAGTAACGAAGTAAATTTACCTGAGTACTGTACTTAAGTACACTTTTTGAGTATCTGTACTTTACTTGAGTATTATTTTTTTCTGAGTACTTGTACTTTAACTTCACTACATTTGAAAGACAAATATCATACTTTTTACTCCACTACATTTATAAAAAGGTCCAAAAGTAGAAAATGGTTTCTATGCAGCGGGGTTTCCTGTGTGCTCAATTTATCTGGCTTGCGATCTGCCAGGACCTTTTACTGTTGCCAAGTATTTCAGTTTTTCTAAGCTCGCGGTTGTCCGGCAAGCTTTGAATGGCCTATTTGGCAGATTTTTTACGCAAATCTGGCAACTCTGGGATCTTCCCCGCTAAACTAGTGTAAACGTAGGCACTGCTACACCGTTGATAGCGCTCTAAAAAGACAAATAGAACAATAAAAGACGAAAAAGGCACATGTTAAAGTGTGGTGTAATCATCTGTGGGTTACGATCAGTCAAAGATCGTAGAAACATTGTCATGAAAATGATCGGCATAACGGCTAAACGGTAAATAAGCATCACATACACCTTGAGCTACGCGTGCGTGTTAACTTCTGATCTGCTGCTGTATCATTTAAAGCGATTTGGAAAATGAATGATGTTTTTACTGAAGTAACTATAGTTGAAGTATTCCTGTTGAAATAAAAACAATAGAACCCTGCCCAAAATACAACATAACATGTAATGGATTTAATGGTTATAATGGGAATTGTACTATGGATACTTGTTGTCTACTTGTATGTGATGGATTCTATTGGTGGGATGGTAAATCCTATTGGAATAAAACCCAAAACACACTACAAAGAGGAATTTAATTTAAAAATCTCATTCTAATTAAAAAATTCATTGTTTTTTTTCAGCAGGGATGGTATTTGCATTAAAACCACAGTATCCACAAATTTACCATTTTCTAAATATAGGAACCATACTCCAATTAATAATCTTTAGTAAAACCACAGCAACTAAACATACCATAGTTTCATTATATTCATTATTATACTAGCTATAGTTTATGTTTGTAGTTAAATTATGGTAATAAGTCCAACAAACACATGGCTTCTACACTTTACTATTTACAAGAACCTTACTACTTACTGGTAAATTGCTGCTAAAACTGGTAAAGGGAATATACAAAATAAAAGAACACTGCTCATAAATACATATAGGCCTAGGGGGCTAATGAGGATAATTAGGCTAAATGATCATACAGGATTATATCTAAACTAAACATATGTGTGCTAAACATATAAAGCTCTTAAAGGAGTTGCTCACTGCAAAATTTGCCCCCATTGACTTTCCATAGTAGGAATAAAAACTACTATGGAAAGTCAATGGGGGCAAATTTTGAAGTGAACTACTCCTTTAATACAACTGATACTGTGAGCTACTCTGTGTATTCAGTAGGCTGCTTCAGAGGCATAAGGTATACGACAATAAAACAATGCACAGCTGACATAAAGGAAATTTACTTTTAATACTTGAGTACTTTTAAAAGCACGTACTTCTGTAATTTTACTTAAGTAAGAATCTGTCTTTACAACTTTTACTTGTAGTGGAGTAATATTTGACCAGTAGTATCTGTACTTTCACTCAAGTAAGGAAGTTGTGTACTTCGTCCACCTCTGTTAAAGAGCTGTAATTCCTAAAGCCTTCAGCTAATCTGGATGTAAAGTGTGCACTTTAAAACAATAGCCATTATGAAACTGTAACTTGAATATAATCTGATACACAGTTAAAATAACATAAAAATGTGCTTCTGTCCAAATATTTATGGACCTAACTGTATCTGGTGCCTTTATGGGAGCTGCGTCACATTTGCATGGAGAAAGCTTTGTTGATTATAAAGGAAACAAGTGATTTATAAGCCAGAAGAAATTTGTCACCTGAGAATATCTCAAGTATCGTTTCCTTTGTGGTCATGCGTTTCAGTTCGCATTCACTTTGCTTTGACTTTCACGGGATGA
This sequence comes from Triplophysa rosa, assembly GCF_024868665.1. Classification (NCBI taxonomy): domain Eukaryota; kingdom Metazoa; phylum Chordata; class Actinopteri; order Cypriniformes; family Nemacheilidae; genus Triplophysa; species Triplophysa rosa. Next base: position 32,139,775 of record NC_079891.1, on the reverse strand, counting down.
AAGAAGGCCGAACAGAACAAATTGTTAGCATTTGAATATCTGTTGGTTCCTATGGCCACGCCTTGCCTTTTGCTATGTCCAACAAGCTGTTCTATCAGTGCTTGTTCTGCTGTTTTAGCAAACACATTTTTGTAATCATTATTTATGATTTCGATTAGTTGTCTTAGGGCGCTTTCTCAGCTTTAGTTCGGTTCATTTGGTCCGGACCAATGGCAAAAAATTATACATTATAGCATTTTTCAGCGGTGTTGGTTCCCGAACCAGTTGAAACGAACCAAAATGCAGTCACGTGACAACATCCACATCACTCGTTGGTTGGAACGTATAAACTGCTTTTTTAAACTAAATAAACTCACCGTCAATATCGTGTGTCAGATGTGGTAACGTTAGCCCGGTCAACTGTGCTAGCATCAGTCGCATCATTGTTAGCGGTGATGGCGATCTCAACAACATCCACCGGATCAACGTCCGGTTTTGTCCCAAGTATATTATCGAGGTCATCGTACCAGGGGAACTTGTACATCCCGCACTTGGATGTACTGCTGGCGGAGTTTCTTTACCTTAACCCGGCACTGTTCCACAGATCTATTAAACCCCCTTTCCCTGAGTTGTTTGCTAAACAGTGAAAATATCGTTGTGTTCTTGTGAGTTTTCGAAAATTGGGATGTAATGTGGTCATCAGACCAAATTTCTATGAGGCTCCGCACCTCCTCACAACTCCAAGTTTGAAGCTGCCAAGCTAGTGCAAATTGTCACCAAACACTTGTCCTCATTTCATAATGCACAGCGCAGCTGACTTTAGTCCAAAAAAGTGCAGTACTTTTTGCATTTGGGTCTGTTCGAGGTCAGATCACGTTCTCGCCACAAACGAACTGCTCCAGGGTTTAAGCTTATTTAGTCCGCTTTTGGTGTGCACTCGAGTCCGATTGCTGCATTCACACCTGCCCAAATACGTCCTTTTCACATGACATCATGCATCTTCCGTTCTGCCGCGAAGCAGTGTATCGTTACTTCCGCTAGCACTCCAGTTCATAATGTGGCGGTAATGCACCTATAAGCTGGTTTGCCAACCGCCAGTAAAACTCAAGAAGGTACTTCCGCTAGCGCCTCAGAATGGAGTTTACCAAGTCCCTTGCACATCTGCCAAAAATACGACTAGATTATGTACAACGTTGTGACAAGCAGAGCGGGACGAGAGAGATGCGAGACCGGTGCAACGCGAAGTTCCCTCACGGCCCTCGTCCCGCTCTGCTTGTCACAAGCGTCTTGCAGACAAATTTTCGCTAACGACAAGATCAAAGCTAGAGAAAGGATACAAATTCTTCGTTGAACAGTACCTGTTTGATTATGAAGGTAAGTGTTTTGTTTTCTTTTTGTGTTAGCGAAGGTGCTAGGATAAGTACTTGAATACGTGTTCTGTCAAATTTTTTCACTGTTGTTAAATTCCAGCGTGACGGCAAAACGGAAGTTCTTCTTGTTTTTTGCAAGACGGATGTTATGATACACTGCTTTGCGAAAAGGTGGAAGTTAAGAGACGTCATTGTGAAAAGGGCCTATGCGCACCAAGAAGAAAATGAATTCTAGTGCGATTCAACCGTACTAAATGAGTCGGGTGTGAAAGCACTCTTAGAATTTCCAAAAATTGGCCAATGTTAACTCGACAATTGAATCTAGTTTGGAGTTAAAAATTGTATTACTTATTCTTTATTTTATTTTTGAAATATTTAATCTTGGATTACTGTTCCATAAAAGCAGAAATGATATATATTTGCTTTTGACCAAAATGTTATAAATATTGAGAAATATATTTTCTCGTACTATTGGTATCGCCAGCATTGTATACACAGAGTCAGTGTCATTACGAAGAGTTCGTATGGGCTTTGTCGCAGCTCATTTGCTAAACCTGCATCCGCCAAGCTGGTATACCTGACCTCACTGAGCTACCAATGGAAAGCACCGCCTGTTCCCCTCCATCTCTCTCACTTTGTGTGTATGTGTGTAGGTGCTGTGGTTCGTCTTCTCTAGTCCGTAAACAGGATGCTCGCTCGACCTGTGTGAATATGAAGTTGAATATGAGTAGCTGCGTATGTGTATTGTGATGTGCCATTGTGATTCTCTGCACTTTCAAGCAAACCATATTGCTTGTGTTTATTACTATTTGAACGATCTGTAATGCTATGAAGCCTCTGAAGATTTGAATGTAAAGCTGCAGAGAAACTGCTGAAGCCATTTAGAAATGGATTGAAGAGAATTATCTGTTTTGTCCAACACATTAGTGTTTTGTTTTGTAATGCTGTAGTGCATTAAATATGTGACACATGGTAAGGTGCTCTAGATTGCATGAAAATGTTTTTTTAAGAAAATGATATTTGTCCATCATGGGGAGCTTTTGAGTGACACAGGAAACTTGCTTTTTTCTTACATTTTTTTCCACTTTTCTTACACACTCTCTCTCTCTCTCTCTCTCTCTCTAACTCTAACTTTCATGTGTATTTTCTCAGTACTGTGTTAAGCTGTGGTGGAGCGGCAGTAAAGGTCAGAGTGATTGACACTCTATTTTAGCAGCTCGCAGCAGTGCTGGGAGATAAATAAACCAGGGATTGTAAAAATAAAGCCTGTGAAAACTAGAAAGATATGAAAATGTTCAGAGCCAGGTAGGGTCAGCGTTTAGCCCGGCCTGGCGCACGTGTGTTTTAAAGTCACATCGTTACACGTTGAGTACTTTTTTACGTGCCGAAGTAAAGGTGCATTCACACTGACCACAATTTAATAAAATCTGAGGTTGTTGAGGACCGACAGGTGGATCACTTGACATGTAGAACTTGGAGATGCGTTTATTCTTATAAGAATTAACATTAAAATCTTAATCAGGAAAATCAACAAACTTTTAACCAGAAAAACAAATAGCATTAAAATGTACTGGGGAAAAAAGCTGTAAAAAACGCACACACACCATACCTACTGTATATATACACCTACCTACCTACCTATATCTATACTTACCTACCTAACTATATGCGCATGTGTGTGTGTGTTCATTTTTGTATGCTTGTAGATATTTATTTAATGTGAAGGTATTTATTTATTCACAGAAACTTCATCATATATAGGCACTTTAGTAAATAGATGTTGCATTTTCTTTCAAATGATAACTCTCTTTATAAATCTGATTTTTCAAAATCTCAGATGTCGCTCTTTCAAGTGACTTTTTTGCTACTGATAGTGTTGTATCGTTTCTAGATTTCTTTCCTCGTTGTTATTGCCAATTTCATAATCTGACTCATTCTGAAACATATGTGACTAAAATCAAAAGTAACAATTAGGAAGCGAGTTATTCAGCCGAACGACACGCTGTCTCTCGAGGTGTATTTAATCACACACGTGTACAAACACGTGTGTGTTAAGTGATAAATGAAATGTATTTTTAATTGATTTCTTTTGTTTGCTTACTCCAGTGAAATGTGTCCACTGTGTTCTTGGGCTGGAGGACTCACGCATATCGACATGTGCATTTATGCATTTTGCAGGTGCTTTCATCCAAAGATATTATTTTATCAGTATGTGTGTTCCCTGAGAATGAAACCAGCAATATCCTCGCTGTTCTATCAATTGTGCTATGGGAATACTATACTGACTGCTGTTTTTATGGGGTTGACTGGACTTCCAGGCAGGAAATGCAGCTGGAGTCATGTCAGAAAAAAGATAAACAACATTGTACACAGCTTAGCAAACAAAAAACAGGCCATACACGGCAAGAGAAATTGAGCTTTAGTGCGTACAGGAGAAATGTCTGAGTTCTGTTGTCTGTGATCATGATCTGTAAGAGTCAGCGGTTTAGCTTTCACTGAATGTAAAGTTGTTAAATTTGTGACGCACCGAAAGATATCATCCAGACAGTGATTTAAGGTTGGATTTGTTAACAGAACATAAACTAAGAATAATCAATTCGTTTATTAATCTTAATGTTAATTTCAGCATTTACTAAGACGTTTATTAAAAATTTGTATCTGTTACATGCGGAAAATGATTGTCAGTGCAGGTTAGCTAATGCAGCGCAACCTTTTTGTAAAGTGTTATCAGATATTTCATATTTTCATATTAATGTCTTTGTAAGAAATATAAATTATTAAAATAATAATTAAAAACAAAATATATTAAAAATATAAATTATTTTTATTAGTTAGTAGTAGTAGTATATTTTTATATATACAGCCGGGAAACCATTTTTAAAAAATTCAATTTTTCTGAATTTACTATTTATCAATATGTGTTACTGGAAAATATCATTTAAGTTTCATTCTGTGAACTACTACCGATATTTCTCCCAAATTTCAAACAAAAATAGTTTTTATTTGCATTTATTTGCAGAAAAAGAAAACTGGAGAAACAGTTCAAAATAACATAAAAGCTGCTCTGCAATGCAGAGAATACTGCAAAGAAAACAAGTTCATATTTCCTTGTAAGCAATACAACAGTAATTTTTTTACATGTACAGTATTTAAAAAAGTTCAACAATTATTTTTTTATGTGATAACCTTGTTTTTATCACAATTTTCATGTGTCTTTTACATTGCTGTTTAATGACTTTGTCACTCCTGAGGTTTGATTTTGTTGAAATTCAACAGACACTGGACTGGAATGACCACAGTACATGTAGAAATGCTGATTAAATGAAAATTTGGAATGGTCTCTTCATTTTGTCTGTAGCTGTATGCATGTATATATTTGGATTTGCTGTTCAAATTGAGTTCTCAATTCTTGGTGGCCTGTACTCCAACACAAACTAAGCCCGCTGTAGTATTAAATATCTTACAGCTGGCAGTGTAATAGTCTTGGAGCTTATTTTGTTTCACGGAAATCTGCCCGAGAAGGTCAATAGTAGGCTACGTACAGTTACAGACTTTGGCAGGGAGGTCTGTTGCTCCACAGACTTTGGTAGGGAGGTGTGTGTGTGTTCATGTTTGTATATCCCGGTGGGGACCTAAACCTGAATGCACATCAACACATGGGGACTCGTGTCACCGTGGGGACCAAAATTGAGGTCCTCATGGGCAAAAAAGATTATAAATTGTACAGAACAATATTTTTTAAAAATCTAAAAATGCAAAAAATTTCTCTACGATCTTTAGGTTTAGGGGTTGGGTTAGGGATAGAGGATAGAATATACAGTTTGTACAGTATAAAAACATTACGCCTATGGACTGTCCCCACGGACATGTGTGTGTGTGTGAGACTCACCGAAAATGAGACATTTCTTTGCACGCCGAGTTGTGAATGACAGAAACTGTTCTGCTTAATTCTCTGGGGGCGGTTTCCTGGACAGGGATTAGCCTAATCCAGGACTAGGTTTTAGCTAAATTAGGATATTTAAGGCGTTTTAAAAAACATACTTTACAATCAAACATTACTGTGTGCATCTTTATCGCACTGATATATTTTAAGATGTGCCAAGTTGTTTTCGATCAAGATGGCACTAACATTTTAATTAGTCTGGGACTAGGTTTAAACCCTGTCCGGGAAACCGCCCCTTGATGTGTCAGATTAGATTTAAAGGGATACTTCACCCAAAAATGTTTAATTCTGTCATCATTTACTCACCTTCGAGTTGTTCCAAATCTGTATACATTTCTTTGTTCTGATGAACACAGAGAAAGATATTGGAAGAATGCTTTTAACCAGACAGATTTTGCCCCCCATTGACTCCCATCGTAGGAAAAAATACAATGGTAGTCAAAAGTGCCCCAGAACTTTTTTCTGTCCTACATTCTTCAAAACGTCTTCTTTTATGCTCAACAGAACAAAAAAAATGATAAACTAATTTTTCCTACTATGGGAGTCAATGGGGTGAAAGATCTGTTTGAAGGACAATCATCTTTCCCTCTCTGCTCAGATCAAAGTCAAATGTCATCATTTGTCTTAAATTATAGGTCAGACTGTAATGCACTTTTATATTTTATTGACTTGGTAGACTTCCGGCTGAACAATGTAGTGGGAAAACTTGATTCTTTTATTCATTTTTTAGGGGGGGGATTTATGAGTTTGTGGTGAACATGTTTGCTCTCATATAAGATTGTAATGCTTTGTGTGATCTTTGATGTATTATGAATGCAGCTGCTACTGTACCATACTATATACTAGGGATGTGCGAGACTAATCGACTAGTCGTTTTTATTAACTACAGTTTATTCATTTGGTTTATACTCTAGAATAAAATAGTATGCTATGTAGTTTACTAGTAAATATGGAAAAATACAAAATGTCCAGTTTTCATTCAATACCAGCCCACAAACTGAAAGTGTATCATTCAGTTTTATATAATGTGATATGTAAACATTACTGGAAAGTTTAGCTGAAAAGAAAGAAACTAAAATTGTGATTTCATAAAAATTGTCACTTTATGTGTTTCAGGACTACAAAACTGCAAAGCTAGCCGTATCCTGTTCAGATATCAAGGAGATACGACGCTGTAATCGACTAGAAATGCCTGACAACATGAACACATTTGTCTTAAAGGTAAACAGATGCTCAAAAACACACAAAAACATAATAATTTCTTCCAAAATACAAGTTACTAAAGTTTTAGTATTTTTATAAAGTAATATTAATGTGGAGCTTCAAAATGGCCGAAAAGCTGTTTAGAATTAGTTTGTTGTGTCATTTTTCATTCATACCAGTGGAAACTAATAGAATAACCACAATTTAACGTTGTTTCTTGTACATCTGACAGTAGTGATTCATAACTGTCTTTTGATTTTTTTTTTTGGTAAATGTATGAATTGCATTTTATTAGGTGCAGGCATTTTAAATTGGTTAAAAAATTGATTCAACATCTCCAATAATAAAAATCAAATGTTAGACTGTTTTTCAGATGATCTGTGAGTTAAACTGATGGGGAGACATATTTCACCCAAAAAAATTAAGAAACTTATTAATTATTCATTTTTTATTACAAAAGTTCTACTGAGCATTTGTAATGAAATTTGCTAAATAAAGCACCCAAATGGTTGTGTGTATTATATTTTTATATATTAATTACTTATTATTAAATACTATCGTAAAGATATGTTTCTGATTGTAGCTGTTTCATACTGTAAATATGCATATAAACACACATAGCCATAATTCTTGCCCGTTTGTCTGTGAATCCAAATATCTCAAGCACACATCAATTCTGATCTTTCTCGAGCCTGAAACTGAAATAGAGAGTTACGCCTTTGATTTTTATCTTTTACTTTCTGCTGAACTTGTCGTGATATGTGAAAAGATTCAGCGAGCGTGTTACACCATTGCTACTTTTCGTGCCAAACATTTGTATAAAACTTTATAATTATTGATTATTTTCCATGCACTTTTCTCTAGATTACACAGACTATTTAAAACTTAATTTAAGAGGTAAAATGGTGACTTCATCTTTGGTGACAGCACCTAAAAATATACACTTCCTTCTGCATGTACAAATATTGATGTTAAACTGACGGGTGTGATATATTAGTAAAGAAAGACATGCAAAGTTGCAGAATACTCGATATTTGTTCTGGAAAAAATTGCCACACTGTCATAGTTTGCGAAACATGCTTTTATATATAACACTGATTCAGTACATAGAATTTTTTTCTATTATTTATTTTATCACCTGTAATGACCAAAGTGTGCGAGGGCAGTTTTTATTTGTTTGTTAGCTGCACACAAAATTCAAGGTGAAACAACAAATCCAGAAATAAATCAAATAATCAGCCTCCATCTATTCATGAAATACTGTATTTGGCTAAGAATAAACATTTCTCTATTAATTGTCCCTTGAGCGCTCCAAAATATAACTGACTTATGCCCGAATCTTTATTTTCTCATTTTTCCCTTCGCCCGATGACCCTCAACCCACGCATTTCTCTCTCTCTCTCTCTCTCTCTCTCTCTCTCTCTCCCATCAGGTCACTGGTCATCCAGGTAGTTTTATATTCGAGACAGAGAACGAGCAGCAGGTGAGCTCTTGGACCACAGAGCTCAGAGAGTGTATCTGCAGCAGGTGAGATCATCTGTACTAAACTCCAAACATCTGCAAAAGTTCCTGACATTCCTCTACTGAGAAAACCCACTCATTTCCTCTTACACACAGAGAGAAAATAACTCGCTTTTAATAAAACTGAAATCCGTTCAGTTTGACCTATTGTGATCGACTAAATCTCAATGCAGTCCTTTAAAACCGTTTCTGCGCTGGCGCACATGTGAAAAGACATGTCCTTACGTACATTCTGTATGTTCTGCATATGGTATGTTTGTCGAAAGTGATGTGTGTGTGTGTGTATGTGTTTCATTTCCTTTTATTGGTATGAGGGTACTGAGAACTGAAGCCCGTGTGAATGTATAAATGTGAGTTAGGAAGAGAGAGAGAGAGGTCTTCCTGTTATTCTGATTACTAAGAATCTCAAGAACTCGACTCAGCACATCTCATTGGCCTCTTTCTCTCCATGCCATCACTTCTCTTTCTTCATTCTTCATGCAGTCTATGTTTCATAGACCTCTCGCAATGTTATGTCTGATTTGGCTTCACCCCGCGTGCCGCAGTGTTGAAATAAGAGCGTTGTACAGTGTTTTTTCTTTTCCACGAATTACAACACACATTTCCTGACTCGAACCAAAAGCTTTTGTACTGCTGCCTCCCGCAGCTTCCCCAAAACCCCCCATCTCTCTCTCTATCTCTCTCTCTCAGCCTTTTTTACTGTATTTGTTACTTATGTTTAGAAACGCTTACTGACATGTCTCTCTCAACTATTCCTGTAGTATGCTAAAGGGGTGCACAATTAACATCTAAAACAATCATAGCCATTACGACCACAGCTGTGTCACTTCGTGTAAGGAAATTGTATTTGTCTAAAACCTTTTTTGCTTTTTTACTTCTGCTCTAGCTTCTGTACTGCACTAGTTTACTCTTGAATCTTGGCCTTGCCGCATCACAAGTATTGTTGGTTGCTCTTGTATGATGTGAATTGATGTGTAAGTCTCTTTTTCTCAGCACTAACTTGTTGTCTAACGTAAGGCTCATACAATATTAAAAGTAGAGTTCACCCAAAAATGTAACAAAAAAACCCTCATGATTAATTCTCCTCATGTCGGTCTGACCTGTATGAGTCTTTCTTCTGTGGAACACAAAAGAAGATATTTTGAGAAATGTCTTAGTGGTTCTGTGTCCATACAGTGGAAGTCAATGGGGGCCAGTGATGTCTGGTTGCAAACATTCTTTAAAATGTCTTCTTTTGTGTTCTGCAGAAGAAAGAAAGTCATACAGGTTTGAAATGACATGAAGTGAGTATTAATGTAAGAATTTTTTTTTTGGTTGAACTGTTCCTTTAAGCGTCTTGCATGTCCAAATGCTTTGTATGCAGGTCTAAACAAACTGATGTTATCAGTTATTAATGAAAGCTTTACAAATGTCTATAGTAATTCTTCATTGTGCATTTAAAGAATGTTTACGTGGGTGTGTGATTCCAGGTCAGATAGCGTGGATGGAGATCCATTTCCTGTCGGTGACTCGCTTAATGTAGCTCGCAGAGGGAGCGCAGAGCCCAGCAGCCAGAGTGAGTCTCACACACATAGTATATATTTGAGTTTCTACATTTGGCGGGCGTATTTATCCAAACTGACTTGCATTGCATTCAATATGTACATTTGATCAGTTTGGGTGTGTTCCCTGGGATTCAAACCCACAACCTTTGCGCTGCCAACACAATGCTGAATTCACTGACCTACAGGAGCATATAACAAAACATGACTTCTATTGTTGTATATATATATATATATATATATATATAAGTTGAATTTTTAAATATATAGGCTTCTCCTAAACATTCAGTTTAGTTTTAAAAAATACGACATACTACAAAAACTCATAACTGTATGTATGAATCATTTTCCTGTTGAGGATGTCCTTAAATGTCCCTTAGGAGGTTTTGTCAGATTTAGCCCGCTCTGGAAACAGTTTGTCCCTGAAGAATAGCATTAAAAACACGCACGTTAGCACACGTTCACATCGCCACCGCCATATATATGTTTTTGCTTATATATGCAGACACTACACTCCCATTCTGACACAGACCGCTGAGTTTCTGAGAAAAGTTTACTTTAAAATGTCACCATGAAGTCAACATTTGAATTAATTGAATGACAATGTAAATATAAAGATTACTGCTTACATAAATAGTTTGAATCTTTCACTGTTATAGTACGTTCTTCCATTAAATTGGTTTTCCTTCCTGGATGATGTTTTCAAGTCTTTTAGCATTTCAAGTCTAATTTCAAATGTTTTACTCATAAATATGACACATTACTCATTGCAAATGCTGTTTATTTCTATTAACAGACTAGGTGATGCTAGAGCTTTCGACAATGTGATAAACGTTTCAGATGTTCCTATAAACATTTTTAATGTTCTTCGCAGGCTCTCCGGTTTTTGGCCTAGCAGAGCACGCCTACAATAAAACGGATCACTTCTTGTCCTCTTACCCATGGTTCCACGGGCCCATATCACGTGTGCGGGCCGCCTACCTTGTGCAGCATGCCGGGGTCAGTGGTCACGGGAACTTCCTGGTCAGACAGAGCGAGACGCGGAGAGGAGATTACGTGCTTACATTTAACTACCAGGGCAGAGCGAAGGTAATGACCTTCATCGTCCTCATTATGACTCGTGGCAACATTTTCGGTTTGGATTTGGCAATATGTAATTGATCATAATAGGATGTTTATATCAGGATAAAACGGATGCTGTTGTTCGACTGCTGTTTTACAGACATGAACCCCTCACGGTTCTACAGAATCTAGTTTTGATCTTTACTGTTGTGTAAATGTACTTTCACAGTCCGTAAATGTATGAAAGAAATTGGGTATGTCTGTATTTTTTTTCTCTTACCCTGCTATGATATGATTTTTCTGCAGCATTTGCGTCTGTCTCTGACCGAGTGGGGTCAGTGTCGTGTGCAGCACCTGCGTTTCCCGTCAGTCATGGACATGCTCAGTCATTTTCGCAACTGTCCCATCCCGTTAGAATGCGGAGCCGCGTGTGATGTCATGCTGGCCAATTACGTGCGAGTAAACCCGACCCACACAGGTGAGACAACCAAAAACATCATATTTTAAAACCATTTACAGGCAGTTTCCGGGATAGGGCTTAAGCCGAGTCCCAGATTAGCTTAAAGGTACAGTGTGTCGTTTTTTGGGGGGTAGAAATGCATTATAATATACATAACTATGTTTTCAGAGCTGTATAAAGACATTACACAATGAAGCGTTATGTTTTTCTTAACTTAGAATGAGCTATTTCTATCTACATACACCGCGGGTCCCCTTACATGGAATTCGCCATGTTGTTTCTACAGTAGCCCTAAACGGACAAACTGCTCCACAGAACGTGTTTCGTAAATACGTTATCTCCTTCGGCAAAGAAGTGAAAACGCGACGACATCTTAGTTCTATGTAGCCATCGTAGTTCTTCGAAAGGGAGGGGTGGAGTGAGCTGTTGGTTGCAATTTGATGACGCTAAAATCTCCACATTGCTCCTTTAAATGTTAGTCAACTTACACTGACATATCTTAATATATAAGTGCGATTGCTTTGTCTCAAGATGCACATAAGTTATGTTTTTTTGTTAAGAATGTTTTTAAAAACGACTTAAATATCCTAATTCAACTAAGGCCTTGTCCTGGTTTAAAATAATCCCTGTCCTTAAATTACCGAAACAGTGAATCGGTTATAAATTTACTGCCTATGAAACTGTACTTGGCATTATTTTATTAAAACATATTTGTATCCCTATGGTAATAGAATTATTTCGATTTCTTCACAGGTCATTGTGTCACTTATGAGATGAGTCTTTAGCAGACTGATTCAGTAGTTTGGTTTCATTCCCTTCCATCAGCGAGGGTCGGACTGTCATTTTTATAGTTTAGTGCAAACCATGTGTTGCAGATTTCTAAGTTACCAATTAAATATTAAAAATGTATAAAAAATCTTCAGCTAGTTTGTATGATCAATAAAATGATTTATCAATTAAAACATTAACAGTTTAAATTGTTGCATAGCAGTTATTAAATCAAACTAGAAAATGTTTGCGCAATTTAAAATGTTCACACAATAACAAACACTAGATCCATTTACCTGTTGTGTTTTGTGATTTAGATGAGTTTACTAGTTCTCAAGGAACATGCACACCTTCATACACACACATGCACATGACAAACAAACACATATCATCTTTTCAAAGTTTCCTGAAGTTCCCATCCTTACAAACTGTAAATACGGTCACATGCACATGGCCTTGTGCTCTTTTATCACACAGTGTGTATAAACACACGTATACACACATTCATGTTGTACTGTGTTCACACAAACACAGTCCTTGAATGCAGATGGTTATTATGAAGACAGTGCCCCCTGTAGGATACAAGGTGGTATTGACTTCGAGGTCAAAACTACAATGTACAAAACTACAAATGCATTTGAAAATCGAAATCAGGAACTTCATACTGAAGTTATAAAAAAATGATGGGCGTATATAACAGGGCATGGGCAAATAACAGTAACATTTATTTTACTCAAGAGTTGTTGACGATGATGTAATGCGCGATGTAAAGTACAGTATTTTATCATGATGATTTTTATTTATATTCAACAATTTAAGAACACATAGTAAAGATAAGTTTCGCTGGTGCGATAGGTTGTTTGATGCCATTCTATTGTGTTAAAAAAGTATTTTGTTTGTTCTGTCTCCCTAGGTCAGAATTCGGCTCTTGGCTCTCCTGTCTTAGTGCCCTTCTCTCGCTGGAGCTCCGAGCCGAGTCTCGCTCTCTGTAGCCTGGATTCGTTTCCATGCTCCAGCCCCTCCATGGCCCTGTCAGCATTAGCCCAGGTCCCGCATCACACTCCTCCATCACTCCCCGATCGTCCCGTACCCCTGCGCCGGAGCGAGTCCGTAGGTCGCAGAAACCTGCTCCGCCACCCCAATCCCTTACCGCCCCTACTGCCCAGCCGAGACTCTGACTATGAACTAGAGCCTCCCGACAGGGGCCGCAAGAGAGCGATCGACAACCAGTACATGTTCTTCTGAGAGAGAATCAGAGAAGACAACAGAGGCGGAAAACCGCTCTAGATCTCCACCCGGATGCAGAGCGTACGGCAGCCAAGCCGCGCGAGGATTGGTGCGAGACTCCGGGCCGAGACGCACGACACCTAAACCTGCCCTTCTAAGACGCCTGACAGCTGTGTTCCCTGTGTACTATACAGATGTTTCACTAGCGTTGGAAAATGTGTTTATTTTAGAGTAACGAAAGGAGAAGCATCCCGCTGGGATGCAGAAGATGTGTTTGAGAGAGCGTTTGAGGAAAGTTTCACGATGGCTGGTCAGTAAGTCGTTTGCAGGCTTGGGAACACACGCCACCAACAACAACCTCGACGAGAGTCTCTAGAAAGGATGTTTTCACACTTGGTTTGAATTTCATGAAGTAAAACATGAAGACATTTAAAAGACATAAAATAGGTTTGTTTATAAACGACACTTGTGTTTTTGACGTGCAACGAATCCCATTTACATTTGTTATATGTATGTAGCCTGTATGCAGACCGCGAGACCGTGTTTTCAAGCAGAACCAGCAAACCTCGAGTCGGAATTCGGAAGGAATCCAAACAATGACGTCAGAAGAACGCAGTGTGAAAGCACCCTTAAACAACGAAACGTTGTTTAACACATGTACACACTGGACCTCATCTATACAACACAAAGAGAACTCATTTACGTGTAAATTTGTAAAACAATTCTTGAGCAAATTGTTGTATTGAACCTAAAGTTTGTGCAAACAATTTACACAATTTAAGTTCTGCTTGTGTTTCGATGAGGCCGTACATGCACGTACATTTTTAGATAGCTGATTTTATGTTCAGTTGTAGTAATACACAGGTTTCTATGTTATATATGTATAGACCATATTACCATCACATAGCCAAGGCCTATACTGTAGTACAGTTAAACCATTTCGCCTTAGATTAGAGGTCCCACGCTAGGTTTATGTCAGCTGACCAAGATAAAAATGATCCGATCAAGCAATAACTAAAGTTAGGCCTGAATTCATGTCACATTTTATAACGAGCTATATTTTCCTAAGTCTTGCGTTTTAACACATTAAGCCTTTCTTGTGTTTCGTGGCAATTAGCTGTGGAAATACTACTTTTACATTAACAGCTACCAAATCTGACACCCTAAATAGTGATTTTAAGCTATCTGCCATTTTTCAGTGAACGCATTACTGAAACGTCGTTTTCAAAGCTCTTTGTGTTTCTTTCAGTAGTCGTGAATGTCTTTTTTGTGGCTTAACACTAACACTGTAGTCAGATCTGTATTAACCACAGATACCCAAATGACTTCATATCTCGCTCATACATAGTTGGGTGAATCTCATGAATTGAACATTGGAATTGATTTTAGGACCACAAAGATTGTAACTTTTTCAACACAGTTGGAAACGTATTTCCAACAAATTCTCACTACTGTTATGAATTATAATTGAACTATATGATTTTTTTCATTAGGTTATAATAAATGTATAGCCAGTGCAAGGCATTACAGTAAGAAAAATGAGATTATTTATTATTAATAATAATAGTGTTTTATCATTATGCGTTATGGTGATCATTACTGGTACTGCTTTAAAAAAGTCTGACCTAACTAGGACTTGATGTTCTAAAAATGATCCAATATACAATTCCTTATTTTTAAATTATTTTTTCTTGACGGATTTTGTGAGATTCTCCCAATGCGTATTTGACCCATATTCCCAGACTGTCATTTCATTGTCTAAAAAAGAACATTTTTTCCCTTCTCCTTGTCATTCGCTTCACTCCAGAAGTCTGTCTCTGTTACGTTGTGTATTTACCTTCCTGTCTGATCTTTATCAGACGTTGTTTCTTCGTGTTTTTGTTGCCTCCGTACCACAAAGAACCATTTCTCACCGCTGTGGCAAAGAACAATCAACCGACTTTTACACTCTATAAATATATTTAGTTTAACACGATATGAAAGAAAGCGTGAACTGTACCTGTGTATCACTACCTCGGATTGTATTGTGGACTGTGTGTTCCGGGTGGACTTGTTTTTGGACAGTATTGAACAGATGGAGTTAGACTATTATTAAACTTGTGTCATTGACATGCACGTCCACTAATAAGTGATGTGCTAAATTCAGCAAAGTATTGTTTAAATGAATATGCTGCTTTGCAAATGACCCAGAAGGTCATGTTATTATAAAACACTTGTTTTTATGCAAATACGTGGTTTCTAACATTATTTGTAATATGAAGAGATTCAGTGTCACATATCTGACACTATCAGACGCAACACAAGCTGGATTGTGTGGTAATAAGTGCTTTGTGTTCTGCAGGCCCATAACTGCACCACCGGCCTGTACAACTTCAGTGTTTTACCGTCACAGATTTACCCCATCTGAAGTCCCTAAAAGTTCAGCCAATGAATGTACGTCTTCTCTCTCTCTATACTGTTATTACTATGGTTTTTATGAGAGCACTGTAAACCCCTGAGCTTTACCCTCAGCTAGAATAACCACGGCTTTCTGATTAAACGCATGTTACCTTCCATGTAGAAAAATATGCATATTAAATTATATCAATTGTATATTTGATCTTTTTAGGAAAAATAAAGCTAATATTTCAAACCACTGAGTTTTTCTCTTTATGATGATTTGTAAATTATATGAAATGTAAAATGTACATGACATTTGTAATATTATAATCTAGGTAGATGTACTTTTTTAAATATAGCATTCATTCATTTGGATGTTGCTTATCTAACACAAAAGTAAAAAAATGCATTACAGTATATGCAGAGATTAAAATTAACCAAGAGTAAGCAAAAGTGCTGTTCATTGTTATTCCATGTTGTCTATTGCAAATATTCATGGTTAATGTGCAATTACTAATGTGTGCCAAAATACAGTAATTAACTCATTTTTAAATTGTGTCAATCACAATCTACTTTTGCAGATCACTGTTACCTAAAATAACCTGCATATAAAAAAGGGTAGCCTATACTGTATATACATATAATTATGAACAATTATTTGGGGGACACAAATGTATAATTTAAAGAAAGAATTGAAGGTAATGTCTTGCATGCAATTCTAACAACCCTAATCATGTCATTTCAGCCCCCTTTTTTAAATTGAACTTTTTGCTGTATTTACATTTATGAATATAATTTTAATTGAATAACAATACAGTACTCTTTCCTTTTATTGAGGGAAAGAATCATTAATGATCAATTATGAATTAGTTAAAGCTTTTCCTTACATAAGATCAACCATGGACATCAACGACTAAATAACTTTAACGTCATACGTCGACCGGTCTGCGCGGCGCGAAGTGACGTCCCCGTCCCACGTCAGCACCTTGCGGAAGTACCGGGGAGAACAGGTCGATCGGAATCAACACTTGCGATGTTTTCACACTCGAATACAGAGTTTATTATAAACTAACGCATTATTGTCAAGTTATATACCAGTTTAGTTAATCTTGTGAGGCATCCGGTTCCGATCAGTAGCGCGATAGAAAGAAGGGACAAAATGTCCCTGTTTCAGTCAGCTCTCGATTTCCTGGCCGGGCCCGGTGGATCCGGTGCCGCCGCCAGCCGGGACCAGAACGACTTTGTCGGGCAGGTGGTCGAGCTCGGAGAGCTGAAGCTCCGGATCAAACGAGTCATCGCGGAAGGTAAAGATTCAGTCAATGTAACTTAGCATCAGGCTAGCCGCGCTAACCTGTGTTTTATTTACGTGTCTTTAATTAAGAAACAGCACGCAGTTTGATTGTAATATAGCCGCTGTGAATTATTAATCACAGATAAACAGTGACTTGTGTGAAATTGTGTTTTGATAACATGTTTGTAACGTTACATGTTATCAGTGAAACTAACGTTAGCTCGCTAAGTTCTTAGCAAGTCTATTGAGTCTGATACACCTGTCTAGAAATTCATTTCACATCTGTGTTATAGAAGTGGATGTCTGTCTGTCTGTCTGTCTGTATATATATATATATATATATTATTGTTAAAATGTGTCATTCAACAGCCCTTTATTTTAAATGTTTAAATATTATACATGTCTTTATTTTTACGTGGTTTTCTTTTGGGAAATGTAGTTTGTTTCTGTGGTACAATAACGGTGGCAATGCCATAAAAAGTTACTTGGTTATAAATACCATGTTACCGAATTTACTGAATGATTTCTGTATTCTCATACCACAGTATAACATCAAAGAGTGTAATGATATGTGTTCAAAAAGTATCATAATGTTTGTCAGCAATGAACTCTTCACATATTCTTTAAACCATTTTTTTGTGTTTAATTAGAGTAATGCATCATATAACCCCAGACAGCCTTAACTCTGCATTTTTCTAATATCTGTGGGCCTGAATGAGAAAGGAATTGCATTCTGGGTAAACAGGAATGGTTTACATTAGGGCGTTGAGTCCTGGGCTGGTTACAAAATGCATGCTTTTTGAACCCCAGATACACACCCGACTGTTTTCATTGTAAGTCCAACTTTTTCTGTCTGTGACTGTGTCTAAGTATTGTTTACATGATACAGGTTTACATGTGCATTGTATCATGAGTCAGAATTATAAAGACATTTTGTTTGGACTGCAGTGAAGGCTTATTGTTGCATTGCTGCGTTTAGAAAAGGCTGTCATTTGAAAAGAAGAACTGATATCATAAACAAATATTATAGTTTGACTTGTGTTTACCAGACCTCTCTCGTTCTTTCTCTTACAAAAGTAGGACGTTGTAAATTTGTGGTGCGTGTGAATGGCAGCACACTGTAATGTGAAACTCTAAAGGTCCTTTTAAATGGTGCATACCGACTAGTATTCATTTACCCGTCGCCATGGTTACAGCCACTTGAGGACTGTTTTTTAAAGTGTCCATAAATACCTGACATTGTCATTTTTGTTCCTCTCATCACATGCACATTGCACACCTGCGTTTTGCACATAACATGCATTTTATATGAGCGTGAATATGGTTTTAGCTCAATTTTAACAGCAGGTTAAAACTATAACGTGAATTCACTAATTGGTTACTATTAGTTCAGATTATTTTAATTTTATTTAATCTACTCTGCGTTAATTTGCGATCAATCACATCCAGAAAAAAGTTTGTGTTTACATAGTATATTTCTGTGTACTGTGCATATTTATTTTGTATTTATAAACACATACATTATATATTTAGGAAATTTTCCATCTATATATTTATATGCAATTTAAATTCTATATAAACATTTATGAATTTATTATGTTATATTTTATTAAATATATACATATGTGTGTGTGTGTTTATAAATACGAAATTAATATTCACAGTACACAAACGTGTAAACACAAACTTTTAAACGCGATTAATTGTTGAACAGCCCTACTCTGTGACCTGAAAAACATGTGTTAAACATTTTTAGTGTGTAAAAAACCACCACAAACGGGTTTGCCAAGAGAGTGTGAAGCAGCCTTTAGAGTTAGAAGTAACAACATTTTCTTTCTGGCTCTTGGTGATACAAATGATGTGTTAAACTGTTGCCCTGTCAGAGTGACAGATCATAACACAATCTGAATCTCACTGAAACCAATGGTTCATTAATGCGGTATCACATATTGGCCGCAGTCTGTTTGTTTAATAATCACTGCTGTCGGCAGCACATTCTTTCTGCGTGTGTGTTACTCATGAAATCTAGAAGCTTGACTCATTCAGACTGTTTATAGAGGTTTGCAAAAAGTGTCAGATAATGACTCCTCGCCCAACAATTGTGTGCTGCTCCAAAAGAGGTTTTTGCTTTAATAGACCAGAATATTTGTCCCGAAAGAAATATCTGCGCATCACATCCTGTTTGTTGATCCAGATTCAGATCCAGGTCATGTATTGTTTTTTTTTTGCAGTTGATATGTCTGATGCAATGAGCATGTGCTGTGATTGTAAAATAATCTCTTGCTTTCTCCACAGGTGGCTTTGCGTTCGTGTATGAAGCTCAGGATTTGGGCAGCAGTAAGGAATATGCTCTGAAGGTACGATGATAATAGAAATCACATCCGCTGAATGCGGTTATAAATTGTACGTTAGTATATGTGCTAATAAATTCATTTACGCTGAAATGTCACATCAACAGCTGATTCGTGAATGTTTGTTTTACAGAGACTTCTCTCCCATGAGGAGGAAAAGAGCAAGGCTATTATTCAGGAAGTCTGCTTTATGGTAATTTTTTAATTCATAAATTCAACGTCAGAGGCTGTGAGTGCAGTATTACACATGATACTAATGCAAAACTCTTTGTAAGCATGACTTTTCTGTCCATGTGTGTAGAAAAAGCTGTCTGGGCATCCCAACATTGTGCAGTTCTGTTCTGCTGCGTCTATCAGCAAAGAAGAGTCTGACACGGGCCAGGCCGAGTTTCTAATTCTGACTGAACTCTGTAGAGGTAAAAATCACACAAACGCACCGTTACAGGGTTAAAGGGGGACTTCACCCAAAAATGAAAATTCTGTCATCGTTTACTCACCATCCTGTTGTTCCAAATCTGTATACATTTCTTTGTTCTGATGAACATGGAGAAAATAATTGGAAAAATGCTTGTAACCAAACAGTTCTTGGTCACCACTGACTACCATAGTAGGAAAAATTGCTTTATGAGTTTCTTTGTTCTGTTGAACACAAAATCAGATATTTTGAAGAATGTAGGAAAGCAAACAGTTCTGGGGCACTTTTGACTACTGTTGTATTTTTTCCTACTATGGTTGTCAATGGTGGCCAAGAACTGTTTGATTACAAGATATCTTTCTCTGGGTTCATCGGAACAAATCATTTTTTGGGGTTCCTTTAAATAATGGTATACACGTCTTTTGGAAAGCAAAAAAAGACTACTTTGTTTCCTGATTTGGGTAAGCGTCTTTTACTGGTTGCTCTCAGATGTGCATCCAAACTCTTGACCTAGGTCAAAGAACGTTTAATGAAACCAAACGGAAACTCTCCACTGACTTAACACATTTTGCTCTCTCTCTCTGACATTGTGCGACTGTGGTCAGTTTCCTCTGTAACGGTGACCTCCGCCCTCTGTTTCCTGCAGGCCAGCTGGTTGATTTTGTGAAGAGGGTAGAGCAGAAAGGACCCATGTCATGTGACACGGTTTTGAAGGTTTTCTACCAGTCGTGTCGCGCTGTGCAGCACATGCACAAACAGTCTCCACCAATCATACACCGGGACCTAAAGGTGAGGCCCCTCCCCTGCTGGCTTTTAAAAAAATAGTTAAATGAAATATGAAAGTTCTCTCATACTTTATTCACCGTCATGCCATACGAGATGGCTTTAAATCTGTATGGCTTTGTTTTTTCAGTTACACACAAACAGAATTTTATATATTTATACATCAAGTATTATTTTGTAAGGTCAAGTGCATGCAATGTTATGTCTGCAACAAAAATACCAGATCACGTGATCGAATGTCTAAATGAGTCTGATTCTTCTACATTATAGATTGAGAATTTGCTGATCAGTCATCAGGGAACCATAAAGTTATGTGACTTCGGTAGCTCAACAACTTTGGCACATTACCCGGACTACAGCTGGTCTGCCCACAAGAGATCTATGGTGGAGGATGAGGTAAGAAACTCGAGAATTATCCGCCGTGCCTTCCAATGTAATTATCTGCTTCCTATGAAACAAATTAATATGCAACTCAATACCCGGTTTACATTGCTGTGACGTCATTGCCGCTTGGTCGTTCATTTTGCCATAATTTTGGATATGATTCATTGATTATGTGGAAATGATCACAGTGTGATACGGCCAGGGATGAATATTTTGCAATGATTGTATTAAAACCTTCATCTGTTTCCCGCAGAAGCATTAACTGATTTAATTGTTCTGCTGATGAAATTAGTTTGTTTTGTTTCTGGTCCTCGTAAGACCACTGGGCTGCAGAACAGTTGGTAGCGGAGGTCGGTGTGCACGGCGTCTAAGTCTGACGAGGACGCCGGCTCTCTTCCCCCTTTTCCGGCTGCGCTTTCGTGGTCGCGGCCGCGGGTTCCAGACAAAGGGCTCTGGTGCCATGTTTGTAAACGATGTGCCGGCGTTTCTGAACTCAAAAGTCTGGTTTGCGGTTACCGACAAATGAGCCAGGTTCTAGGAGTGTGCGTCTGTCATATACAATAAGACTAACAGCGTCCAGCACAAAATAAAACACTAAAATAACAAATAAAACAGACGAAAAACTGCAAAGTTTGGTCGGCGCCATCTTGGATTAAAGGTCATTGGTCAAGGTCAATCGGTCATTGGTAATAAAGTGAAATCCATGCAATGTCCAAAACCTCCATTGATTAATGAATAAACATTTGTTTGTGCTTATTCACAGGGTGTGTGTCTTTGTAACCAGTTGTTGAAAAAAAAATTTTTTAGCGTATTAAAGCTCTCCAGCTCATTTTGTAATAAACTTAATATGCTTTTCCTGTATTGATTTGTTTGCAGTAGTATTGTTTTATTTAACATTTGCATAATAATCCGTTGAGGTTTAGTAAACCGTTGGCAAGCAAAACTGCCCTTTTGGTTTTAACACATTGCTATCATAGTTTATTTTTATACCTTTAAATGTAGAAATAGATTTTCCAGTCCAGTTTCATCAATGTTCATCGTATTGTGAAAAATTGCAATAGTACCATGTATTCTAATAATAATAATGTCTTTTTTTCATAAATTTAATATCGCTACTACAATAACTATTGCCTAAACATATGTAAAGATGCAACAATGCAAAATAGTAAAAAGTGCTATATAAACCAAATTGAATTGAAAATAATTTTCTCTCTCTCGCTCTTATAGTAATACTCTCTCTCTCTCTCTCTTTCAGATTACTAGAAACACAACTCCAGCATATAGGACACCAGAGATGATCGATCTGTATTCCAACTACCCGATAAATGAGAAACAAGACATATGGGTGACTAGTTCATCAGCATTTTGTTAAAACTCATTTAACTTCTCAAGCCTGCCATGTGACTGATATTCTCTTTGTGTTTGTCAGGCTCTGGGCTGTATCCTGTATCTGCTCTGTTTTAAACAGCATCCGTTTGAAGAAGGAGCCAAGCTCCAGATCGTCAACGGCAAATACAACATTCCTCAAAACGACACCAAGTACACAGTCTTTCAACAACTCGTCCGTAAGCGTCCTGACAAACCTTTACATAATCCCCAACATTACCCAGAATTCCTCCTGCTTGGAGCTCTTGTGTTTCTCAGTGAAAGCCGTTTATGATGCCGCGTGCGTTTGTTTTCAGGATCGATGTTAAAAATCAACCCGGAGGAGCGGCTGTCGATCAACGAGCTTGTTAACCAATTGCAGGAGATCGCTGCGGCGAGGAACGTCAACCCCAAATCGCCCATTACCGAGGTACAGCCTGTCTGACTGAAACTTGTTCTTCTAATGCTTAGTTTCTTTCTTAAAGTCCAAATACCATTTTGAAATCATAACGATCGATCGCTATTATTCTGCTTTAGTACTCTCAAAGTAACGCTTCCGTTTGATTGGCCGACTGGTTTTAGTTAAAAGAGTCTTCATTGAAACAAACCCCTCATTCTTCCACGCTCACACACATACACACACTTCCACGGAGACAAGCGGAGTCTCACATACTGATCCCGACTCTCTGAAGGGCCATTTAGAGACACGCCGCACTCTTCCTTCACGTTCTTTCCTTCATTTTCCTCCTCCCTCCCGTCACGACCTCCCACAGACAAAGCAACGTCTCATCTCTCTCTCTTTCTCTCTCTCTGACCTAATGATCTCACTACATGAGGACAGAAATGACCGATAAACACGCAAGACTAGTCTCTCTGAAGAGATTTGGATGATCACCTTAAGACGGTCTAAACAGAAGTGATAGCGGTTCGTTGAGGGTTTTCGTACGTGGCTGTAGTTTTTCCGTGCGCCAGGCGTCTGTGCGCACATGCTGGAGAGGATAACTCAAGCCTTCATGTGATCCGGGTTAAGACGGCGTTTCTCTCTGGATTAAAGCGATTACCCAGCAGCCTTGATGTTTCTCTATCATTTACTGTAGTGGATACACACGGCGCTCACATCCATGTGTAGACAGCTCTCTTCTGCTTTGGTCTTGCTTCTAATGTTGTTTTGGGAAGGACGGTGGTCCCCATGAGTCTGTTAAATCCATACTACTGTCTGAGGTCTGCGTATGATGGATATGAATCCTTACAGCTCCTGGAGCAGAACGGAGGATTCGGGAACAACAGCGCGCAGATTCCCTCGCAGATCAACAACATACACAATGCTGGTGAGTGCAGCTCTGCGTTAAACCGCATTTTACTGAGCTTTGTTTGTCGGATAAAATTAGGATTAAATGTTTATAGTCGCATAAAAAAGGCTTTCAAGGCTGCGTGGTGTAAGTCGAGATTCGGACACTAAGAGGTGCTTTATTTCTTTATTAAAGGAGTAGTTCACCCGAAAATGTAAATTCTCTCATTTATTCACTCTCATGCCATCCTAGATGTATGTGATTTTCTTGTTTCGGTTGAACACGATGCGATTACATCATGTGAGAGACGGCATGAACTCGATTTATGAATGCACTCTCTCTTTTGTACTCCGAAACCAATGTTTATGTTTTAAAACGTTTGATATATGAATATTCTACTTACACGAAGACGTTGGTTTACTGTTAGGATGGATATGAGCCTTGGAAAAAATGTTTTGCCATGGTCATTCCATTCCAGAGTCTGTTGAATTTCAATCAAATTGAAATGACAAAGTCACTCGACAGTATTGTGGGTGAAGGCATGAAAGTTATGAAAAAGATCAGGCTTATTCCACCATATATTCTTTTTTTAATAGATCTTAAAATACATGTAAAAACATTGTTTAGACATGCATATGACTTTGTTTTCTTTGCAGTGTTCAAGATCTGCAAACATTGCATCTTTAGTGTTATTTTGACCAGTTTGTGCAAATAAAAAACAATATTTCCTTTTGGAATTTGGGAGAAATGTTTTATTGAAAGGGATACTTCACCCAAAAATGAGAATTCTGTCAGCATTTACTCACCTTCGAGTTGTCCCAAATCTGTATACATTTCTTTGTTCTGATGAACGCAGAGAAAGATATTTGGAAGAATGCTTGTAACCAAACAGATCTTGTCCCCCATTGACTCCCGTAGTAGGAAAATTTACTTTATCATTTTATTTGTTCTGTTGAACACAAAAGAAGATATTTTGAAGAATGTAGGACAGCAAACTTTTTGACACTTTTGACTACTGTTGTATTTTTTCCTACTATGGGAGTCAATGGTGGCCAAGAACTGTTTGCGTACAAGCATTCTTCCAAATATCTTTCTCTGTGTTCATTAGAACAAAGATATTTATACAGATTTGGGACAACTTAAGGATGAGTAAATGATGACAGAATATTCATTTTTGGGTGATGTATCCCCAAAAACACAGAACAAAATAATTTTGGAGTGGAGCTTCATTTTTTCTGTGGCTGTTTGTGTTTTTTGGTGCTTCAAAATGAATATTTTTTGGTATTGGAAATCGGGCACCAATAGTATTACAGTGTCGACAGCAGTGGACACATACACCGGTATAAATCAAGTGCGTTATGAAAATGTTTCTAGAAAACCAAATGAATACACATACAGACATGCCAGTGTGATTTTTTTAGTAATGTAACCATCGACCTGCTGTCATGATACTATAATACCATACACAAACAACACACCCCACCCCCATATTTACCCCGTGCCGATGGCTTTCTCTCTCTGTGTGGTAAGAGGATTGTTCCCCTGTCCACCATCTGCTGACTTTGCTTACTGAAAACACCCCAAGCCTGCTACCGTTCAGTTTTATTCGTCTGAATTACAATCTCAATGGGAGTCTTTGACAAACAAGTCTCATGTAAATGTAATGTATGAATCAAAAGTATGGTCTTGTGGAAGCACTTATAATAAACATTGTCTTGTGTGTGTTTAGGTGTGTATGATGGAGATCAAGGAATGGGCGGAGGATTTCTGGATATTCTGAAAGGAGGAACAGAAAGATTCCTCACCAACATCAAAGACACGTCATCTAAAGTGATCCAGTCTGTGGCCAGGTGAGAGAAATGCAGAAGAATGTCGATTCAAAGTTTTCCATATTAATTCGAGCAGCCGCTCGCTGAAATGCGTTCTGGCTTGTCTCGGTTTCGTTATGTCATGTTTGGTTCATTGACTGATTGTTTGAGAGGTTACAGTGGTATAATGTTAATATACTGCTGGTTTATCAGATATCACTTGATCCAGCTGACAAAACAAAAACCTGATTGCTGTCGCCCACCGCTGCGTGTGAAATCAGAGCATGTGATCTAAATATGTTTGAAATCATAAAACTGGGCACTTGTGTCGTAACCAGTGGCAAAAAAGCTGTTTATTCAACATGATGTGGGTCATCATAATAATATTATAATAATAATAATATATAACAATTTGCTGTCATACTGTCTGTTATACAGTAATACTTCATTAACTAAACTCCATTTATTTTATTCAACTCTATTAAAATATATTTACAAACTTAAAATAAAGAGACTACTCCAAAATTTGGGGCAGCTGTATAACCAGCATACATGTTTACGTTACGATTGTTGATCATCTTCCACACTGAAAAACAACTAGTAGGATTTTTTGTGTGTACATTTTCTTACTTTTTTAAGTAAAATTTAATGTAAAAAACTGTGCAAAATTATGCAAATTAAGATCATCTTACTAGTTGATGCACACGCATGCACTCGTGTGTCAGTCTCTCTGCTATCTGATGACCTTAAACTTATTTTAAAGGGATACTTCACCCAAAAATACAAATTCTGTCATCATTTACTCACCTTCGAGTTGTTCCAAATCTGTATCAATTTCTTTGTTCTGATGAACACAGAGAAAGATATTTGGAAGAATGCTTGTAACCAAACAGGTCTTGCCCCCCATTGACTCCCATAGTAGGAAAAATTATTGTTCTGTTGAACACAAAAGAAGAAATTTTGAAGAATGTAGGACAGCAAACAGTTCTGCGGCACTTTTGACTACCATTGTATTTTTTCATGATCATCATTCAGTTATTGCAAACTACTGTATTTTGATATGCAAATGTGCAATATTTTGCAGCCATATCTGGCAACCCATCATACTTATGGAGTGCGACATATTTTCAGGTGCAACAAAACATGTTGATGAAAGATACAAGCATGTGTTCTTCCTTTAGAATGTAATGTTTGCTCATGCATCAAGCACTATATGGCCATTGACATTTGTTATCAAAGTAAATCTATCAGTTTTGACTGTAGTAGTTGATGAGAAGATGAATAATTGTAGTGACTGGACTGGTAATGTCATTGTAAACTCATTTAGGGTTCTGTTTGAGACACGCTGCCGTACAAGATCTGACATTTCCCTCCACATGCCCTGCCATAATCTGTTTGTGTTTTATAATCATGTTTGATAATTATTCCCCTCACATCCCCACATATCTGTCCAGTTTATTCAGTTGGCCCATTTTCTGTTTTTGTTCATTGTGTTATTTGTTCATTCTCTTCCCGAATCACATCTTTTGGTCCCAATTCACCAACCCCCTCCAGCTCCAGGTAACTACAGGACAGAACCCGTGTGTGTCTGTGTGTGTTTGCATTACACACGTGTGTGTTTCAGAGAGGTTGTGTGAGCTCCCACCCCATGGCTTTTTCATGCTGTGTGTCCATAGCCACAAATTCACCCTCCCTCATAGAGTAAAATTCGATTTAGATGTTATCGCTAAATAGCTTACCTACTAAATCCATCTGTGTGATTGCTGTGTGTTAATCGAAATGTCTGTAAATGGTTCATTGTTTTAATAATAATCCTCATCCTGTTTCAGTTATGCTAAAGGAGATCTCGACCTGTCCTACATCACCTCCAGAGTAGCAGGTAGGAGTTCTTAACACGCGTGTGGGACACAGATTTCAAATACATTCAGAATTTTGTCATTTGACCTGAATGTGTTTTCCTGGTTGTGTTGGCAGTCATGTCTTTCCCAGCCGAAGGTGTGGAATCTGCCATCAAGAATAACATCGAGGACGTGCGTTTGTTCCTGGACTCCCGTCACGCGGGTCATTACGCCGTTTATAACCTATCCAAACGCTCCTATAGACCCGCTCGCTTTCACAACAGGGTAAGAGAGGATGTTTTGTGCTTCATCACATCCAGATAACTGCCAAATGGAGAAATGGAAATGTATTGACATCAGTATGGATTTGAATATGTTTGATTAGAAACATAGGGAAAGGAAGCTGCTAGTGATAGATGTGCATTCTGTTCAAAATGTCAAAGTAATGTAATGACTGTTCATAAAGATTACGACTCGAGGCCTGACATGTCAATAATAACCAGGAGGTTTAAGTTTTATCAATCATTCTACATTTAAAGGTCCAATGTGTGATTTTTTTTGAAGATTGACAGAAATGCAATATAATAACTATGTCTTCAGAGGTGTATAAAGACCTTACATAATGAAGCGTTATGTTTTTATTACCTTAGAATGAGATATTTCTATTTACATACACCGCGGGTCCCCTTGCATGGAATTCGCCATGTTGTTTCTACAGTAGCCCTAAACGGACAAACTGCTCTACAGAGCGCGTTTCATAAATTCATTATTTCATGATTTTATATTTTTGTGTATGTATGTTTAGGTATCTGATTGTGGTTGGCAGCCCAGACGCGCTCCTACTCTTAAGAACTTATACAGTATATGTAAGAACATGCACCAGTGGCTCAAACAGGACCAGAGGAACATCTGCATCGTGCATTGCTTGGTAAGCACATAAACAGAGGGTTAGTAAGATAAAAACCATTTTTAGTTGAAAGTTCATACATACTGACTCAAAATAACAGTGTTAATCTTTTGATATCAATGTTTACATTGCCAATCATCTTCATAACTTTCCTGTGTGTGTTTCGGACATAGGATGGGCGGGCCGCCTCGGCTGTCGTGGTTTGTTCGTTCCTTTGCTTCTGTCGCTTGTTCTCCACGCCTGAGGCTGCAGTTTACATGTTCAGCATGAAGCGATGCCCACCGGGTATCTCACCTTCACACAAACGGTAACAACTTCCTGTCAGTGTTCCTCGTTCACTTTTAGTCTTAAACAAAGAAGCATCAGCTCCTTGACATTGACACGCACTTGAACCAACTAGAGCAGAAATAGACACGCAGTGAATAAAAACAGCAGGCCAGCTGCATTAGCATGAGCCGCAGGTGTTCTGGAGGAAGCTGCCGATGTCACTTCCTACCACAGCTGTAACCTCACCGGTCGTTCGGCTCATCGTGAGCTTCTGCCGAACTCAACAGGCTCCTGTGAATCTTCTGGTTCTAACCAAGTGTGACTTGAGTGGTTTCTGGAGCTGATAATACGACTCTGACAGCCAGCGGGAGAGGAAGTGACCCGTCTGAAAGAGAACATTCAGCAGAAGTGAAGATCTGTAGATTTGGGTTGTTAACAAGAAGTACAGAGAAGAAAATAGATTTTTACATGTGCAGGAGAACATGATGTTCAGGGTGGTTTCCAGGGCATTGCTAAAGCCTTCTGGTTGCTAGGGAGTTGCTAGGATGTACTAAAATAAAGTTCAAGTATATTTTAATGATCCTTTATATCTATTTCCAATACTATACAATATATTTTTGCATACTAATACCAGTGTACTAGTAATATAGTTGCAAGTGTTCTATTTTAGTACTACTTGTGACTAAATTGGCCTACTTTCTAGTTTATAAAAGTTATGCTGTGTTCTCACCAAACGTGAATTAAGCGTTTGGCACGAGTAAATTACATACAAAATCAATGCAAAGACGCGCATAGACGCGAACTCGTGGCAGGCTGTGCGAATGATGCGAATCGGGCGGCGCGTTTGAGGCGTTCTTTCGCGCAAGTTGAAAATTTTCAACTCGAGCTATGAATTTGTGCGAAGAGTTTTCGCGTCACTCACGCGAAAATAACGAACTTTTCCTGCGAGTAATAAAGAGCGTTTGGTGTGAACACAGTAAAGTATACTTTTAAGTGTGACAGTAGTAAACTTGAAGTACACAACTAGTTTACAACTGCTTTTTTATATTGCCACTACACTTCAAGTGAACTAATATGGTTAAACTAGGTAAGCGAACATGTTCTGCAGCACATTTTTTTTGTTTATAAAAGTACACTTTGAAGTATTCTTTCAGTAAATCGCTAGTGTAGTAGTTTTTATTTATTTAGTAAGTTTTCTTTAAGTAAACTTTACATAATACTTAGTTTACTATGCGTGTATTATGTTTGCACTTTAAGTATATGTTCCTGTTCAGGTATTATTTGTTTGTGCTTGAAGTATACTTAAATATACTTCAAGTAGATTTGAAGTAAATTGCTATTATCACCGTGTAAAAAGTAGATCAAGTTTAGTCACTATATAAAGCTGAACATATATGTTTGTGTATAAGGTAGTATGTAAAACTATGTGAGTAAAAAAGTAATGATAGGCTAATTTATTAAAAGGGTAATCACAACTATGTCAAGCATACTTAGTTCATTGTTCTTTTCAGCGAGTCGATCACAAATGTAGGCCAAATATACTTTGACTTTTCTGTCAAGAGTACTTAAAGTCAAGTGTGCTCGAGTATAATTTTAAGTATATTCTGAGAAGTACAGACAGAAATACATCTCGAATCATTGAGCTTTTACTTTACTTTAAAACATCTGTTTGATGGACATCTTAGTAAAGTACAAACTAGGGCTGTAATAATAAATTGCAATACAAATAAATAATCTTTGATAAATCAGTTATTCGATTTTTTTCTCTGGGCTCGCAGGTATATTGAATACATGTGTGATATGATGGCAGAAGAGCCCATAATCCCCCACACCACGCCAATCACCATCCGCTCTGTCGCCATGACACCCGTACCGCTCTTTAATAAACAGCGCAACGGATGCCGGCCATTCTGCGAGGTCTATGTCGGCGATGAGCGCGTCACCACCACATCACAAGAGTATGACAGAATGAAGTACGTTTTTCCACCCTATGAAGAAGCTGTTACATGTATAAATGTGGATAAATGGCTTTGGATAAAAGCGTCTGCCGAATGAATGAATGTAAATGTAATTTATGCTGATTTTGCCTTTTGTACTGTATCTCTGCAGTGATTTTAGGATGGAAGACGGCCAAGCGGAGATTCCTCTAAACGTAACCGTGCAGGGAGATGTTCTTATAGTCATTTATCACGCCCGCGCTACGCTAGGAGGACGCTTGCAGGCCAAAGTAAGAGCAAACGTTCTAAATCCTGATTGTAAACTTGTGTTATACTGTAGGTACTGTATGTTTTATATTGTAATTTGCTTTTGCAGGTTTTGTTAAATCACTCTAGTTATTGTGAATCATGTTTTGCAGATGGCCTCTATGAAGATGTTTCAGATTCAGTTTCATTCAGGGTTTGTGCCCAGAAACGCCTCCACCGTCAAATTTGCAAAGTCAGTATCACAGGCTCGCAGGATAATATAATTATTAGTCATATGATGGTCTTTATTCAAAGTGTTTGTTGAAATTGTGTGTGCAGGTACGATCTTGACGCGTGTGACATCCAGGAGAAATATCCCGACCTCTTCCAGGTACATGTAAATGTAGAGGTGGAGCCTCAGGATCTCCCTAGCAACAAGACCCCGCCCTGGGAAAACTTTGCCACGAAAGGCCTCAATCCAAAAATCCTTTTCTCCAGCCGAGATGAACAGCAGGAGATCCTGACAAAGTTTGGTGAGTTCTTGGTTTACAAGGAACATATTTTATTTAACGATGTTTTTATTTTCATTACTTCTTTTTATGACTTTCAACATTGACTGTAAGGAAATGTGTTGAGGGGCTTTATCTGTGGCACTCTTGAATGTTTGGTCAATAACATAAAATATGGTAAAATAATGATTAAAATATAATAAAATGAAAATTGTAATACGATAAAATATAAGATAAAGTAAGATAGAAATAATTGTTAAAAATAAAATGAAATAAAAAATGTAAAATCAAAAATTAAACATGACATAAAATCAAAAATTTGAAAGAAAAAAATACAATAAAGTATAAGATAACGTAAGATATAAAATACGATACAATAAAAATGTAAATGACAAAATAAAAAAAATTCTAAAAGATAAAAATATATTATAAAAGAAGATAAAAATATGATAAAAATCTGTTAAGATAAAAAAGATATTTCAAAATCCGTTAAAATATAAGATATAAAATAAAGTTAAATAAAATATAAAAATATAAGACAAAGAATTATGATAAAAAATACAATAAAATAAAATTACAAATGTAAAATAAAATATAAGATAAAAAAACGATAAAATAAATAAAATATTCTATAAAATGAAAAACGTAAAAAATAAAAAGAAATCTAAAAGATAAAAATACAATAAAATACAAGATAAAGTAAGATTTAAAAATATGATCAAATAAGATCAAATATAAAAGAAAATAAATAAAATTTTAAGTTCAATATTTTTCTGTCTGTTCAGGTAAACCAGAGCTTCCCCGGCAGCCCGGTTCTACAGCCTGTTACGCCTCAGAACCCTCAAAACCAGAGTCCTCACCTGAGGATCCACAAACAGAACCAGACTCACCGTCCCCTCAAAGCATCGACACCAACGCCAACAACTTCTTCCAAACACTGGACTGGGAAGGTAAACAAAACTTTATAGCTAAATATATTTTTAGGTGGCACATTTTCTCAATCACCCCACATATAACTGATGGCATTAGTGTGCACTGGTCAAGCCAACACAACTTTTATGCACACCGTTTAAGTGTTCTGTTTTTGATGTGTCTTTTCAGATGGCGGTAGGCAGTACGGCTGCTCTGACAGCCAATTGGATGACCAGGATGATTTGAGCGGCGGAGGCTCAGAGGAGGAGTCGGTGTCTTACTCTGCCCCTCCTGACGGGACTCTATCACGTGACACCAGCGAACCGCTTTTCGAGGCGGACTTCACCAGCACACCACCTGACCCTCAGCCGGACACAGAGGATCTGCTCGGCCTGAACTCTGACCCCTGCCCTCCGGCCAGTGCAGCTCACCCTGCTGAGACGGGAATGAAAAGTTCAGCCAGTAACAGCAATCTCCTGAACGACCTGTTCACCCAACAACCCGACACTACACCTTCTGCGGACACTGAAGATCTGATAGGCCAAAGTTCAGCGGAAGATTTGTTCTTCACCAACACACACAGTCAACCAGCACCGGCAGCAACAAAAGGTAAGAGCGGTTTCAACCCCAGATCTCCATTGTGCCTGTTTGAGCAACCCCAGGTTACATCTGCAGGACTATTGCTGTTGTAAAAAACTGTATTGGTAAAATGAATTGACGAAAAATCTAACGTGAATATTGAAAATGATGTCGTAAACCTATGCACAAGTAATTCTTTTGAAAGCAATACAATGTATATGAAATAAAAAGAGTTGAATGCCTCTTAAAATAGGATTTATTTAAACAATTATTATGTATTTTTATGTTTTGTATTTTTGTCTTACAATCATTTTGTTTTTTTCTCAGACTTCTTTGACCCATTTGGTGTGGGATCAGGATCTTCAGGGTCTGATCTGTTTGGTGATCTCCTGGCGTCAGAGAGCGGCAGCGGTGGGCTCACAGCTCCGCCCCCCGGATCCAACTCCAGCCTCTTTAACCTTAGTGAGTTCTGCTTTTGTGTCTGAACAGAATAGGACAGTATTTATTCAACCACAAAGCAAAGTTTGTTGTTCGTTGATGACATGGTAAAAAATGCTGTCAGAATTCATATTGTTAACAATATGCGTAAAACATCCGTGTCATTCATTGCGTCCAATGTTTCCAACTAAATGTGAGATTTTTGAAATGACAGATCAGTTGGGGGATGAGACACCCAAGATGACGTCATCAGCGAGTCAGCCTGATCTGTTGGGTGGCTGGGACAACTGGACAACAGGAGGAACCAGTACCACCAGTAACATGACCAATACTGCCAGCAAGCCTGCCACCAGTGGTAATTAATTAACCAATCACAGATCTTTCATTTGTTACATCAAGTCTTTCTTTCTAACTTCATCAATCAAGTCCAACAGATCATTTACTCATCAGACCCCTACATCTAATCACGTCACATTGCATTTGATGACAAATTATCAAGTGGCGTCTTTCGAAAAAAAATTCGACGAAATTTCGACACTTTTTCCATCCCCTAACTGTTTGCTTTTTTGTTTAGCCTCCGGAGTGTCGTCTTTCTCCAAGGCCAAATCTCAAAGCTTTGACCCTTTCGCTGACCTCGCCAGCCTGGGTTCAACACGGCCCGGTGAGTTTTTGACTCCGTCGACTCCTTACCCAGCATTCCGTCATGTCAGTCATCTAAAATATATCCACTCGACCTTGTCAGTCAACAAGCTGGGTTTGTGTTTAGGCTCATCCAGTGCTGGATTATCTGGCTCGGGTTTTAAAACGGCGCCCTCTGCTGGCGGCTCTAAGAACACGAGTCAACAGTGGCAACAGAACCCTCGGCCCTCCTCCGGCCCCAGCAAACCGTGGATGCCTCCGAACTCGGCTTCCAAACCACAAGCCCAACCCGCCAGACCTGCCAGCCAACCAGCCAAACCCAACTACAACCCCAGCTTCAGTGTGATTGGTGGACGAGAAGACAGGGGAATCAGAGGGCTGGGATTTGGTAAGAATCTAGTGTGAATCTCTAGTGTGCATAGTGTTATGTTCTATCGAGGGTATGCATCGACGTCACTTTCCCACGTGAACATGCCGGGACACGCCCCCTCGAGTGCCAGGACACGCCCCCTTGAGTGCTAAAACACGCAATTATTTGCTGAAATTAAAACTGTGATCCTTACGACTTGCAAAGGAACCAGGTGTCCTTGGACACTGATGTGTTGCGCGGAATTGCGTTTCCTGATATTGCAAGCAGCCATTTTGCTTAGTGTTTTGCCACTCAAGGGAGCGTGTTTTGGCGTGTTTCACGTGGTAAAGTGACATCACGTGCATACCCTCTATTTAGTGTTTTTACTCATTTGCAAAGGCAAACATTAATATTACTGTTATGAGAGAAGTATTTCGTTTTAAATCCCAGAATCTCCAATATTATGCTACAGACATGAACGACAGGCGTGTGTGCAAATCTAAATGTACCTTGTTCTTCGTCTCATTTAGGTCCAAAGCCCAAGGTGAAAGAGGATGACTTTGAGGATCTTCTGTCTACACAAGGTTTCGGCTCCAAACCTGATAGGAGGGGACCCAGGACCATCGCCGAGATGAGAAAACAAGAGATGTCCAGAGACATGGACCCTCTCAAACTTCAGGTACGACAGCACCCCAGTCTCGAAGCTCACTAGATTTTAAGATCGTGTCGAATTTCTCAAGAAGCACTGGAGAATGTCCTGCGACCCTGATGATGATGGATGTTTTTGTGTTAGATCTTAGATTGGATTGAAGGAAAGGAGCGGAACATAAGAGCGTTGCTCTCCACGCTGCACACGGTTTTGTGGGAGGGAGAGACGCGCTGGAAACCAGTCAACATGGCTGATCTGGTCACACCTGACCAGGTGAAGAAGGTCTACAGGAAAGCTGTGCTTATTGTTCATCCGGACAAGGTATGTGATAAAAACAACACAAAAAATGCTTTACACCGGCCTCTATGACAACATTTATGACTTGCCTTGACTTTTTGATAACAAACAGCTGCTTTTCTCACCTTTTCTAGGCTACAGGTAAGCCGTACGAGCAGTACGCTAAAATGATCTTTATGGAGCTCAACGACGCGTGGTCAGAGTTTGAGAACCAAGGATCCAAAGCGCTTTTCTGAGCGTGGTCAGTGAGGGTCTGTCGGATGCTGTGTGCCCCCTACAGGCAGGCTGAGGCACAGCGCTCTCTCGCTCTCTCTCTACATATACAGACACGCTGCCACCGACCGCAGACACGTGAGAGAGAAAGTTCAACTAATCAAGGGAGGAAAACAGACCTCTGTTTGTGGAATGGACGAATATCTTGACAAACTGTTACACAATGACGTGCTTTAACGGAGGACTGAAACCCGCAGCGTTGGATTTCTCTTCCTTTTTTTTAAAGGAGCACCGTGCTATCACCTGTGGCATTTGTAGATCAATAAAACCACAAACGCACACACACATTTGAGACGGCAGTGCACTTCAGAAGAGTTCGGAAACCGAAAACAAGAAACGAATGATGGTTGCCGATTGGTTTTACGTCATGCTATGCATCACTTTTCTTTCACGTGTTTTTGAATCTGTGTGGTTTGTCAATTATGATGTAAATAATCAATTAGCTCTGTGTGTGTGCGTGTTTGAGGGTGGACACAGTGTTCTGGGAAGTCAGACGTTTGGACTTCTGCACTCCAGTATATGAAGTTTCTGTTTTTCATCACTTTCTTTGTCTTATCATGTTTCTCATAAGTGTTAATTCTCCTCGCCGTGAGGTGTGTTTGTGTGTTTGTCTGGCTCGAGGGCTCATTTTCTACAGTCCAAAGATGATTTCCAGCGGACGCCTCATTTGAAGTAACACTCAACGTATCAAGTGACATCACACAATTCGGGAATTCATAATGTGTCGCTTTGCTTTTATTTTTATCTCAAGGACCAATCAGAAATGTCTTTATTTATTGTTTTGACAGGTAGACAAGTACACGGTGACTAATTCAAAGGACTGAGATGGCGAATGTAATGTATACAACGGAACAAACGTTTGCGTTTACCGAAACTAAAGTCATTCCAAAGCATCTACTAACGTGAATGTGCTTTTAAAGATTATTGCTGGCAGAATGGAATGTATACTATGTTTCTGTTTATTTTCTTACAACTGCTATCCTGTTGTTGGATGTTAACAAGCAAACACAATTTTTAATTTCATGTTTCTGTAATGTCGCAGCTTTGCATCATTCCCTCAGGACATCAGACCAATTTCAGATTCATTCAAATACACTTTAAGGAAAGGGAGGGTTTGGCGTTATTTTTAGCGGCCTATAGCAATATTTTTTGTTATGAAAAATCAAAGTCTTGAGAAGAAATGCTGATTTGGGGTTCTCTAACAGGCCAGGTGTGTCTGGATCCTGCTGTATATCTGTGATCATTGTATATATGTTGTACCGGATGCGTACAGTAAAGGAGATGATACAGTTTGGCTTGAAGTCTGCTGGATAAAATCTTCCCCTTTATTACTGGTTTTTGAGTCGTCCGTCACGGAGTGCAAAGCAGAATGTTTGCAAGGTTTATTTACATCCTACACAATGAGGTTCAAGGTAGTTATCACTAGTGCAAGTTCTCAAAGTGGGGATCCCGCTGGGCTGTGAAATGATTCACTAGAAATGATTCACCTGTGCTGTATGAATTAAACAGACAGATTTACAACGATCTGTCAGGAACTACAACAGGACTGAACGAATCATTTCTGCTGCTGTCTGGCAGGTGGAGAAAGATTTCAAATCCACAAGTAAAGCTAAGACCCAACTATCGAAATAATAAAAAATGTAGTGAAAAATATTTTGGTTTTATGGAGAACAGCGTTTGGAGTTGAAACGCTTCAAGGAACGTTTCGACCAAAAATGAAAATTCCATCTTCATTTCCTCACCCTCGAGTTGTTCCCAATCTGTATAAATGTCTTTGTTCTGATGAACATAGAGAAAGTTTGAAAAATTGCTTTATAAATTTATTTGTTTCGATATTTTGAAGAATGTAGTAAAGCAAACTGTTGTTTAAACTGTCATTTTTCCTACATGCTAGTCCAATGGTGGCAAAAAACTGTTTGGTTACAAGCATTCTTCAAAATATCTCTGTTGAGTCCAAATGCAGTTTCATCAAAATGATGATCTGGTTGCTGTTTGAAAGCACATAAGGGATATTACCATGATTCATGTTGAAATGTGTTTTTGTATCAATGCAAAATGCATATTACAAAGTTCACAGAATATCTGCTTTCCATGACCCTGCAGGTTGTATTAAAATAAAAGCTAACATAAAAGAACAAAAACGCTAAAATCAGTCAAAATATTCACATGGAATATGGGTTTCATTTTAATATGCATTAAGAACATAAAGCCACACAGTAAATAAAACTAGTCCATTGACTACAATGTAATTATTCCACTGGTCCACCATTGTTCGTGATGATCATCTCCTGCGCTTTTACGCCTCCATTTCTCCTCCAAGCTCTCCAACTACACAACATCTGTACAAAATCATTACTAAAGCTTCAATACATGTTTGTAGGATGAAAACAATATTCTTAGCTCACATCACAAGCTTTTTCCTTTATTATTATACAGTATGCCTGTGTGTTAAGACCTACATTTCAGTTGCAAAAATGATTCTAGAGCTTTAACCAGTACCTTGAAGTGATGCCGGATTTGCAAAAGAAAATGGTGGTGGCAAGGACATACAGATCCAAAATTAAGAGACCATTTCACATTTATTTTCAGTTTTTCTGAAGTTACTATGTATTTAGGTAAAATGATCCTTTTCTACATTCTGTGAACTACTAACAATATTTCTCCCAAATTTCAAATAAAAATTTTGTTTCTATTGGCATGTATTGCAAAAAAAAGATGCTCTGTATTTTTCAGACCTCAAATATTGCAAAGAAAACAAGTTCGTATTCACTTTTAAGCAATACAACAGTAATATTTGTACAAGTGATATTTTTTCAGTTTTCACGTCTTGTCATGCTGTCAGTCTTTCACATTGTTGTTGGATGACTTTGTCACTTCTGAGGTTTGATTCTGTTGAAATTCAACAGACACGGGACTGGAATGACCACAATACATCTAGGGAAATGTTTATTTGAAATGATTTTTCTGCAGCTGTGTGTTAGTATCTTTCTGCTAGCCATCAAACATACTACACACATGGACAATCCTACGAAACGGCTGTCTGAAATGTCTTGTATTGCATGTAAATGTATCGCATATAATCATTCAAAGACACAGAAACACAGATGACAGTTTTAAACTAAAACTTTATTGCTGTTATTGCTCATTTGTTTTGTTAACATGGCTTTGAGTTTTACTACACAACAGACACTTCTATACAAAATACGCAGCCAACGCTGCCATTTTATCCTTGGGTTTTTTAGGATTCCCTCTCCCCACCGGTCTCCTCCCTCGTCCCTTCCCCCTCCCTCTCCGTGCCCCTCCTGCCCGGTGCATAGGATGCCGCATGGTCGCGTGTTTCAACTCCACAAGATCCTGGAACGCAGGGTCGCAAAACACGCAGCCGGTGTGCTGAGTATCACCGTCAGGAAACGGCGAGCGCGTCTTAAAGTCCACAGAGACCAGGGAGGCTTCGCAGGACTCGCAGCTGTCCTGGGACACCTGTACTTTATGTGCGTTCTCGAAGAAATGCACCACCACGTTGCATTTGTTGCAAGACATGCGCCACTTCGGCCCAGGGGTGGGATCGAAGACGAGGACGCCCGTCTCGCATTCGACGCACTGACCAATGCCGAGAGAGTTGAGGGAGTGTTGACAGGACGGGTGGGTGCATTCATTACAGCCCATTCCTAAAGACAGACAGAGAACGAGAGAGATTGACATAAGGGACTCGTATCTCTTGTCATTCCAAACCTGTGTGACTTCCAAACAACACTGGACCCCATTGACTTCCATTGTATGGACTCAAAACCGCTGAGACATTTCTCAAAATATCTTCTTTTGTGGTCCACTGAGTCCAAGAGTCATATACAGGTTTTGAGGTTTCTTTTCGGGGGAACTATCCCTGTAAGAGCAGAATAATGCATAAATGAGCTTGACTTGTAATCTGTCTCACCTTTCTTCATGTCTCTAAAGGGAGGATTGCTGAAGCAGTATGGACACACAGGGTAGCTTTTGCCTCGAGATCCTGACGTCCAGAGCACCAGCTCAAACTCATCTAGAGGACACCTCAGCTCCTTGTACAGTTTTATTGCTCCGTTCTGTGGTAAACTGTAGGTCTCATCGCAGTGCGAGCAGTGCAGGCGACTGGGTTTAGCCTGAAAGAGCGGCTAAGAAGTTTGTATTTGTGACTTGTAGAAGAGCACTAAAATGTCAGCTGTTGCGTCATGATTTTGAGCTTTACATTAGTCATTTGGAACATTACTTTCAAAATATGAGAACATAAAAAAATTAAATCAACAGCCAACCGTTTAATATGAAGGAAGAGCAATGATAAGAGACACTTACTGTATGACTAATATCTAATATACAGTGATTATTCAGGATTCAGATTCACAAAGTGCATTTATTTAAAAGCTTCAACGCTGAAGGCCGAGAGAGAGAGAGAGAGCGAGAGAGAGAGAGAGAGCGAGCGAGAGAGAGAGAGAGCGAGAGCGAGAGCGAGAGAATGCTTTAAAGTGAAGTGGCCATGTGTATGGTAATTAGGATCTGAAAATGTGTGTATACGCAGATGACTCAACCAAAGCCGTCCAAGTCAAGTTCATGTGCGTTAGTCACTGTGCATTATCAACGTTTTATGATCTCAATCACACATTAGTTTTAAAAGAGACATTTTGGATTTACAAAACATTGTGCAATATGACAGTTTACCCAAAAATGAAAAGTCTGTCATCATTTACTCACCTTCGAGATGTTCCAAAAAAATTACTTTATCATTATTTTTGTTCTGTTGAACTCAAGAAGACATCTTGAAGAATGTAGGAAAGCAAACAGTTCTGGGGCACTTTTGACTACCATTGTATTTTTTTCCTACTATGGGAGTCAATGGGGGGCGAGATCTGTTTGGTTACAAGCATTCTTCCAAATATCTTTCTCTGCGTTCATCAGAACAAAGACATTAATACAGATTTGGAACAACTCGAGGGAGTTAATGATGACAGAATTCTCATTTTTGTGTGAACTTGTTGAGCCGGTCGTAAGTTCCCATAAAAGGATTGAAATAGAAAAAGGGCTGTCGAACGATAAATCCCATCCAGAGTAAAAGTTTGTGTTTACATAATATATGTCGGTGTGCTGGGCATATTCATTTTGTGTTTATAAAAACATACGCATGCATATATTTCAGAAAAATAACATTTTGAATAATGAATAAACAAACTGAATAAACATTTATATATAATTTCAATTATTGGTAAACATAAATAAGCACATCTAAATATTTCCTAAATATAATAAAGGTATGTGCATGTTTTTGTGTTTATACATGTAAATTCTGGATTGCTATCAATCACGATTCATCGTTTGACAGCCCCAAATAGAAAGTTCACAGGTTCAAGTCAATCTGAAAAACAACAGTAAACTCAAGTTCAGGGATCAAATGCGATCATTTGAATTGACTGTTGTACAGAACTAAACTTTGAACTTATGTAAAAAAATCATTACACTATAGAAATGTATTGTTGTTATACGTTTAAATTTTGATTTGAGTCCTCACAGACCTGTATGTATTTCATGAAGCGATGGCACTTGCCACATCGAGACAGTGGCTTCCCCGTGGCAGCGATCGGAGAGAACGACACCTCCATTAATTCATCCATACCTGTTAAAAAACAATGTTATAAGTGAATATAAATGCATAAACAAATAAGCTGCAAAAAAGGTGCTGGAGATGTATAATGTGTCCTAAGAACAGTAAAACAAAGCAAGAGAGAAAAATAAAATCCTCTCCATGAAAATAGAAGTTTTGTTGTTATATTGTTGCTGTGGGTAGCCACGCCCACAGCGAAATCTTATTGGTTCAAAACTTTGCTCCATGTAACTGAATGTTAAACAACAAATGCGTTCTGATTACGACTGCGACTCAAAAAGCAGTTCCATATTCATTGCGGACAAAAAAAAGTCTTCTTCCTAGAAACTTGTCTATGTTGTGCCGTGTTAAAATAAAACTAAAAGACACACCATGCCCCAGTTTCACAGACAAGGCTTAAGGCTAGTCCCGGACTAAAGTGACTTTTGAGCTGTCTTAACCGAAAATAACTTGCCCTGACATATCTCCAAATATATCAGTGCCAATGTTTTGTCTCAAGATGCACATCAGTCATGTTTTTTTCAAAGACATTTTTTTTAAAAAGCGACTTAAATAGCCTAAATTAACTAAGGCATAGTCCTAGCTTAGGCTAAGCATACGTGTCAGGAAGTGATTTCCTAAATATGGTCATGAAACCATATTTTTACATGGATTCTTCGTGTTTGGCATTACCAGAAATCGAGTCCACAAAGTAGTGAAACTTCCTCTTGAATATATCCAGAGTGTGCTGCAAGACCTGATCAAAGTTTGCTTTTCCTAAAGCGATCAGAGTCAGCTGCTTCTCCACAGCGCTCCGGATAGTGGGCAAGACCAAATCTGCATCTAACACACAAACGCACAAAGGCAAATCTCAATTGGATCCAAGGTGACTTTCGATGCAATATTCACGGAGAATCGTATCTTGTGGGACTCCATCCTGCAACCTTGGTACGACATAACTGCATTATTTACTGAGGCTGAACTACCTTCTTACCAATTTTATAGTAACCGTGAACCAGAACAATTCCCAGGTTGGTGGGTTTGAGTTTACGGCCAGTTTCAACAGTCACGTAGTTCCTCTGGCAGATGTTGTTAATGTGGACAGGGATGCTGGCATCCGTACCTAAAACACAGCCAGAATAATAGCAATACATGTGAATTGCATGAAACGGTCTTGGATAAATGATCCTTCATAGATGTGACATCTAAAGAATCTCAACTCATCGCTCACCGATGCCGTGTTTCTCCATCAGTGTGATGAGCTCGGCCTCAGTGAGGTAATCTGGTGGATTGGTTTGTTTCTCCAGCAGTTTGATCTCGTCCACTGTAAAAGTGTCTCCTCTCTCACACACGGGTAAAGCCTCTTCCAGTGGAATACCCTGCCAGGGCATCACCTCAGTGTACCCTGAGACGGACAGCATTTCTTAAAATCTCCCCCACATAGTCAAAGCTTCGACCCTGGCGTGCGTCATTCGTCTTAAGATGGTACGTACCAGCAGAAATGAGCGTCTTTCCGGTGCATGTGAACGTCTCTGTGGCGATACTGAAAGATATCGTGGTCTGGAGAAATTTACAGTCGTGGCTG
Organism: Triplophysa rosa; assembly: GCF_024868665.1. Lineage (NCBI taxonomy): Eukaryota > Metazoa > Chordata > Actinopteri > Cypriniformes > Nemacheilidae > Triplophysa > Triplophysa rosa. The sequence continues at coordinate 32,097,606 of NC_079891.1, read as the reverse complement.
ACCGTCGCTATGAAGTGACGTGTGATGTAATCGTACAGACGCCAACCGTCACTCCCTACAAAAAGAAACCACACTGTCGTCTCCTCAAATCTTCTACATTTTTCGAGGGATAGTTCACCTTCGAAATGAAAATTCTGTCATCGTTTACTCATCCTCTTGTGTGATTTTCTTTCTTCTGCGAAACACAAACGAAGATATTTAGAAAAATGTCGGTAAGCAAAAACCCATTGACTTCTATTGTATGGACACAAAACCAATGCAAGGGACCAACTCTTTTCAAAAGATCTTCTTTTGTGTTCCGCGAAAGTCAAACAGGTTAGAAATGACAAGAGCGCGTGTAAACGATGACAGAATTTTCATTTCGAAGGTGAACTATCCCTTTAAGTCGACGAATAGCTTTCCTGTGGCTCAGTGGTTAGAGCACGGCGCTGGCAACGCCAAGGTCATGGGTTAGATCCCAGGAGATGGCACATACTCAGATACAATGTATAGTAGAATGCAATGTGAGTCGCTTTGGATAAAAGCGTCTGCCAAATACGTAAATGTAAATGAATACGGTGACGAGCGTACCCAGCTCGCTCTCAGACGCCGCTCTCATAGGTGTGATCGGTGGGTGATCTCCAGCATCCGCCCCTTTCCTCGGCCTGTTAATGCCCTCTGAGATCAGAGCTTTAACCTACACATAAACATTCCAAGACATGATATTATTTTACTTGAGATATGAGATTTTCACTTGCCTGACAAATAACTGATCTTAAAGCGGCAACGAGTAACTTTTGCTCACTGTTGCCCCACATGGTTGATAAGCGGAATTGTCTGTATGCAGTGTCGTAAAAACTGTCGCAAAGATTTCCCGCTGGCAGCTCAATACACGTGAGTTTGTTTACTAAGCCGACGGACCCGGCGGACCCAGATACGCTATGAAAACAGCGCATAGCATGTGTATATACTGTATATAATGACAACATTAGCCTAATCAACGACTGAACTGTTCAACATTTACGTGGTTTACTGGTCTGAACTAAAGAATCTGCTACTTTTTACCACAACACGTTTAGTGTGGTTGTTTAGTCTTTATTTACAAGCACTACACACATTCATGACGAGACACGACAACATTCTAGCTATCGACACCGGCAACCATATATTATCTCTCAGCTACCTTACGCTTATAAAGTGTGAACCGGTGTTGCGCCAATGACACAGACTAATAACAAATACGGTCAAAAGTACAGGACAGTAACAAAAAATGTACAAATACACTTACAAATCCAGGAGCCGGACCGCTAGGTCTGCATCCGTTTTGCAACCCGTTGCCTCTTGCTGCTCGCGCCACCCGAGTGTAAGCCCGTCTGATATTGATTCGTGACCGGCCTCGTGTCCGATCACTCTCTCGCTTTCTTTTCTTTGCTTCCTCTGACAAAACCCTCTTTGTTTTTTTGGCTGGCTCTGCCATGGTGATGTTTTGGATAGTTTCGTCATACTGTTAGCTCTGCTGTTGGCTAACTTCTCCCAGGCTACGACTAAAACGTGACGTATGCCGTAAAGCAGGGGATAGGCGGGGCTTGTACCGGCCCGAACACCAAAGTTACAAGTGCAATTTCAGCCGATAGGAGGCTGCTTAGGTAGTAATGGCAGTAAAATTCGTCCAGTTAAAAGTTGTCCTACCACTAAAATAATTTTAGAGACATTATTTTAAGGTCAAAAAGTTACTCGTTGCCGCTTTAAGTTCCCATGATCTTGTCAGGGTTGGGAACGAGGGTCACGCTCACCGTTTCGCCCCAGAAGGAGCTGTTGGCCTGTTGTCTGAGGGTGCTCTTGAGGTCAAAGTTCTCAGGGTAATGTGTAGTCTCTGTACGAGGGTAGCTGATGTAACCCTGCGTGTAGAGACGTTCTGCTATCTGCATAGTGTGCTGGGGACCCATTCCTGATGAACACGGGTTTATTAATACCACGTCAAATTACTTTTTGTGCAACTTTACGCATTACACGGATGGAGCAGGAAGATGCTCATATCTTTGGTGATGAGATTAACCAGAGACAGTATATGGACTATATCTTATACATTCAATTGCGTGATTTTATTATTGTAGTTGAACTGAAGGATGTGCAAAACGTTTTATCCTTCCTATTGTCATCATTTACCAAAAAATGTCAACAAACTTGACATTTTAAGTCAAATCTGCTGTTTTTCTGGGTTCTTATGACTGATGTTACCCATAAGCAATATTTGTTTGGAAGCTTGGAAGTTGTACTTTCATTTAATTCTCAATTCATTCATCCCAAGAATCTGTGACTCTTGGATGCAACGTTCACAATTTCAGAAGGGATAGCGCTTACCTAAAGCAGAGCTGCCGACTCTTAACATCTCCACTGTGTTTAATGCAAGAGGTCTCTGCTTGGCTTTCTCCTTCTTCGTCACAGAATCAACCTGCAAAACAGACACACGACAAAACATATCGTCGCCATCCTTCCAAAACCTTGTATGTCCAACCTCGCTGTTTTTCAGCGAAAAAACTGTGAGGTCAAAGTTGACCAGCACTTTTTCCTGCTTAGATATTTGCAAAACTGCATGACACACATAAAGGGTGACTAATAATAATTATCTATGGCAAAAAATAGAAATCACAAAATATGGAGATACGAGGTTTTTAAAAGACACATTCTGATATGAGGTTTACACTGTTGTTGCTGTAAAAGTGCTGTAAAAACGTACACGAATAATCATCTAAAATGAGTTTGAAGTTTGGATGAAGGCACACCTTAGCCTCCTTTGCTGTTTTTGCGATGTTGACAAACATCTGACCAACATCACGGTCAAATACTCGCACACGGTCCCAGTCCAATGTGAGCGGGCTGTCCTTCCCCTTAAAAACCTGTTTGAACACAAAATATAGAGAAATACAGAAAAAGAGCAATATCATTTTTGAACGAATCAGTGTCACGTTTATATTTAGCAGACACTTTTATGCAAAAAGTGAGAAACGCATAACAAACATCAAAATAATCTAACTGGATTGAGAAACAAATTTAGCCAAATTAGATTTGTCATTTAATTGCTGGTACAAGTGTACTGACCTTTGCCTGAACAACCCAGTATGACTCGGGTTTGAAGGACTGGATCTTATCATGACGATCCACACAGAAACCCAGTGTGGGGGTCTGACAGGGGCCGAAGGAAATCAAAGAGGAGTCCAAATTCCCATATTTTCCCTGGAAGTACTTGGTCTGGAAACTAAAGACAACGGTTCGATTTTTTAAGTGATCAATCCATTGACCTATTGGGCAAATATATGAATCAAAAATGACAATAATATGATCTATTTAAAACATTCATACTTCCTGCAGGACACAAATGATCACTTTCATACCGTGTGAAAGCGCAGCCGATTCTGAGGTCCAGTTCTTGACGTGCGTCTACAGACAAAGCTTCGTTCTTGTTGGGCTCTCCGAGTCGGTTCATTGCGTTGCAGATATCAGTGTCTGTGATGGAGCTGAACTTGGCCCGGTACACGGTACACTCATGACCGTAAGATTTATTCATAAACGGCTGAATGGCATCCAACACCTGTATTATACAAAACGCACACAAAAAACGCCACTTTTTAAAAAGATGGACCATACTGACCCCCAATGTTTTGTTTCATTTTCATAATTTGTGATCATAATAGAATGACATCAGGCGTACCTCAAAACAAATGTTTTCTCCTTCTTTATCGCAGTCCAACCACAGGACAACATAATCACAACCTTTAGCTTCAACCTGCCAACAACAACAACTTGATATTAAGTTAAAATGTAAAAACGCATATATGATAAGTGCTTAAAGAGTTTAATGTGGTCAAAAGTCCACTACTAATACTTTTTTATAACAGACAAAATGGTGACAACCAACAGGTGTGAAATGACAGGTAAACAGTCACCTGAAGGAATTTGACCATATTTAGTTTGGGGTTTGCTTCCTTCTTCTCAGTCGGTGCTTTACTGAACAGCTCGGCTGGATCGACTTTATCCCAGTTGTTATATTTTCCTGTTAAACATTGAGGAAAACAATCTGACTGGATTGGAAAAGCAACATTTCATTGGCCATTCAAAACATTCACACGCAAAATGACATTCAGTGCTTGGAGGAAGACGAGACACTTGCCGATGAAGTCCAGACTCATGACGTGTCCGCACACTGATGTCATCTTGAACCTCATGTTTTGGCCCTCGAAGTTTCCAGTGTACTCGTGGACTGAGCATGCTCCGTTCAGTCCCTTCCGGGTTAAACAGCTACCTGTCAGCCAAAGAAAAATCCACACTTTCTTTAACCGTTTAATGTTTCAATGATAATTCCTCCTTTTGTATGGCTCCTTTATTGAATTCAAGGCAAAATTGCATCGACCTTCGCATCGAGTTCATGACCTCTGTGCAGAGTTCATGCCCTTCGCAATGCTAATGCAATGCTCTACAAATATAACTTAAAGGCGGGATAACATGCTATGTCATGCATTCTGACTTCTTTACACTGTTAAACGTGCTGGCTTCTTATGCTTATCATGGTCAACTTGATAAAAAACGAGTTGGACGTATGGCGTAGTATTTCTGTGCTTGATACACTCCCCCAGCATTTCAACTTGTTTCGGAAAGTTTTTTATAAGTCTGGATCCCTGTTTCGTAACAGGGATCCTATTCCTTTTATTGGGCAATTCTCCCAGAAAAGCATGCCCATGGCAAAGCGAAAGAAATAGCCAGCCCACGCACCAACCGGCAAGCGATAGGAAGACCCGTTATCAAGATTGGCTGCGCTGTTGGCCTGCAGCTGCAGCTTGTTACTCTTGCAATAGTGAGAGAGGTTGAGGTGTGTGTGTGTGTGTGTGTGTGTGTGTGTGTGCGTGCGTGTGTGCGTGTGTGCGTGCGTGCGTGCGGCATTTCAGTGATGGATGTTAAATAAACGTTGGTTATAACGCTAGATTTGGAGATGGCGCGGTCCCAGTGCTAAAACATGCCGGACATGAACCGCACACGGTAGGTCAAACTAAGTCATATGTCTGTGGGGTTTTTTTGGCAATCTGCGCATACGTGCATAATGTATACAACACAAAGGGATTCATGCGATGATGTTGTGTGCTCGTGCTCTAGTCCCCCTGCCCGCCTCAAGCAGCTCGTCTTTTTCCGGAAATAATCGTACAACTGTATCTCTCTTTTATAAATTTGATCAAACTAAATACTCTTTGAAGATACGACGTATGCAATACTACTGTATAGGTAGTCAAGATTAATATGAGATTGACAGAAACTGCATGTTATCCCACCTTTAAAAAACACTATTAAGAACACCAATTATGCATTATTATACAATCCTCCTTTCCATTCATTCTTTTCTCCACATTCTCTCCATTAATGCTATACCTGCTCTAAATCAGCATGAATGACGTTCCTAGTTGCCGTGGGCTAATGGTATGCCGTTTCCAAGGCTGAACTCTTACATCTAGATGAGGATGTAAGTGAATGAACCCAAAAAAAAGGCCACACGCTAATGACAGTGTAAGGGTCTGCTCCTCCTCTCTCTCCTTGAGCACAGGCCTTTGAAAGGTCTCCATTGAGATGATGGTACATAAATATAAGCCGACAGACACATTTGGACCAGCATCTTTACCACCAGACAAGCCAAACCTCCAGCATCCACCAGTCACCTCTACAGCTTCATCATACAGCATGCAAGAGCTACAGGTGAGTCCCAAACATCATCCTCAGACAGATGCACTCTACAAGACTCAGTTAAAAACTTAATAGCAGACAAATTTAATTTGCAAATGTTATTGTCAGTTTGAAATATTTTAAGTAAGCTTTGCATAAATATTGTGTACTCACACTCAAAACCTGCAGTTCTACAAATTCACATGTTCATATGTATATTTGTATAAATAAGAAATTGGCATCGTATTAGTTGTGTAACGACACACATACAATACATGATACTGGGTTGGCAATATAAAGATATCATAATATTTTGAACAAAAAAACCCTACAATTCAAAAAACTGATTTCTTTCCAAAACTTGAATAATTTTCAATTATATTTTTGTTGCACATACAACTTATTGAGATGGCAACATTTAAAGTTCAATTGAGCCTTCTGTATATAAATTTATAAAACCAGAATAAAAATGGCAATAACTCCACAATACATATACAAATTCTGTACTGCACAAATTGGCATTTATTGTTAGAAAAAAAAACATATTTATAGAACACTAGTCCCAATATGTTTTTTCATGGTCGATACTGATGCAAACAGCAGGGTGGCTGATAGCTGATATGATGAACATATATAATGCAATTAAATTATGACAATTGAGATTTAGACAAAAAGTAATTTTACACAATATTTACTCTCAAGAATTAAACAGATAGTTTAAAAAAACGCCAGTCAAAAAGGCTGTTTGTAGATTTGGGATTTGATGCTAGAAGGACCATCATTTTCAATAAAGACTTTCTGAAATTGGCCTAACAGAACAGGTAATACATCTGTCTATTACAAAGAAATGGTTCAAAATTAAGATTACCATAGTTCCCTTTCTTAAAAGGTGTCAACAACAAAGAAACGCAGAAAACGGCACGATATAGTCCGTACCTGTCGTACACACACCGCCAAACAGAAAAGCAGAAACACAACAGACCAATAATTATTGTGGTTATTTAATCCTCTCTCTTCTTTAGATTCTCGGGCTCCTAAGTATTTTTCTGCTGGTGTGGGACCCCAGTCAATGCAGTACAATCCCAGCGCAGTGTGTGGAACACACCTACTGCTCATCCACGCTGAGAGAATATCACACACACCTCATCAACCTGCCCAGCAGAATCAATGAGCGCAGCGTGGCCGCATGGAGCTATGTGTGAGTTGAACTAAGAGTTCATGGACATACATTCTTTTTCAATTTTATTGACTTTTTGCAGTAAAGTTTGCAATACAACTGGAATATAAAATTTTAAATATATATATATATATATATAAATGTTTATTTTCTGCATCAGAGAGAATATTGACTTGGATCGAGTGCCACAGATCTTCTATGAAGCCAACTGTCTGAACAGTGACTCCTGTAAAGGCATCGAAGACTCTTCAAGTCTGGAGAGCATCCCAATTGCAATCAAAATGCCATTTCTCCGAAAAAACCCAAGATGCCCAACTTATGCACTGGAATTTGAGGATGTCAACATCGCCTGTATATGTGCCACGTACCGACAGAACTAGAGCCAAGACTAAGAATTTATCCATTAGATGAATCATTTATTATTAGAATTATAAGTAATGTTTGTGTTAATGAAGGTTCATGCCTGCCACAAAGACGTCTATGCTTATTTATTCATAAAAACATAACATCAACACATACGACCAGAATATTGTTGCTTGTCAATGTGAAATAATAAACAGGTTTTGTAACAAAATGTTGCCATATTTTCCTCTTACTGTTTTACAGTAAACAAATGTTTACAGACATCCGAGCAACCTCTGAACACCTGCAGTCTATTATACAGAAGTTTCAAGACTTTTGCAACATCAAAATAGTCAAGAAAGGTGTGAATGAATACAACATATACACTAAAGTGAAAGAAGAACACAACAACAAGTAAGATATGAACAACAAAAAGGTACAGTGGTGAAGTAAAAAGGGCATCATATGGTAATATCGTCATACTGTGATATAAATCCAAGTTACATAACTTTAGAGTGACACCAAATAACCATCGAACTTTTGCCAGTGAAACTAAAAGACAGCCAATGAACTTTCTCATTGGTCAGCATAGAAAATCAAAGTTACTCAATTAAAATCCGAATACGTGTCATTGCAGAAAGACTATTTAACAGCTAAAAGCAATATGTTAAGAACTTAACAGTTACCTTTAGAGAGGATTTTGGCAATAGACTGAGCAAGAGAGGGCTTCTCAGCCACCATGAACACAGTCCTCATATCTGCTGCAAGGATTCACTACTGATACACGTCAATCAAACCTGCCGATATATTTAAATACGTAGAATTAGACATTTTCTATTAATTAAACAGCAAAATAATTTATTTCATTTATTAAACCCTCAAACGAGATAATAACACACCGGTCTATGGAGCCACGAAACAGTCAAACACGTTAAGTTCCGGTTGGTGTGTTCAACTGCTGTCAAAATAAAAGTCCATGAAGTTTTACCATAGACTACCGTGTTTTGACGTACACCAAAACGTTTTATTCAGCGAGTCACTGCAGGACAGGTACAAACATGTTACTTTTATTGTAATTAAAAGATTTTCAGCAGTAAATATGTACATCATATACATTTCAAAATCTTCCAAATGCGTTTGCATCGCAATAATCCCAATTTACAAAGGGAAAAGTGCCATACACTTAACGGAAAACATCAACAATTTTGTGTTTTTAAGAGCAGTAAAATGTTAATTTAACGTAATGCTTCATGTGACACTTCATACGTGAAAATTTGAGTACAATCTTACCTTTCGACACTTCGACCAACAGCGACTGTCCTAAATTTAGGCTACATTTTATGCATTTGGCAGACTAACTTACGGTGTAAACAATACAATACATTATTTATTTATTAAATAAATAATTTATCATATTTTTCCATTCGGATCTGAAATAATTTTAACAGTCAATACAGCCTACACAGTGTATTCGCATTAAAAATACGCATTTAAATGTTCAAAAATTTCTTGTTTGTGTCCCTAATTTGACCAGATAAGACGTGCCAGGTAAGACTATCTTTTGTTGGTCCTGCAACCATAGTCTTTTACCCTTTATCCTAATTAATATTCGTATTTTTTAATTTATTGAAATTAAAATGGAGTGCATACATAATAATCAGTATTCATTTAAAATCAATTCATTTAAAATCAATTGTTTATTATTCAAATTAAAATGTCACATTGTATTTTAAAAGTAGGCTATATGGCTTTCCAATAATTATTTTTTGAATATTTACGTTGCCTAATAAAAGCAAAAGTATGCGAACCCATTCGTATGGCAATATATGCATATAGGCTATGCGTTAAATATGTAACAGGGGGTCTCTGCTCCTTCTCTATCCATCCATAGCTCCCCTTGGTCTGAAAAAGAATGAAGACCACTAAATAAGCAGTGATGAGGCGACCAATCACAAGCCACCGCTAGATGGCGACGTCACATCAAAAGATTCTCGTCTAAACGGCATGAACAGATTGCCGCAGCATCTGACTTCAAATGCCGGATTGCAACTGTTCACAAATCCCTGCCAATTACAAATACATCTCGTATTGGATATAGTTCAATATGTTCGGCCAATTTGTTTAATCAACTGTCCAACTGCTTTTTTTTAATAAATGTCTTTAAAATAACAGAAAAGGGAGAGAATTAAGAAAAAAAGGGAAAACCAGCAGGTTGTGTGTGTGTGTGTGTCTGTGACCCCACAGATGGCAGAGGAAGCTTGGAGTTGAGTTTGTCTCCTTCAGCAGAGTGATCAATTAAACTAAACCCATCCAACCCACAATGCCTGCCTCCCCCTGTATTGACTCATCTGGGACTGTCACAGCACACAGATGTTCGCACGCGCACACAAAAGATGGCCTTGTTCAGATAATCTGACGAAATTATGACCTTGGTCCTGTTTGATGTCAGTTTGTTGTTCAAGAACAAAACATATATGTTGAAAGAAGCTCTAGAACATAAATATGCATAATGCGTTCATGTGTGTGTGTGTGTGAAACTGATTGGGTAAGATGAGTCATAGTTGATTGACCAGGTTTCATCAGCACTCTCTCTCCACCTCTTCTCTTTCTGACATTTTTCTCTTATTCCGCACAGACATAGACATAAATAAATGCCACCCTGTACAAGAAGAAAAAGAAGTGAACTGAAAGCAAAAGCAGTGTTTAAGATCATAAGAACATGCGCCACCTTGAAGGAGAGCGGCAGACAAAAAGAATTTGAAAGTGAATAATTACAGGGCGAAGGAGGGATGAAATTACAGACATGGATGAACAAACATGCTTATTTGCCTTGTTGAATCTCTCTCTTTTCTTCTGTCACTGAATCCTTCTCTCTCTCTTTAGATTTAAAGAGGAAATCATTTTACGGACAAATGTATGATATAAATATCAGTAGAACACAGTGAATCTGGGATGAAAGAGAGAGCGGGGAATCGACTGGCAGGATGGGGGAAATGAACCGATTACCCATTAGAACCGCTTCCAGTAAAGACGAGTGACTCACTTGTAACCAGCGAGCTGAAGCTGTTTGACACTATGAAGGTTCAAGTCTGGAACTGATAAGCGTTGGTGATGTTTCTTCAGAAAGCAGCGTATGATGGAGAACAAGCATGGCAGGGAAGGAACAGATCTTACTGGTGCTGTAAAGAGGACATGACATCCAATCCCTCTTTCAATTTTGAGTGCTTTCTTCCACATCACACTTATAGGAAAGAAAAAAGATCTCTTTAATATGTTTCTCTCACGTGTCTCATTCAGATGTGTCTCAACAATGTGTCCAACTGTGCTCAGATTTGCCAAGATAACAAGTCTGCAGTCAAAAGTCAAAGATTTCAACATTAGCATTTCTTATCAAAATTGTCCAAGCCCAAATGATGCCATTTACATTTTACAGGGCTGTACTCTTGCTGCATTTTTCAACTGTATTTGTTCATTTGTTTATTTTTAATGGCCAATTAAATTACAGAAGAAACATATTACTTATACTTAAATGAAACATGACTGAACAAAACATTACAACATCTATGAACATTACAGCTCCTGAACTATCAAAAAGCAAACTATAATAATAATGTTCCTCTGGGTCTCAACAATTTACTTTATTATAAGAGATGAGTAAAATTAAATCATGAACTTTTAAACATCGTTCTATGCCCAAGTCTGTTTGTTGGTCAAGCACACATCAGTGTGTTTTAACTCAATAAAATGCAAACAACTTTAAAGCAATCCTGTATTTTAAAACAATAAGGTGGGTTTTATAAATGCTGTAAATATAGAATAACAATTTGTTTGATGTGATAATATTATACCCACTAGAATCCTTTCTTATAAATCTCTTGTTTTGGAGTGTGTGTAATGCTGGAGGGAAAATCAGGACTTGTGTTATGTTAATGATGTTTGGTCAGACCAAAAAGAGGAAAAGCAAATGAGTAAATTTATGTTTGTCTGTTTAGTTAGTTACTGTTGTTGGTCTTACTGTAGTCACGAGTATGATTGCAGATATCAGATTGATATGTGTACTTCATAAGTATCATTATCATCACCCATCAAACCTCTTCCTTCTCTCCATTTCCTGTCATTTCCTTTATCAGGCCCCCCCACTCTCATCTTCACACATTCGTGAGATATGCAGGGAGTATGAAGCATTCTGGCACTCTGCTGTGAGTAATCTGAAGAGCACTACAAGGTGTGATGGAGAGGAAGGTGGAGCAAACCATTCTGATGAGAAAGAGTTGTGTGGTTTTTTTAAGGGCTGTATGTCTGCAGTTGTTTTTGCATAGTGGTGCTCATATTTATCAATTTAAAGAGCATGCTGAGAATATGTAAATATTTGATGAAGAAGAAGAATAAAACAAACAATGAGAGTTTTGGTGCATTTATATGCATGTGAAATGAAGTTTGTCTTCCAATTAAACCTATTAAATAATAAGAACAAACAATAAAAAGCTGTGTGTTGATTATATCATTAAAATAAAATGTTTATATTTGCAATAAATTGTTTTTTTTCAGACATACAGTATAAGGAAGGTGATACAAACACTGTACATGGTTGAAATGTGATCTTTCTCTTTTGAGAATTACATTCTGCTAACAACAAAGTGTTAAAATAAAAGCATACATTTCAATATACATGTTTGATATGTAAATTAAAATGAAGAAATAAATTGTAAACAACGAAATAAAACCTGTTTAATGACTAAGCGCAGTAGCTTGTAAAATAAATCTTTTGCATTTACTTTAACAACAATTAATTCCAAATATAAACAATGAAAGCAGGTTAAAACCCAAGTTATGTAGCTGTAGATACATCTTAATAACTTTAAACTTAAACTTGTTCTATTTAAAGGATTTTCATCTGTATTTATTGAAGTATTAAAGAGTTTTTGTAGATACACCTTATGTTTCATATTCCCTAACATTCGTATTCAGCAAAATGTGCATAAAGGAAATGAATAAAGACATCAGAGAAATGTCAGTGGAGGTTTGAGAGATACATTTTAAAAACATAATTTACTTGCGTATTGTTTGTGTGTGTTTTAGAGATCTAAACTAAGGTTTGTTTTTCTTTTTCAAAATAATGAATAAAAAATATTTTGTACTTCATACCATCATATTTTTTAAATGTTGAAGCGCACCCCCATCCCACCGCCAAATGCTTCCCTCCTCCACCCTATCACTCTGTAGTTGAGAACCTGCAATGCCAGGATTGTTTGAACAGAGTCCTCACATCAAGGCCATGCTTTTAGCTAGGGGCTGTTGCCCTCTGACCTCTCCTGCAATAGGTATGTACAGAGAGACCTCAAAGAGCTGGAATGCGTCTGAAGTCAAACCTGAGTGCTAACACACAAACTAGACTGAGGTATCACACACACACACCATGGAGGACCACCGAGGGGCCGGGAAACTGGAGAAAACAACATGTTCAGAAACTTCATTACACGCATGCAGAAAAACAGGAGACCTCCGCCATGAGCTGAACCCACAACCATACACAAAAACAGTGTGATGGCCACTATTTTTATAGCATTTACATGAAAACATCATTCTTGTTGACTTATTTTAGACCCACCACAAACATGATCAGGTAACAAATACTAGTTTGCTCAGTTTAACAGACCAGGGACACACACTGACCAGTGTTCATCCATCATGAGATACTTCAATCAGAGCAATGATTCATCACCGGTTGCTGCTTTTCTCATCATCCTCACATTTATTTATAGATGAGGAATTGAATCAGAAACTGATGTATAGAAATGTGCATTATATAAACTTAAATTCTGATAAAAGAAAATTAACAAACAAAGAAAATATGACAAGCTACCTAAAGCATGCATTTCATGGCAAGATGCATCAGTGACCTAAATTACATTCTTAAAAATAAAAGTTCTGCAATGTTTCATTGTTTCTTTCCTTATCAACATTTACATACATACACAATTCTTGATTTGCACAGTAATTCTTTAGAAATAAAAATATATGTTTTTTAAAGAACAAAATGTTCTGAAAAGGGTCTCTTGTGGAATAAAGACTTATGATTCTAGGTGAACATAAAATATTAAACTTCAAGAAACTGAACACATTTAAATGAATAATTAGTTTTCATGAGGTAATCTTCAGTAACCTTTTGTAATAGTTTAAGCAAATGAAAAAAAAATAGCAGTTAATCTAACTTTTATTACTGATGATTATCAAGAACTTCAAGTTTATTAATCTAAGTGACTTTCTTGTTAATCTAAGTCATTTATAATTTGTATTGGCTGGGTAATCTAACAATTTTCCTTGCAAAATAAAGCAGCAGTTACTCAAAAAGTTGTAAATTATTATTATTTAAAAAGTTGCAGATCTATCAGTCTTTACTTTCTGAATAGAAATGTGAAGTTAAATCAAAGAAAACTACTTTTAAAACACTTTGAATGTGAATAAAACGTATTTGCACACAAATACATTAACATAATAAAACTTCTCCCTAACAAAGAAACAAAACAAGCTCAACTGTGATAGCCCACTTCGTTCGATATTTTCCATTTCATTCGTTTAATTTTCATTCACAAAACACGTATAATATGCGATTCGATTAAGGCAACTCTTGTTTCATACAAAAATAATTATATTAATTTGTTATTGATTTATTAAACTAATTTAAAGACATAAAATCCTTAAAACAAACGGATGGACTGACAAGTGCACAAAACACTTCAAATATTCGTCTGCTAAGCGACTTAAAACGTATCTGTTATTGTAAACCAGATAAAACATAACATTTTCTATTTATTTAAAAACTTCATTCATCAATAACACACATTTTCCGTTTCTCTTCGATTTAGATTGAATATCAACAAATGAAATTAGTATATTAAACAACAAATTGTTACAAATGAACGAAAAAAAATCGTTTTCATTTCGATAAGATGTTGAGCAACGAGACCGCGGTTGAGTTTTCAGAGATGTGACAACAAACCAGCACTAGACACGCCCCTTCTCAACACACATACATACACACCAACACACACTGAGGAATGTAGACATCTCTGTGACCTTTAATCGCTTTTAAAGATGAGCTCCAATAGTTTTACATGAATGAACCGTCAGTTTTATGTCTCAATATGGGTTCATTCACAAATACGTGTAGGCTAGTTGTTAAAAGTGATAGAAAAGAAACTTCATAAAGGTTGTTAATAAAACTCTTAATGAAAGTTAACACGTCTAATAAACGTTTAGAAAAATAATCGAATTTGAAGAATTTTTACACGTGGAAACGAATATACGTTTATTAGTGATGTTTTAAGTTTACAACTTGTAACAAATATAACAAATGTTTGCCTTTAAAGTTTACACATTCTTTATAAACCATGAAATATTATTGTTGCTTCACAATAAAGACAGCTTGAATTACCAAATGAATAAAAGTAAAATGGCAAAGTATTGTGGTTATGTGTAGACCATTAGCCTAAAAGTGATTGGAAATGTCAGATGTTGCAATCAGTTGATGTGAAATAACTAATCTATCATGAATCTTCTCAAATTATTTTATTTTTGTGGCATAGACAGTGTTTAACTTTCTTCACATTAGTTTGAATACATCAGCCATTTTCACATGCCATAAAACATAAACAAGCAATCGTTTATCCATAGAGGCAGAGAAATTTGAGTTTTGGGTAACATCAAAGCGTAATGCAATAAACGTACCATTTGTAAACTATGGCAATTGTTGTTTATTTCTAAACTAGCTTTAAAATGACATTTTGCTTGTTTGCCTTACATTTGCCTAACCTATAAAATGAAATGCACTCAAATGCAAGAATACAATATAAATAATCATATAAAAACATATACAAGAACCCATGAAATCAATTGATGCCATAGCAGTTCATAGTCCCTTCTGTGATGTCACAACCTTTTGTCTTTGGCTCTTCGCTCCAATGGGCAGCTTCTCTGATATTTAGCCTGTAGACTGAATAGCAGGTATGTAGTGGGATCTGGGTGGTATATACGGAGCAGAGCCGCGGCCTGGCGCCACATGGATATGCACGAAACCTGAGACCCCGAGCAGTGGCTCTGAACTCTGACATCTGGGAATTCTGTGGATGCTGACCTCTAAGGGTCAGAGGTCATCTGGGAGTCCAACAGTTTCCTTTTTGAGAAGAGAGAGAAAGAGAGAGCACACCACCATAAGAGGGTTATTGACGGATTTGAAGGGAGGAAGGAGATGTCCCAGTCCACATCTGGCAATAATGGTGAATTTCTTTATTATTTACATTTCCATTCAAGGAAGCATTTCCTGCACCTTGGTGAAAGGAGAGATTGAGCGTCCTGTGAGAGCTCACATCTGTGTGTGTGTGTGTGTGCGTGTGTCCATGTGTGTTAAGTATATATGTTCCTGAGAGGTTGTGGAGAGGGGACGTGACTGAACGGCCATAACGTTTTGATTCCGGGTGTTTGTTCAGTTTTTGACAGCACAAACCCCAAGGCAGATGGGATAAATAATAAAAATAATAATCTAATAAAATGTGCCTTAAATCTCTGACTTGTTTGGGGTAGAATGCTTTAAAAAATGTGATAAGTCGAATAGCAAATTATATCACTAACATTTTGCAACACCTACCCAGCAGTGTTACCAGGCATAAGAGTCTTATTTTTTTATGATATTATCATTTTTAAATTCTTAAAAACAAGCATGATTTTTCATTTTAAAAAGTACAGGATAGTTTACATTGTTTTACAGAGACTATCCTCCAAGAAAACAACATTTATTGCATTTACAAATATTTTTGAGAGAGTCTGTCACAACTAGAAAACAATATTTATAAACATTTATATAAACAAAACTGACTTCTATCTCTTTTCTACTCTTTCAAAAAACAAAACCCTTAGCACTGTATACTGTGATAGGCTATATGAGACCAATTTTCTTTTATTGCACTTATGCTTTTTGTTGTCCTTATGTTGTTCCAATTGCTTCCATTGTTTCCCTCATCTGTAAGTCGCTTTGGATAAAAGCGTCTGCTAAATGACTTAATGTAAATGTAAATATAAAATGTGTAAAATTTCACCATGTATCTGGGAGTCCTTACGAACAAACTCATCCTTGTTTTTTGATAGCCATAGAATAACAACCTCTACTTGTTTTCTTTTCACGTAGCCACAAAACATACTTTAGTGCAACATAAAGCTTTTGTGATGATAAAGAGGAATTGTGACACCCCCTCAGAACCGTTGCCTGTTTATCTTTGTAGCGCCATAAATACTCTGACCAGAACAATTCAGGAATATTTAAAGAAAGGTGCGGATGCACATGTTTACACAGAAAAGGTTTAAGATATGGTGAAAGTGTATGACACGCTTTTGCATTAATGTATCTGTGTTTGCATGTCAATCATCTCTAAAAGGCTCTCTATTTCCTGCTATAACACATTAAAGTGCGCAGAAGGCTCCTTGCCACCCACCCAGCTGGAATGTCATGCATGCAATTAGGAGAGATTGTAGCAGGAGCTGGGGGGCTGGGTCGGGGGCTGGAACTGGGGGGCTGGGTCGGGGGCTGGAACTGGGGGTTGGGGTATGGCAAGGAGCCGTGGACGGCCTGAAGAGTCAGTGAGAGGGGGTGAAAATAAAGGAAGAGTAGGAGGGGGCCTTCAGAAAAACAGATGAGGTTAGGAGACGAACACGCAGCCTTCTCACAACCCCACGCCGCTAAGCCACAGTTACTTTCACCTCGCAGTCATCAATACCCATCAGTAGGAATTGGTCCCCAGTCAATAGCCCTCTTCCAGTAAAGACAGCAGAGGGGGAGAGAGAGCGGACGGAAGACTGGGGGAGTCACATGCTACATTACCAAACAGGAGGAAATGTATGAATCAAAGAGGAAGGGAAACATGTTTAAGACCTCAGAACATGAACCTCAAGAAAGAAATGAATGTATGAATCTTCGCAGCTTTACCAACAAAAATGTTTCACCAATCAGATTCTTGAAGAAAAAAAAACTAAAGCAAATGCAGCTCACTAACAAAAAAAATTGGTTTTGAGTAAGCTTAAATAAATGTACTTACTTTGAATGAGCTGTTTGTCAAAGCCTTTTTTAAGAAAAAAATAAATAAACAAACAAGCAATACAATCCTACGTAATGAGTATCTTAACTGCTTAAAACAGTGATGGAAACTACGAGTAGCAGCTAATAAATAATGTTTTGTCATTTAGGTTCTCAGTTCCGGTCCTGGGTACCCCACTGCACATTTTGTGTGTTAATGCAAGTCTCTGGTAATGAGTTGATTATTTAAATCAGGTGTGTTAAAGAAAAGAGACAAATATGTAGTGCTGCATGTTCCAGGTTGGACTGTAATTGAGAACCACCGATAAGATGTGTATTTTTTGCATATAACCATGTCAAATAAATATCCCAGTGGCATTGCATTCAACAGGAAAATCAAATGTTCTAATGTTACATAAATTAGTGATTAGGCGTGTTAAAAGATATTAATTAACTTAATAGTCTGAGAACACATTATGCAATGTGTATTATTATATGCAATAATATGTTATATGCAATTATTATATGCAATTGCATAAAGCACATTTATGCAATTTATAATGCAAAATAGTTATTAATAAACCATTTTGTTTTGAAAGCATTCTTTGATCTTAATTTATTTAGGTATAAATGGTAGTTTATTTTTGATATTTATAGTAAAAACAGATGGCCAACTAATCAATATAAGAGACTTCACATCTCTTCAATGTGTTTTTTTTGTGATCCGTGATCTTGTGACTGTTGTTCACACAAAAATAGTAATGAATATGACAAATCGTAAACATGCTTTTCATTGTTTTTACCCTGTTTGTTTCTTTTTATCAGAAGACTTATATTTTTGTATTTATTGAAGCTAAAGTTCAACAGGACTCAATTGTGTTTGGTTGTGTAAAGCAGTGTCCACAAGTGTAGAAGATGCATTACTGTTTATAGGTGAAAAAAAACACACGTCAGAAAAGATTTGCTGTGAAAATTCCACACAAATTATGAAGAGAATATGTTCTGGGTTTGGGGCTTATTGAGATATGTGCAGTAATTATGTGCATATTTAAAATACATTTTCTTAGACTGTCTATACAAGAAATGTTCTGGAAGAGAGTGTTGGGATGTACAGACAATTAGACTTTAAGACACCAATCACAAACCCGTGTGAATGAACAGGAGCATATGTGCAAATTAATTACCCTTTTCAAACTTATTTGAGTTTTTTTTCTCAACGCTGGGCGTGGCTAACACGGTTTGGGGAGCGTCACATGGTCACTACAGAGGTGAGAATTACTGGGAAACTATTTTTTATCTGCATGAAGACATGCAACACTTGTTGAAAAGGTGTAAAGAGAAAAGTTTAGTTGATTGTTTAAATATTCCTACTTTTAGTTTAATATTCCCTTATACATACATTTCTAATTTAGTATACATTTTGCAGGATCAATCATATTATTTCAAAGGATCAATTTTATCAAGTACACAAATTGTTGTGATGCATTTCATTCAAAAATCTAAAACCTTCCAAAGGGTTTTGTTTAAATTATCTTTACTGTGTCACCAATTAGCCTATATTTAGATTAAACTGACTGCTGATCGTAATTAATTTGACATATTACTATATATTGAATTCGTTTCTCTTTACATTTTCCTGATCATTCGTTTAATTGTATAGGACTTAATTCATGCGTTTAAAAACGATTAACTTAAAAATATAAAAGTTAATCTCGTAAACTTTTGTGCTCATTGTTGTTGTGTACGTGTGTGTTTCTAAAGTTCTGCCAATTCTGAGACGGACACAAAGTGCAATCGACTCAAAGGACAACCGTGCATCTGTAGCAAAAACAAGAGCACGAGCTATATATTAACAATTGCATGAGAGCGCGAAGATGGCTCATTGACAATTGCGAAGTGCATGCGAATTTGTGCTTACCATTTCGCTCAACAATATACGTTGGGTGATGTTTGTGGGACAGCTAATCATTTATGTAGCTCTAAAGGTGCATGCATAAAGCTGTTTTTCATCAACCTTCTCAAGGCCTACCAACTTCCGCCCGAGATATGCGCGCGCACACAGTGCACTGACAGGATATCAGTGGCTGCGATATAGGCCCTTTCGTTGTGTGTGTGTGTGTGTGTGGGCATACATTTGTGTGTTTTTTAGAAAGGAAGAGAGAAAGAGGAGGGTGTCCTTTAGATACGTCCACTGCATACTGAATTTACGCTCTGCTTTGGATCAAACGCTCTCTGCCGATTAGCTACACAATCCGGCTCCGTAGTAAACGGGGAGAGTAAGACAGAGAGAGGCGGTTCTATTCCGCCGGACAATGCCATTATTTAAGCTCCATTGGTCAGGAATGTGGGATTTTACAGGCTGCTGCCCTCCTCTAAGCGTCAACCAAAGGGCCTCCACTGAGAGTTCCCATCTCACCCTCTCTTTCCTCGGGCTACCATATCTATCCCGGAGACCTATAGCTTTCTGTGTGCATTCCACAGTTGCTTCTCTAAGCTGTCGTCTGTAAAAATCAGCATCTTGATCCTTTTTTTCGTCAAATCACTATATTTGCCAGGCTGTTTTTATTTAAAGAGGCTACAAGCGCGTGCATTTTATTAACATTTATTCAAGATATTTGAGACATTTTATCTGACAGAGAAGCAGGGATAAATCGACTGGGAAACGTATAGTGGTGGTTTTGCAGTTTTCCGAAGCCTAATTATGCGTTTATTACATTTTTTTTCCAATTGAGACTACTGAAGTGACATAATTGTTACGTGTTTATCATATCTGTGTCAACAAAATGTACCCATTCTGTGAATTTGAATAGGCGTGTAATAAAAAAATAAAAAGTTCACAATCAACATTTCGATAACGTAACTTTTTACAGTGAGTTTAAAAAACATTTTATGTCATTATTTGCCGAAATATGACCTGCTGGTTGCTTAAAAACTGTAATTCTTTCTACCTGACACACGAAGAAATTTGTGAATGGAGAGCAGAATTTGAGCGTTCATTGTTAAACTAAACCTATACGGTGACGTTTCAGTCCAAGCAGCCAATGACACATCTATCAAGACAGTTAAATACCTCCGACTTCAGCCAATGAGGCTTCAAGCGGCAAAGACTAGCGCAGAAACGGACCAATAGCAATGACGCATGCAAATGAGGAATTTGCTTCAGTAAGAGCTGAATGTCAACTAGTCAAAGATGGAGTCTTGAGCAGAGAGGGCCATAAGGCTTGCCATGGATAAATTACAATTTTATTTTCCCACACCACGAGAAGGAAGAATGCGCGCGCGTGACAAGATGGCACAATGTTAAGCGAGATAAAGACGAAGATCCGGGAAGAAATCCGCGACTCTTGCCTTGCAACCGCTGAGTCCAACTTTTTCTCTTTTTGTCGGTCTCTTCTGGTTTTAATGGATTGTCCCTCCCTTGGCCAGGTACCATTCATGAAATTTAGGGGGTCCTCTTACTGTTCGTGAGTAGCATCCGGGTGATTTGATGGAAATGGCGGGAGCTCAGGGGCAAAAACGACAACGTTGAGTCGTCTTGGGTGGGGAGAACGACGAATGGGGTGCCATAGAAGCCCCCGAACATGGCTGTAGTTGGAAATGTAAAGAGCGCACTGGTGAGGATATCAAGAGGGTATTGCATTTGCTGTGTGTGCATGGCTGCCTGCTCAGGAGAAGTCATGTCAGTCAAAGGAAACAATTCCTTTTTAATTCTCTTATCTATTGTCAATGGGGATTATCTGTTCAAAGCTCCTGATTTTGATCTACTGTAAAGCATGCAGAGCATCCAACTTCATATTCGCACCGAAGCCAGTGTTTAACTTGCAAAAGGGCTCTCGAAGGATACGGTGTGTAATTTCCACGTGCTTTAATTCGTACACAGTTCAACTGGATCGATACATGTAAAAATACATGGCTGATATAAGAGATTTTGCGAATGTCCTCGCTTTAGAGTGAAACACGAGGTGCCAGTTGGTCGGGTTTTAAAAACACAGAGGACTCAAGTTGTAAGTCTGCGTGAACACGACGAAAAATAAATTGTCGTTTATTTTATTGCAACGCTGTTATTTTCCCACAAATGCTGCGTTTATGGTCAAAATGAAAAGAGGGGTTTGCTGGATGCATCGAAGTCGACGCTTCACGTGCGTTTTACAGGCACTGACGTTACAAGAAAAAAAAACATTTCAACGAAATTCTATTCCGTAAATGATTTCATTTTAATAAATAATTTACTGGATTGCATTTGATCGTATAGAATTGTATTAACAGAGGTTTGCTCGAGGTTGTGCCTGCGTGTGTTTGGCTCGCCATTGAAGTGTAATTTGAACGTATAGGTTTAATTAATGCACAAAAAAATGAATTCGCTTTTAATCTATATATTAAAAATAACCTCATAGAGCCCCCGCCCCTCACATTTGAAACCACCCAAAGAAGGGGAGTTTCAAATTGCCACTTTGGCAAAGCGGACGAGAATAATACGTATTAAACGAAGGTTTCTCGCACTGTATCGCGGAATGTGCTCTTTGCCCTATTTTTCCTCTTCCTTCGTTTCGTACAACAGAGTGCTTGACAATATATATGTATATAAAACCATTAGTCTAGCTGTCTAATGCAAATGCTTATTTATAGAGTGCCACGTCTTGTTGTTTTATTTTGTTTATTTTTATTTAAAAGGATATTTGTTGTTGTTTTTTCAAAGATTTGAAAACTGCTACCATACACGTCGGTTTCAATTCTTTGTCAATCTTTTAGGTTCTTTTGTTTTTCTTTTAAGTTCTTGTGCTCTTTACTTTAGTAATGTATTTTTATACAGAAGACATGCATTTACGTAACTATTCATTTCGTAAATTCGCCCTGTGTGGCACGAGGCACATGGCGATTTGATAGTCTAAAATAAGACTAAATTACTAGCATTAGAGCAATAACGTGTCTCGTTTTCTGTTTCTTTGCTGTTGTTGACCAGGGCCCTTTTTCTGTTGTACTACTGTACAGTCAGAGGAGCAGTGCAATATTAAAAGGGCATTGGCTGACAACAAAAAAAAAAGAGGAAAGAAAAAGTAACCTCCACCCCTCCCCTAAACTTTCGAGTTCTCCCACCCTCAGCTTATTGACTCACTAATAGCTTATGTGAACGTAGCTAATATCGTAATTGATTTAGCAGGTGCAATGAATTGATTTGAATGATTTTGTTAAGTTATTCGTTTGATTGCGCCGTGTTATTTCTGGATCAAGGCGGAAAAAGAGTGTCACAATATTTCTCTTCGTTTGAGGTCGAAATGGCTTGGTTGCTCAAATCACGATTCATCGTAGCAGTTATGCTTAGGTAGGCCTATATCAAAAATAAAACCGACAGTGGTTCACGAGTTTCGTAAAGCATGTTTACGTGTTGAAAAAAATTGGGCTGAGCAGAAAAGATTTATTTAATATCTTTATTTGTATCATTTTATAGATCATTGGTTTAATAAATGTGCTAGATACTGACTGAAACTCTGACGAATGATTCAGGCACTGTCTGATTCAAGGCCTGTTCTAAGGTGGTCCATGCGTTTGGGCTGCTAAGGTCTGTTGCTTTGACGATGTTGCACTACTGAACCATCTACTCAAGCAGTGCAATAGTATTGTCATTGCATTTGGCTTTCGCATTCTCGCCCACTGGACCTTTTAAACGGAACTGGGCGACTATAGGACTCGGTATAGCCTATAGCGTTCAGGCGTATTTCGCCCTTGCAGCTATTGCAACTGGGAGACTATAGTCTGGCAGCACTATACACTGACCCTACCATCTAAATAACCCAAATGTCCGCACTGTTACCGATTCATTATAGTCCGACAGGATTGTTAAAACGCATGCAGCAGGCGTGTGAACTAGCCTACAGTATTTGACCTATGGTATGTATGTGACTCCTGCGTTTTTCACTTCTTTGAAAATGGTCCCAGGCCACGCCTCCTTTTAAGAACATTTTGTACGACTGAGCTCGTCTTCGTTTGCATTGAAAACCACGTGTTAGATTAAGTAACTCTCAAACAATGCTTTGAAGTGAGTGTCTCAACCTTTTGCATATTTCGCTAACTTCTGTTTGAGGCTGGAAAAGCAGTGGACTATTACATGGTGTGAGGCAAGCACTTAAACGGGAATCTGCGTAACTGTTATATATTTAAAGCATAATGAATAACCTAAACGCACTTTACATTTTGTCAGTTCTTAAATGTAAAAACAGCAAACACCGCCATAATAATGTCATTCTATGTGTTGTCAAACACTGTTGAATAGGCCTATAACAACTTGCATGCTTTTTATTATGCACCCATAAGGCAACATTAACGAGCTAAAAATGAAACGTTTATTTATTTATTTTGCGAAACGCTGAAGTCTATTTAAACTGTAATCACGTAAGGAAAGGCTAAATAAATGCATTGCTCATTCTTTCCACAATTATTTCGATTTAATGTTAAGGTATTTGCTTATTTAATTTAGCCTATTTAATAGTTCTAGTTTGTTAATTATGCCTTTTCCGTAACTTTACATTTTCGTTCTACGTGTCAGAACGAATTTTAATACAGATTGCTAAATTAAATATTTATTTGTTGAAATGAGGTATACCAGTGCATAAAGTGGCTTCTTTTATATATGTCTTACGACTTATTTACGTTGATCTATACTGTGTGAATTAAGCTGTCCAATGCACAATATTTGTGACCGCCATTGCTTTTCTTCCCATAATGTGCTTGCAACAGAACTAGTAGGTGTGTAAACATAAATGTACAGATATACAAATAGATTTTTTAAAATAATTTATTTATAATAAAGAAACTGTTCCAGATGGCTGTAGGAAGGGATGGTTCTCTTGTTTAGGCCAGATCGATGGGGGATGGGACTATTTGTAAGGAATGTAGGGGGCAGGTCCCTTTCCAAGAGGGGAGGAAAAGGAGGGGAGATCGCCCATAGTGATATTTTACTGTTGGTCAGTATCTACAAGGTTATGCAAGTTAAGCTTTTCAGGTTACCCCATCAAAAGAATTGACATCTGGCCAAATGAATGGAAATCTCCAACCCCAATGGTTCGTGAGCTGTTCTCTGTACGCGTGCGTAA
Organism: Triplophysa rosa; assembly: GCF_024868665.1. Lineage (NCBI taxonomy): Eukaryota > Metazoa > Chordata > Actinopteri > Cypriniformes > Nemacheilidae > Triplophysa > Triplophysa rosa. Next base: position 32,073,254 of record NC_079891.1, on the reverse strand, counting down.
ATACGCACGAAAACACACAGTCTATGTGGAGATATATGTACGTACATAGGAAACCTACGTGTAAATACGTTTGCCTCCAGGTGCACGTATGCTTTAAACTCACCAATCTGAACTGGGTGTATGAGGAATGTTGCGCTACATACCGCAGCGCGCATGCGCACCGCATTCATTGGGCACTATATAGTATACTAAGGCCTACAGCTCATGTGTTCTCGGTATCCTTCTCCAGTCCTGAACTAATGGGCTTTGAAGCTTCATGTAATGGCACCGTCTGGTGGTAAGTGTTCGACAGATTTAGTATCGTAACATTTTAGAGAACCCGTAGATAATGCAATACGTAGTTTGTTGGTTACGAGATGGTATGCGTGTGTGTTTGCGCCATTTAAGTTACAAAGTAGCCAACGCAATGTTCGCTACATAACCACTACAGGTCGGTATGGTACAGGTAGATGCTCAATATCAAATGCGTCGTTGCGGATATGTTCGTTGGATGCATATTAATTAAGTAACCCCAAAAGGGCGTTGTTTCTCGCCATGTTGTGCTGCAACATTTCAAGGGACAAGTAAGATCATGCATGTGAGTTCAATGCGAAATTCCCAAAGGAAAAAAAACACATCCTGTTGGAGCATGTCGTTAACTCCAAGGCAGAAGTTGGTATGCTTGGAATTGCAGTGCACCAAGACTGCTTTTGGATGCAGATAACCAAAGAGAGTACAATAACTATAGTGTTGCTGATATTCGAAAGCTTCAGAGTCAACAGAGCATTGAAAGGATTTATGCGTTTATTGATAACACTAGATTTGCATATTATTATAATATTATTATTATTATTACAATTGGTTTGTTGATGATTGAGGGTTTTAAGCAGCGTATTTATGTTCTGAAAATGTGTATTTTAACAAATCAAATATGGTATTTGTGAGGTCTCATCACGTGTATGTTGATCTATAGATGTGATTTATAATTCTTATCAATCTTACAAGTAGATCTTTATGCACATAAAGATTAAATTATGCACTGTAATATTTAACTAAATAAAAAGCACTTACCATTTCCTCTGCTAAAAACATTTATACATTTTAAGGAAAAAAATAATTTGAATGAAACGAATGTTGATGCATCTATTTAGTCAAAGCCCTGTTTGTTTGCATACTGCGAAAGGTCAGATGTCATGAAAAGGTTCAGCCACCATTTCCACTCACATTTGTTTTCCTTAGAAATGTTTCTAAAAGGATAGATGTTGTGTTTTGCTAAAAACTTTTCCCTGTTGTGCTGTGTGATTATCATGTTAAATGCATCTTGCAGGCGAGACCCTATCAATATTGCCTCTGCTTTTCTCACTGTTCATGGAGTAGTGCAATATTGCTTATAGGGTCTTGACTTTAAGGGTAATCTGCAATTTCATGAATTCGTGGATTTCACCGTCCTTTGTTGTTTTTATAAAAATTAAAATTTTATAAGGCTTAAAGCTCTTAATTGTTTAATGAACGTTTTGGCTGTAGAATTGAGGTAACGTAAATGACACTGAAAGAATTATTAAAACCTGTTTAATAGTAAAAATAAATAGTTTGAACTGCTGCTAGCTGTGCATTGATGTGACAAAAAGCTATTTTAATAGGATTTTTATAAGTGGGTCTTCTATTAACTTTTATTAAGGAGATCCTGCTGTCCCCAAAACATCACAGGTCACTGGATAAATAAATTACTCGACATGTATTCCAATAGACTTAGTCATAGTCCAATAGTCATATTCCAGACTTCAAAATGGGTCCCTTATAATATCCAACAAAAATATAATTTGCTTATCAATTGGCTATATCAGTCTGTAAATAAATCTAAATTAGCTTAACCGTTTTCAAGCCTCTTATAAGTTCAGAATTCATACGTGTATTCTTTTATTCCTGAAATGCAGTCATTTGTTAGCTAAACATAATAACCCATTATCCTCTAATATACACAATGTGCATGTGATGTGTTTGTCATATTTTCAACCTAAAATATACATTACGACTAAATTAATATATTGTGTAGATGAAAGTAGGCAATAGATCTTTGTGTTTTCTGTTATCCTTGCAGCAGCATCCTCTCATGATCTATAAGTTAACCTCGAACGGGTCTCTCTGTGCAGCGGCACACAGAAACTGTGGAGAGGGTCTGAAAATGGCCAAAATAAAATGGATGGTAAACCATAATGTTGTTGTGTTGGCCACTAAATGACAAAGGCAGTTGTCTGAGAGATTCAAACAGAATACATGGCATTTAATCATTTGGAAGACTGAGCATTTGTTTATTTAGCCATTGAAACCAATTGGAAAAAACTGATGGAGAGCCACCGTATTTCTCACCAGCCTCTGTCTCTTGACAAGACTCTCTGTCTGTGTGTTCTGTCTGTTGCCTGATACTCTTTCCCTGTTGCACTACTGTGGGAGCTGCAGCAAGCAGTGCAATAATGAAAGGGCATCAGTCCACCGGACCAGACCACCAAACACACACCTATTCTTTATTTACCGCAGATGATGCACTACTCCTGCATGTATACAACCAAGCCGAGCCACAAAGCAATATTTTCTGTCTGTACCTTTTATGGCTGCTGTTTCTTGTGTGATTTGCATTGCACATTTTCAGTCCCGAATAAAAGCACATAATGCATTCCATGTGAGTAAATCGTACGTCTCTGCCTGTTTATTGATTTGTTGGTTGTTTACAGGATTCGTGTGTAACGTTTATCAGAAAATACATGTTTTTCGATGTTATTTAGAAGTCTTTGTCTGCTCAACTAAACATATCCATCTTTTATTGCTTTTTTAAATTATTGGCATTATTGTAATCCCAAAGTCTTAGATTATCAACGATATTGCGCTATAATTATAATACCATTTTAGCAATGCTCTTATGTAATATTAACTGCTTTTTACATAAAATCCATGGTTGTTGTTGTTTATTTCAACATGTCTTGTTGCATTTATTAATTCTTAACAGGTTTATTCTGTTTGTCCCATTATCATTTTTGTTTTGTATAAATGAATGAAACAATCATTATTATAATTTATTAACATACCATGATATCTTGGTTTTCTCTTCGTTCTTAAAATTGGAGATTTTTGTTTTGTTTTTTATATTCAAGGTGACTTTCAAAAGGTAAATTGCATGTCCAGGCCACAGTAATGCGACCTCAGATGCCTCGATTTCCTGGTCAGTCACAACCTTGGAAATTGTTCACCTGTATGTTATAACTGAAATGGTCTTTTGGTTTTATTCTTGAATCGTCATTGGATGCTGTGAAAAGCTCAGGTTTTCACGGCTAATGCATGTGGATATTCAATCCAGCTATTCAAGTTATTATGAATAGTCAAGGCAAGAGAAATCAAATGATACTATTGAGCTATTTAAATCATGTGACTGGGTTCCCTTGAGTGGTTTGTATGGTGCAGTATGGCACTGCGTCAAGTCAAACCAAACCAGTCAATTTTGTTTCATATGTGATGGAAGCATCGATAGCATGGTCAACCGGATTAAAGTTTTCATTTAATACACTGTAGATCAACAAACAGCTGGAAAAAAGGTGGAATGAACTATGAAATTGGATTAATCTTTGCAGGTTCATACTCATCTCTTATGTAACTTAAACAAATATGTTAAACATGATGATTAGTTGAGCCAATAAAATACAACATATATTTGCAATGTGGACATTTTTTAATGGACCATATTAAAGCAATTTTTCTGATTTTATAATGGTTGCAGATGGATTGAATAGATGATCTGCCCAAACCCTGTGTTATGTCGCCATCTTCTGGAAAGACAAAATACACATGAGCACATGTCACGCACAGTACACTTCAACATGCAATTTGCCATATGAAGTTCATTTGGAAACGTTTTAGTTTTTCTATAATTTGTAAACGTTAGGCCTACTATAAATAAATAATAAAACACGTTTTTGCTATCTGTCATGATAAAGGTCATAAATGTTGAAGTTAAAATGTAAACAAAATCTTTGAAAATGCTATAAGATTTTAAAACATTACCACTTCTGAAATGATGCAAGATGATTTTTCATGTAAATTCCTTTCCAGTATGATTCTATTTGATAGCCTACATGAATTAATATTTAGCCTGATTGAAACGATTTAGTCTTCTAAGCATTTTAGCTTATAATGTGGATTTTTGTCAGGCTAATTATTAAAAAATACCATATTTAATAAGCAGACTATATCGTTGTGTCTGATGAAGATATAGCCTGAAATTATTTTATTTGTTACCATTTTCGTATTTGTTGTTGCAAAAACGTACAGCGCTTTATTGTAAATAAAATGTAGGCCTTTTTTTTCCATGTTTTCCTGCCAAATATTTTCTGTGATAAGCATATTGACGACAAAATACCGCATATTATTTAAACTGTAAAAATATCTACAATTTCTATGAATATTAGTTGGTTCTAATGTTATTATATCATTTATTTTATAACGGTAAAAACTAACAAATTAACAGTTCTATTACAATATCAAATTGTAATAAAAAAATTCACCATGATGGTATTTTGAGCTAAACTATGGTTACCATGGTGACGATCATTGAGATGTGAAAATTGATTATTAGGAAATAAATAATGGTCTAAATCATCGCCCGGTGCACGTTTTATACATTCTTCATTATCTTAAAGATTATCATGGTGATATACAATTTTTGTCTAATCGATATATTTGTCTTAATATTAGTCTTATTCTTAGCTGAATTATAAGTGCTGCCCCCATTTGGATACCGTGTATCTCCTTTCATTTCGAAACTATATAAAGTGTTATACAGAAATATCGCCCTCTTTCTATAACATTGACAGAGTGTTATAGAGTTATTTTATATTTTTTAAAGCAATCTTTTGTACAGTTCAGCGTGTTTGCTGTATTGTTATATAAGAGTTGAATGTACAACAGATGGACAGGATTCAGAAATATTTTTCACCTATTACTTTTTCAAGACTGGCATGGAGTCTCCTCATTTATATTCGTAATATTGTCTGGCTTCAATTTTAAAACAAGTTAGTTCTATTAAAATACAATTATTTATGTTTTCAAAAACATTTATTTAAACTTTCACCAAATAATGTCCATATTAGGTCATTTAGACAACATGAGTGGAAAATAAATTGTCATATGGAAAAACTACAAACAAACCTCACTTAAAAGAACTAAATTCCCCACATTAAATTCAGAAAATTGTTAGAATTTGATACGTTTTAAACTTGTTTAGAATGCTTCAGCAGACCTAAATATAAAGAATATAAAAAAGACCGTTTTGTATCTTATATAAGTTTGTAATGTAATTTCAATTATCAATTTAATTTTCTTATATACAAAGCAAAACATTCCAATCAAAAGAAAGTGACCAACCAATAAAACAACATCTTTAATGTTCTTTTACAGTTGACTACTGACTGAAAAACAGATGTTACAGTAACAAATCAGCAGCACTAAGAGCGGTCTGACCGGCAAATGTACATTTTTGAAGAAACCCAGGGACTAAATAATAGTGGAGATTTCACAGCGGGTGAGTCAAGTTCTCAGTTGTTCAGAGCAGAGTGCCGTCTGTCTCCATCGGCTCCGACTACGATGATGTAGAGACGTCATCAGAGCTCATCATGGTGCACTGGATCACTGCTGGGCTGAATAAAAACGCCCTCCATTACCTTCCAGTAGTTATGGTGATTGGGCGATGACATTCCATGGACCTCACGCTGGCCTCTGATTGGATGACCGTACTGTTCTCCGGTGATGCTGAGGAAAACCTCTGTGCCAACGTGTTTAAATCGCACATCATCGTCTCGCTCCCAGTATGTTCCGCTGCACTGTACTGCCCATACATCTAAACCATCTCCTTCTCCATTTTCCCCGAACGCACTGACCTCCTGCAGACATGAAACAGATCTATTTTTAATGTTTTGTTGCTAAAGTTACACTGTTAATTCAATTGTAATCGATTCATCAGACTGATTTGGTAAGAAAGAATCATCATATGAAGCATAGATGACAGAAGAGGAAATAAGCACATTTAGAAGAATGAATATGGAAACATGGAGGCTATAAAACAAGCACAAATTCTATGGGCATAAGAATCAGCATTATGTTTGAAAGAGATTGCAACACTGTAAATAATCCAACTTGAATATGTTCATCTAACAAAGGGAATTACGTTACTTGAACAAATCATTTTTTGTGGAAGGAGCCAATATACTCTTTTGTGTCTACTGAGCAAAATTCGTCCACAGCGTGTTGCTAACAAACATTATTTTGTTGACTGCACTTAGATACTACAGTTTTCGTCCAAAACTTGCAAAATTATGTAAACTCAACAAACAGAAAAGTTCCCAGCATGCATTGTGGAATATTTAGTTCAGTTTTGAATCAAACTTTTAAAAATGATTCCTGTTTTAGTGTTTGCTAACTTTATTCATGCCGTTGTTGTATTTAGAATTGTTTTTATGAATGATGTTTCATGACGGTCACCATGATTGATGTTTGCGTTTCTGGTGTTGAGTGCATGATCCCGTGTTCCTGCCTCTGAAAAAGGATTCAACACAAACTGCTTGAGCAGTCCAATGTTTTGGTCTGTCTTAGACGTATGTTAGAGCATGTTTATAATCAAAAATAATATAAGAAAACTTAATATTTAGGGTTGGGTGGACTTAAATCCACTGTTGAGTGAACTCACAAATTTGCTTTTTGTCCAGTTATTTCAAGTTGGTTCAACTGATTTTACTTTGTTGTAATTTATAAGAAAATTTAGTCGAGATAAACTACTTGATCAAAAGTTGTGTAAACAAAAAAGCTAGGGGAAAACAAAAATCTTTTTGTTGTGTGGGCTTTTTTTTACAGTGAACACTATGCAATAACATTAAAGAGTGATTTTAATAACCAAATACTATCTGGGGCCATTGGAAATCTATTTCCATGCTTAAATGTTTATGTAAAAAAATACCTGGTTGTTAGACAGTGGTGAGCTGAAGTGATGCGAGTGTAAGTTGCGGCCAGTCTTCAAATGTGTGATTCGTATTGCCTGATCACATCGAATGGGCTCTCCACGCTGGCAAAGGCCATTGGGGATTTCTCGGATACGCCAGTAGCTGTTGGCATCATCAGCTGAATCCACACCAGTTACCGATTGCTGGCCACTACCTATAGAGTTGGATTAAAAATGTATATTTGTTTCCATTAACTTAACACACAAATACACTAAACCTAAGTACTGAACCTAAAGTTTCAATGGTACATCAAAAAGGCATGGTATAACTGTGATGTCAATTGCAGGTGCACCTGTCGTCATAGTTACATTTACCTCTCAAATAGTAACCAATTCTTAACCATAATAACTAACTAACTAACCAACAAACATAAAACCGCTAGGGTCAGAAAGATATACTTCACTAATAACTGATGATTGGCCATATTGGTAACATTAGTTATTAGCATCCTGGCTAATGCATGCACCAGCTGCTACTACACTGATCACAATAAGAGGAGCCAAATGAAATTAAACAAGCTGACGAAATAGTAAATTAGCATCATTTTAAACTAGATTATATTGAATACCTGAGCCATATTTGACATCATGCGAATGAAGTCTGACGCTGTGCCGGGTGTTCATCAGTTTAACAAGAGACCCACACGTGACATAGCTCGAGTCCACATCACGACCAGCGCACATGACAAATAACAAAATAAAATCCAGAAGGACAGAAATAACTCTTAATTGTCCCATTATCACGGCTTGCATCTATCTACATAACAGAAAGAGCGATACAGGGAGTCTCATTCAAACGCTGACACGCTTTCTAACCAATCGCGACATGACAAGTCCGAAAACAAGGAAGCGATCGGGGCGCATACACGGAACTCGGTGATTGGTCGAGAGCGTGGTGATGTCACATCGAGACTTGAACAGATGATTGAACTAAAAAAAAGATGACCGCCTAAAGTTACACATGGATTAATAGATCGGGGATAGTTGTCACTCAGGGTGGAGTTGTGCCAGTTTCTGTATAGACAGGTGTTTAAACCAAAAACTACGTTGAGTAAATTTGACAAAATGTTTATCCCACCCTGCTGGTACAACCATTTGAAAAATTCTGTAGTGTTATTTTTATGCTACAGTATCACAGTTTAATATGCCTACAGTAGCCTAGGCTTATTTTTATGTGGGTAACTTATACCTGATCTTTTAGTAAGGTATGCACTGATATAATACCAAATAATTTATTGTTTTATTTATAATAATTATATGTTTTGAACTGAAAAATAATAATAAACACATATTAATGATTTAACGATATACATTTCTGCATACTTGATCAAATACGTGCAAATTACATATTTTGTATGTCATTGCTTGGAGATTTTTAGACTATTTATTCCATTTTATTTTATATTTAGTTCAAGTGGTTTTAGTGATTATAAGAATTTGAAATGAAGTAGTTGTCCACTACTTGTGTTGTTTGGTAAAAGTGCGTCAAAATGTATGAACCGGTCCACTGCAAACCAAAACAAATAAAGTAGCCTAACCCGAACCTGAGCTATTGGAATAATGCAATTATTATAATAAAACTTACATTATGTAGTCCAGTGGTTCTCAAACTTTTTGTTGTAAGGCCCCCTTTGTGTAGAGTGCATTGCTTTGCGGTCCCCCAAATAAAGACTTATAATCTTAAACTTAAAATTTTAATTAAACCAAGAAAATATTCAGTAAAACAATGCTAAAACATCAATTCTTTTGGTTGGTGGTGCTGTTTTTCTGGTGTTTGATTGCACAAAATGTATGATAAATATCTATATTTCTAAAATGCCACAAAATCTGTGGCCCCCCCTGGAACCATCTTGGGGCTCCCCAGGAGGCCACGGCCCCAGTTTGAGAACCACTGTAGTCTGAGTAGCTACTCGGTCTACTTGAATCTTGTAAAGCTATAAAGCTATTCTTAGTCATTCAGTTGTGTTTCATACAGTAGAGCCGAGAGAATGAGACAGTTATGTAGTAAAGCTGTACGGGCGTCGCTTTCCGACTCCCTGAGCGTTTCCACAGAATCCACTTTTGCGTAAAAGCAACTAGACCGAGCGCAAAAAGAAACGGCTTTAATGACAACATGCAACGTGTCCCCCTTGTGTTCTGACAAGGAAATACGATTAGTTTTTAAACACGTGTAACCATAAAGCAAGTTCAATTCTATGCTATAAAACCCCTCTCTCTCTATCTCTCTCTCTCTCTCTCTCCCCCTCTCTCTCTCTGACTTTTACCATATTTCTAAAAGAGGTTACGTGTCTTGGGAAAATGTTCAAAACAGACACGTAAGCACCTTCACACCTGATGCCTAGGATCTGTTTACACGTTTACAACGTTCACAAGAACAGCGGGTTCTGGTAAGTGTAACACAGATAACTTGTTTTCGTCATAATTGAAAGTAAACAATGGCTTATAAATCAACGTTGACAAATAAACACTTTATCACTACACATCGTTATAATTTCTCGCCAGAACTTATTTTATTTTTCATTCCTGTCTATAATGGCTTCCTGGTGGATGTAGATTTAGCAGATAATAAAAGAAGAAATAATCTGGCAAAGAAGAAATACATTTATTGTTAAAATGTTGAAATAACATTTTAATACTTTTACATTTATTGCAGAACTTGTCAAATTCATGCATACGATGCTGACATTCTAAAATTCTCTAAATAAAATCTCTATATTAAATGTAAAATAGTCAATCAAATATAAAACAATGCTTGAATGTAAACTCGGTTTGGATTGGAAGGTCTGCCAAATGCATGTACATTGAACCTCTTGTTTCATACTCTCTCTATTCTTTCTGCTGCGGACAACAAATATACTAGGCCTCATCTTTTACTTTTCTGTACATTACAAAATTTATTATAATAGTATTTTTATTAAATGCATTAATCCTACTTTATAAAAGCATTTTATTTTGTCCTGATTCTACATGCATCACATGTTGGCGTACTTCTAATGTTATATAGAGGGCGCTACAACCCCGGAAAAGGAAATTGCATTTTATTCATTCGGTCGGGTCTGATCCGTTCACGATACATTGCGAAAGACGATAATGGCAAACACACCTTATTAAAATGGGTAAGCGAATGACCCTATTATTCTTGTCAAGCATTTCTTCATTCCAAAATAGATGATTTAGTCCCGTTGATACTGACACTGATTCGTTTCTTAGAATTACGGGTTATTAGATTAAGGGTTAACAGAGATAACTTACATTATAACCAACGTGATATAATGGTCTGATGTAGATGTGTGTAAGATTGCGATAGGTCGGCGAACACCGGTGGTAGACGGTCTGACATTGGTTATGAATCTGACACATTCATTGTGACGTGTTGATGGAAGAGAACCCGGTTTCCTGTCTGAATAGTTTCATCATTCATCATATGACTTCTCCAGCCGAGACTTTTATTCTTGCAACTGTTGTGTGCGTGTTCTTCAGCATCAAGGAGAGGAGAAGATGCCTCAAGCCAAAGTGAAGCTGGTGGTGACAGGAGATGATTTTGGCTATTGTGAGAGGAGGAATCAGGGGATTGTGGATTGTTTTAAAGCTGGTGGGATCTCCAATGTCTCCCTGTTGGTGAATGCAGTCTCGGCAAAGCATGCAGCAGATCTGGCCAAAAGGTACTGAAGTAGGCCTACATCAGGGCAGTTTAATACTCTGATGAAAAATGAATTCAATTGATGGCTTCAGATCTGCTTATATTTTTATGTGAACAGATATGATATTCCTATTGGACTCCATGCAAATCTCTCGGAAGGTCTTCCTGTTTCTCAGAAACTGACGGGCTCGACACTCCTCAAGAAAGATGGTTTCTTTCATGGAAAGAAGGGCTTCCGGGAAGTTCTGCAGAGTGGTCAGCTCAATATGTCGGAGGTAAATCGGGACACGACACACTCATGTATGCCAAACTTGAAGTCACGTGAAAGTCTATTAAGGTTGGCATCCATATGGCAGTGCTTGTTCTAGAAGCAAAATCTTATTTAACATCCAGTGTCACTAGAACAGACACTGATAAACAAATATATTTGAGTTTGTTAGTTTCTGATAGCACAGTGAGGTTTTTTTAAATGCCCGGGTTTGTTGTGTGGGTTAAGAGAGAAAACAAATACTGACATGTGTTATATTTTACTAAATAAACATGCAACACACTGTCTGTATTAGTTTACTACTGGGCCAAATATAAAAACATTACAAAGATTCTAAAAAAATAAGATGTGTGTGTTAAAGGTGGAGGCGGAGCTCAGGGCCCAGGTAAATCGGTTCTGTGAACTGATTGGACACATGCCCGATCATATGGATGGCCACCAGCATGTTCACGTACTGCCAGGTGAGGACAAAGTGCATTTTAACAGTCTTGTCACCAAATACTGATAGTGTCTTTGCTTTATATTTGTCCGAGTTTATTTAATATGTGTAAGACTTCATATAAACAACAAAGCATTTTAGCTGGTTTTCTGTACGTAAACGTCTTTACTTAATATGATATATAAAGTATACCAAAACTAAAAGTACAAATTGTAGATAAAGATCTTGTATATTCTTGTATATATGTATAAATGTCTCCAGAGGTACGAGAAGTGTTTGCCCGAGTTCTCTCTGATTTTGGGATCACCTACACACGGGTCCCAGTGGAGCCCAGTCTTAAATTCTGTACGTTCCTCCCGTCCCATCTTCGATGCTTCTACACACAGGTTGAAAAAGATGCTCTCGAGTCTGTCGAAGTCTTTCATCAACATGGCATTAGGTATGTAAGCCCATTTGAAATGTAAGGAAGAAATTGCCAACATGTGAATTCCTTTATTACAAACCATTTTATTTATAAAAATATTTTTGAAATGGCATGACTTGGACTAAATAATAAAGATCAAGCCCAGAACAGATGGAAACTCCTTCAGTACGGTTTAAAAAGCATCTCAGGGTGAGACCTCAAGATGCTGGCTGATAAAATGCCAAAATAACATTTAATCGAATTCTAGTCAAAGGGTAACTACACCGATGATGATAAAATGCAACAGTTTTCATTTATTTTAGATTACATGTTTTAGATATTGTAGTCACAATATTATTCCCATAGTTACTAAAATATACTTGGTGTTATTCGTAGATTTGTTGACTTTACTAATATTTTAAAATGTGGATAAACAATATTAACAAAGAATGAGTAGGTGACTCCAAATTTTCGAATGGTAGTGTCCATCCAAGCACAGTATCAACCATATTGAAAACAACACCATTTCTTATTTGTTTTTATATAACACAGGTGCATACAACACAGTGCACCACTTTTTTTTATAAGAATTGATGTAAAACAAATTTGGCACCAATTTTTAATTGTCAAATATTGGGCAATTTTGGTATAATCCCGTCCTGGTGTTTACACAATAGTCATTTTTACCTTAAATAAAAAAAAATAGTTATATGATCTTACGTCTCTCCTCAGGTGGCCTGACATATATCTGGGTCTAAGCACCATGGGTAAAAACATGACCACGTCTAACCTCAAACGAGCTTTAGGCTTCACGCTAGACGCACATGCATCATCGCTGGATGATGGTGTAATTTCTCCATTAATACTGACACAGACCAGTGACACAGCGGTTAACTCCCATCAGCCAATTACCGCTGAGCTCATGGTGCATCCGGGATATCCGAGTCATCCGCAGCAGGGCGGATGCGGAGAAGGACCGGATGATTTCTCACAGTCCTCAGACCGACTACATGAGCTGAATACTTTACAGGACCCTCAGGTACTCGGTTATTACAGGCAACAGGGGATCCACCTCTGTGCCTTTAAAGACCTTTAACAACACTCCGGTTATCCAGAAGCTGCTCCAGGATCAATTTTAATTGTGGCTACCATCTGTGGACTTGCATTTTTAACTAGATTTGATAAGGAATAAAGCCTCATATTTATGACTGTAATAAATGTATTATGAAGATTTTAACTGAACATGTAGCACTTACTTTATATATTTAAAATAGCAATTTATTTTCATTTAAGTACAACGTTTGAAGCAAATGTATTTATGAGATTTAATTTTGAAACTGAATTAAAAGCATAGTCTCTTTTAGTCGGTGTGTTTGATTTGTGTGTAGATTTACGCAGTGTTTAGTCAAATAAAAACATGTAGGCAAACCAATGCACAGTATATATATTTATGTATTTCTTTTCCATCCTAAACATTTGTTTCAGCTAGCTAGATCAAAGCGGAATGCCGTTCAAAACGTGTATGACTCGTTCTTGTGTAGAACACAAACACACAAGACATTCTGACAAACGTTTGCCAATGTTGTTACAAATATGTTTTGTGTTCTGCAGAAGAAAGTCATACAGGTTTGGAATGACAAGGGTGAAAAAATAATTTTCATTTTTGGGTGAACTATCCCTTTGAATTCTAGCCTACTAACAACTAAGTTTTAGAAACATTTTGGTATTCTTGTAGTCTTTGTTTAATATAAGCATTAAGAAACTAGACACAAAGCCTAATCTCGCTATTTTAAGTGGGAGTTGGAATGGGATGTTTTGATTGGTTAGTTTGGTTTTATTAGCAAATCTCAGGTCAATCAAAAGATCAGCGTTTTTAAAGTATATAGTATATACAGTATTCCCTGGATTTGGTCGTCTTATTTATTTTGGTACATAAAATGTAGAGCATTTGTAAAGTCATAATTTCTAAAACTGCGAAAATAAAGGAATACACACTGTGAAGACTATGGCCCGGTTTCACAGACAAGGCTTAATGCTAGTCCCAGACTAAAATGAATGTGCGACATGTCTTAACTGAATATAACTTGCCCAGAAATATCTTAAAATATATCAGTGCCATTGTTTTGTCTCAAGATGCTTACAAGTAATGTATTCTTCGAAGGCATTTTTATAAAAGCGACATAAATATCTTAATTCAAACAAGGCTTAGTCCTGGCTTAAACTAAGCCGTGTCTGTGAAACCGGGCCTAAAGGTTGTCGTATTCAAAACGACTTAAATATCTTGAACTAGGGGACGCCAAAACAACATTAACTTGTGTCTAGTTCCCCAAAATGGTAGTATGAATTTGACACAGTTTAAGCAAAGCGTAGAGAATATTCTTGAAAACCCACGGTCAACTACTGTGTTTATTCTGTTTCGGGAGGAAAGGTGGAATAATATTTCTCAGTAGCTTACATTTCTGTAAATCTAGGGGCCATTTCCATGTTTAAACCAAAATAATCCACAATATACAAGATTTTCCTATGAAACATGTTAAAAGAGAGATGTTTAAAATAAGTGATCATCATGGAAAACTGTTTTCCAACATTTTTCCTGTTTTCATTTGTGAAAAAGTATTTCAAAGCAGTATTGGCCTCTAAGCCGCCGTTGTTGTTTTTGACTTTACAGTGGTTTCGCCGATTCCAGGTTTGGTAAAGGGCTGAACGCAGCCTGTTTCTCAGACAAGCCGTGCAACCCAACAAGTGCAGTGAAAATAAAAAGGTTACGTGAAATATTAGCTGCTGGCGCTGTAATCCTCCATTCCTTCTCCTTGTTTGGACATTTAAGAGTATCAGAGAGGGAACAAAATTATAATATACATGATAAATTACAATTCAGCTTTTTGAATGAATGGTCACATCCAAAAGTAATCGAAAGTTTCGTGTAATAATGCAATGATTCATTTGCTTTTTACAAAAAGGGTCAAACAGCATTCGTTACCGAATACAATTTCAACTTCTTTGTTTTAAGTTATCCTCTAACCGATTTACATGACTTTAAACTTTGGAAAGAAAAACAAAAACATAGTAGAAAGTTAGTAAGGGCCTCAAGCTAACACCAGAAACCGGGATGCCAGGTCAGATGTCCTCACGATGTCCCGCTCAAAGACGGAGGCCGCAGCTGTGCTGTACTTCTCCAGCTCAACTAGAGTGACACGTATAAAGGAGAGGAGGAGAAGGAAAGAAAGAGGGAGAGGGAGTAGAGGTTGGGTGGTTGAGTAGAAGGTAGTAGAGCGAAGGGAGAGGAGGCGGGGTTTGGGTTTTGGAGGTGGGGCTACACACTTGTCAGGTATTGTTAGTCCACTGGCCGCTTTTCGCCGTGTTTCTTTGTAAACTCTTCTGCGTTCTTAAAGAATTTTTTACGGTCTTTTGAGTATTCTTCTGCTAGGTCGGCCCTCAGAGGGTGTTCTGGCTGTGGATCGTTCACCAAGGCAATGAGCGATTGAATTACTGTAAAGCAGGAGAAAAGCAATGTTAATGTATGTTGTCATTTAAAATGAACCCCCCATAAGATGAAGATAAATGAAGGTGATTATTAGTGGATGTATGAAGTCGGTTGTTCTCAGGTGCACACGGGTCTCCTGGCGGAGTAACTACAGGTATACAAAACATGATGTTTAAAAAAAAAAAACTTTTGGTTCGAAATTCCTTACTTTGTTTTTCAATAGAATCGCCACTTGATTTCGCCATTTCATGAAAAGACTCCCATAGGTTTTAAGATAATTCTTGCAAATGATTCTTGCAGCCCAGTATGTTAGGGCTGCTCGATTATGACATAAATCATGATCACGATTATTTGGGCCAATATTGAGATCATGATCATTTAACATGATTACTTTGGAAACAACATAGAAAAAAACTACAATTTTAAATTGAATTAAACTGAAAAAATAAATGTAAAGCAAAAGCACAGCTGAACTGCTATAAAGGAAAGGGTGCGCTGTGGATTTATACCACAAGGAAAGAGGAACCTTGCAAAATGGAATGCAGCACAATAATCGTTTTATCTTGATTATTTTGTTTTTGTCATTTTTGAAGGCCAAAATTGACGATTACGATTAATTTTCGATTAACTGCTCAGCCCTACGGTATGTACACAATATTACTAGTACAATATGGATGAAAATCAATTTTTTCTAAAAACAAATCCAGCAAATTCAGCAGGTAAGTGCAATATCCGAGGAAAAAAACCCAAACATGTTTATTTCAGTAAACTATATAATAAGGTTAAGATCTATACTAGAATCTATACTATACGAAAACTATTTTAACTATTTTCAAGCCATCAAAATATTCGACAGATACGGCTAGATACAGAGACTAAATTTTTACTAATTACTAAATTGTGTTCCAACCACTGGACCACTGTTGTGGCTTTTACACCAACCTGTTTTTTTTACATTTAAACCATTGCCCCACTTCATTAAAAATGAGTCATCGCCGGGACCCAGACTTCACCGACCTAAAAATTCTGCTTTATATCATCCCTATGATCTAGGAAGCTCTATACAGCGTTCAGATTTACAGATACAACGCAAATAAAAACTAGAGGGATAAATAAAAACTATAACCGTTTAACACTGCAACAAATGCAGTGAACCTCACCTTGGTCAGTTTTGGTGGCTGGCTTCCAGTTCTCTGCGCTAATGACAGGCAGACACACCTGTCCTTTCTCGTCAATGTTGGGGTGATAGATCTTTGTTTTAAACGTGATCTTGGGTGGTTTGAAAGGGTATTCTGCAGGGAAGATGATCTCGATCCGAAACGCCCCCTTGTCGTATGGAGGGTTGTCCTGGAAGGCAAAACATCACATGGTATTGTGCGCACAGGTCGGTCTGTTGTCTGTATTGTATTACAACAATAAACCGATGTTATTAGCAAACACTTACTGGAACAATGAGGCCCTGCCATGTCAATATGTTTGATTCGTCAACTTGGATGTTACGGAAGTTTTTCATCCCAGATTTGCGGATTTCTTCAAGCTCCTGAAAATAATGAGAAAATAAGAAACACAGTTACGACTGCTTATATGGAAATATTCTCTTCATTGTACAATGACCAGCAAGGCTGTATTTATAAATGCAAATCAAAATTTCGTTTCTAGATCATTAAGAAGAGCGATTTAGGAGTTAGCTTGCAATATGACACAGACCGAGCGAGACTTGGTACAGATCTAGGCTGGGATCAAGAAGCAAGTGTAAAACCTTCAAATAAACAACAGTCCCAAAACCACACCTTAACCATGTAAAGTAACGTCATCAGTATCCAAACAATGTTGTTTTATAACAATCTTTTTTAAATCTATACAGCTCAACAGGTTAAGCACTGCATCAGCACCACAAACATCATGGCTTCAATTCCTAGGAAGAACAAACTGATAAAATGTATGACTTGAATGTATGAAAGTTGCTTTAAAAGTGTCTGCCAAATTTCTGCATTATGTAAACATAAGAAGCCTATTCTTTAATAATAAAAAATATTAGGACCGTGCAAACACCATTTCTAAGCAAGCTCTATTGTTTTCTAACAAAAGATGTCTTTATATGAAGCGTGTATATATATAATAATCACTATGAAACCTAGGCAGTAATCAAGAAAATCGTAATGTTACAAAATAGACCATAGAAAATAATACGTTTTTATTTACAATTACTTCTGTTGTTCCTCAACCACTGTTAGCTGCCTGACATTTACAGCCACTGTTATCTAATAAGGAAGTGAATTCAACATCATTGTGTGACACTGCCATACCCAACCAAATACAATTGAACCTGTAATATATAAACACCCTAAAACTTCAAACACACGACAATTTTGAGTCAAAAATGAGGTTTACACACATCTATGTTGCTCAATGTCTGTAATTCACATGTATGTAGCGAGTGAATTAAGTGATTTATATACAAGACGGAAGTTTATAAAGAGAAAGTCAGTTTCGTTTTAACTTTAGGGCGTAAAATCAGCTAGTCACCTGACATTTATTAAACAATTGATATTAGTTGACAGTTGAACACTTTAAGCTTTTAATGCCCGAGGGGGATGAATATCTGAGTTTTTATTAACGTTAGTCAGATATAGTTTGACCTATCTGTGTCCTCTCTGGGGCCATTGAATTAACTTCAAAACTACATCGATCTCTTTGAGAGACCCATAAGGTCCCTATTACACCTGATTTAATTCAAAGGATCATCATTTAAACAAAGACGGTTCGGTTTGAACACAACTGAGCCCGGTCTGGAGAAAACCATCGCAGCAAACACTTCTGTCTTATCTTCATACATTCTCATATGCTGAATTTATGTCAATTACGCACTGTCAATGAATTAAACTTAATCATAAGGCACCAAAGTCTAGTCTAACAGCACGTTGTCTCGCCGATCTCGACCCAAACCTATTTATACCGTCTCGCGGCCTCCGCCGGCGCTTTTCCTCCTTCATGTTTGGAAACGCAAAGCGAGCCGAGTCATCGGGCGCGAGAAGCGCTCATTTCAACGCCGATCAAGACCTGACGAACGATCAAAACGCGTTTTTGGCTAGTTAAGCTCGCGTTTAACCCACTGTCGTGTCGTCGCGTGTGATGATTTTCAATCGGAGGTGTAAAAAGTACAAGGTTTGAACGTCTACCTTGTGTAGTCTCCTGCTCGCCGCCATCTTGAATCTTTCAACTAATCCCAGAATGCACAGCGGCGGCTCCAGCGATGGAATCACGAGCCCGTGCGCTGGTTTTGTGCGTCGGATGATCTGGGATCAGTTTGTGCGGATCGATTTGAAGCGCGTCACAGGTAAAATATGGACTGCACGGAATGATCTCAGATCAGCAAGCGTGGGTACTTTCCATTACTAAACGAAACAAAAATGCCATTCATTAACTTACTGTGCTTTTGGAATTTAGCCATTAAGTAAAAAAAATTTACCGTTTATTTTTTGCTAAAATATATATTATATATTATATTAATATATATTTCACCAACATATATAAAAGCTAACTAATGATTACACCCGTTGTTATAGTAAAGTTGGATGTAGGAATGTCAATAATTTAATAAACGTTCTTGACTAGGAAGTGAACATTTATAGTTAAAAAGAGTTTCTAGTGAATGGCCATAAGATGTCACTGTCGAGTTATTATTAAAAACTGGAATGGGCTTGTGATTACGGTGTAATAATGAAAATAAATGATTTATATATTTTTAATTTTAGATACTCAGACAATGTCCTAATAAGTAAACAAATAAATATAGCCTAGCTTTATAATGGAATTGATAAGTATGTTTTAATAGTCATGAGATGAAAAAATTAAAAATCTAAATGTAATACATATACATATAAATTTTAATAAAATAGTCATATAAATAAACAAGTTTATAGTTACATAAACATTACATTATAAAAAAAGAAGACATAAATAAATAATGCATTTGTTGTATTTTTTTGTGCACAGTGTTGGTGCGCTTTTATTTTATATTTTGCTGTCCCCTTGCTCAAAAATCTTTAGCAAAACTAAACCTTTCTTCTGTATGCATTCTGCACGTTGAATTTATGTAGTGTGTCGATCCCCTATATAACTTTTAATAAATTATTTTAAACAATGTTTGTGATTTGCATAAATGTAAAAGCAGCTAATGGAGCCTGTAGGCTAATATTATTATACAGATGTTCAAGGGAGAATCCAAACCTTCATTTTTTTGTAATTTGTATAAATTGTGTATGAAATGTGCTTTCTACATAAATCTGCCTTCCTTTATCATTTTCATAATTTGTTAAAAAGACAAAAACTGTTATTATTCATGTCATGCAGCCCTTTTGAATTTGTATTTTTGTTTATGCATTTGTGGTTATGTGGCTTTGCCCAACTGCTTGAAAATGTATTTATTGTCACAGAAGCCCATTCTACATAGTCAGACAAAAACTGATAAAGGGTCTGGCACGCACGCTTTCATGGTTCCTGTAAGCCTCATGACAGAAACAACTTGATCAGACTTGCTTCCCCCTCTAGCATTTTCAGGTAAAGCTGGGCCGTTGGTTAGGATGGGAACTGCTAACTTTCTTGTTTCTGCTTTTGTTACGTTTATGATAAGAAAACGTTAGTTATGTTATTTAACATACATTTTAATGGTTAAAGTTCATTTCATAATTAGGTACAACTGATGAAAAACTGATGACAACACAGGTTTCTCGTCCACTCATGTGTCTTCATGACACGCTTATTGTATAGTGTTGAATTTGTATGTAGGTTAATTATAAGTTGTACAGTTTTAAATCCTAAATATGGGCTTTGGAGCATCAATAAAGTAAAGTAGGTCAGAGACCTTTTATGTTTTTTTGCATGACTCCACAAGCCTCAAATTTAACAGCAGATTTAATAATGCTCTCTAATATCTTAATAAGTCTTATTTCCGTGAAGAGTCTTTAATTATGGATTGTGCAAGAATGTAGCTCTAGTTCTAGCACATGGATTAATTGCACTTCACTGGAACGTAAAACGGGCATTAAGGTTGTCTCGATATCAGATTTTCAAATGACCAGGTGGAGTGAGTTTGTAACATCATGTGTACTGTAGTGTCAACACAACAGTATCGATTGGTTGTGACACCCCTAGCAAACACATAGTATATACAAAAAAGAGGCAGAGGAACCATTATATAACTTCTTCAAATTAAAAAATATTTTATTTTATTTCATACTTAACATTAAAGGACCAGTTAGTAAAATATAGCGACATCTAGTGGTGAGTTTGCAAATTGCAACCAGTGGCTCAGTCCACCATTTACCCCTCCCATTCGAAGCACTACGGTAGCGACACAGGACAAAGATGTCGTCACGTTTTCGCCTCTTTGCCGAAGGAGGTAACTTATTTAGGAATTGCGCTCTATATAGCAGTTTGTCTGTTTAGGGCTACTGTAGAAACAACATGGCGAATTCCATGCAAGGGGACCCGTGGTGTATGTACTGTAGGTAGACAGAAAAAGCTCATATTTTGCATAATGATCTTCTGCACATGCAGATATATATTCTTAAATATAAATTCTGAGAATCACCCTTTTTCATGTTGCATTGACTCCTTGCTGATTTTTTTTTTCTTGAAGAGAAAATGTCTTTAAATAGCCCTGTACTTTCTCTGTTCCAAAGCACTTTCTGAAAGAATCTCTTGCCAAACGTTTACAGCAAAATGATTATAGGATATGTCTCGTGTACCTCAGTGGTTTGTTGGTGGTCAGCTCTATTTTTTTGCATGTCAGTTACGAGAAAGGTTTGCTCCGACTCCAACACAGAACAGCATCCAAACTAAACTTCCTGTCGGGTTCTCTACTGAGAAACCATAGAGGGACTTTCCTGCTGGTGAAGGAGTGCCTTCATATTTAACAGTTATCAGTGTAATCAGTCGTGGGATGAGGCTCCAAACATGACATCTAAGTTACAAAATTGCACAATGGGATAGTTTGCATTCTTGGATTTTTAAGAGATCTTAAAAAACTACATCTGCATTAGAACAGGAATGCACAGATGTATGTATATAGGTGTAGTGTGGCATAGGTTGGTGATCTTTAATGCTGTCAGATAGCTCACACACCTTTTGCCTATTTTAAGATGGTAATCAGTTTGCTGAGGTTTTGTGTATCTGATTACATGATCGCTGATAAGCAATCAAAACATTTCACTCTTGAATATTTGGAAATGGTTCAACGGGTCTTCTAGAATAACAGAAATAAAGGACTGCAGGGTTGTGCATTTATGTAAGAACATACTTATGGCAAAGACATCTGTCATTGTGTCCCTGGGAATTGAACCCACCATATTTTGCGCTGCTAATGCAATGCTCTAACCAGGAACAAGAGTTTAAAATTTAATCGAGTTTTGTCTTTGAATTGAAGAATTTAGATGCAATGCAGCATGCATTACACAGTACAGTCTTTTGATGCACACAAAAGTTTGGTTTGTCTATTTCTTGAAGCATTTTAAGTAGCAATGTGAATCTAGTGGTGAGGTTGCAAATTGCAACCAACAGCTCACCCCTCCCTTTCGAAACACTACGGAGGCTGACACAGGACAAAGATGTTGTCGCATTTTCGCTTCTTTGCCATAGGCAGGGCCGCATTAACGCAAGGGCTTACCGGGGCTTAAGCCCAGGGCCCGTCACTGCAAGGGGGCCCGGCCTTTACACAAATATATATTTTTAAATTACAAATTATGAGTTGTGACGCGCGGCGCAGCCAGCGGTGCAGTAGATCGTGTGAAAAAAGTGGCTGGTTCCAGGAGCAACCCAAACTGCGAAAAGAGTGGAGGTGATTGGTGGATGCGGACATCCTTAGCGCGCCAATCATCCCATAGGTTTACGTGCAGGTCATTCAAAAATTAACGCCATTTGATTGGTAAAATCAGATTGATCAGATTTCCAATGATTGTGTCAAATTTACATTTCATGATCTTAACCGTGGGAATGATTATGCTGGGAAGTCGAAGAGCTGCTAAAATGTCGGGTTTTGCCAAAAAATGTGAGAGAGGGGCTCAAAAAAGGAAAAACTTAAGAGACAAGCAGCAGCGAAGACAAGGAGTTACTTAATAAGATTCCAAAGGTATCAGGATATTTCACTGTTTAAAGCTGACGAAGACGGAGTTGACCGGGCCCATGAAGGGTGATCCTGCCCGCCAATTTTAGGTTAGTTTGGCTTAATACATACTAATTTTGTATTTAAACAAACTCTATTTTATATATATTCGCTATATACAAGCCAAATTGTCTTAATGAAATGGCTAATGCGTCGATTTTTTTCGAAATCGCCCATTTCAGAGAATTTACTAAAAATGAGACAAACAAAAGTGTTGTAGCATTGCTTCAGCTACTAAGGAGAAAACAATTGCAGTCGGTGTTTCCTGTAGCTCAGTAAGAGCACGGCATTAACAACACCAAGGTCGTGGGGTGGATCCCAGGGGATTGCACATAGTTAGAAACAAATGTACTGTATAAGGTAATGTAAGTCGCTTTGGATAAAAGCGTCTGCCAAATGCGTAAATGTTTACTAATGTGGACATAGCTTTCCGTATTTTCCTGACATTGCCTGTTACTAACGCCAGCGGGGAACGTTCTTTTTCCAAACTGTCTTTAGTCAAAAACAGTCTTCGTTCAACAATGTTGCAAGAACGACTGAACAATCTAGCGGTGATGTCCCTGGAATGTGACATCCTCCGATCCCTGGATTTCAGCGACATTATCAAGCACTTTTCCTATATCAAAAGCAGGAAAAAAGTTTTTAAGATAAACTGATTTTTTTATTGGAATATTATAGAATTGACAGCCGTTATTTTGAATGCTTGAAGTAAGGTTTTTGTCATGACTCATGTTGATCTCTTTGTGTAAGTCGTTAATTATTATTTCTTTGCCATGTAGTTTGTACAGCAACTGTTTTGTTATAAATCGAGACTAGGGCTGTCACGATTATTAAATAATCGTCTCATCGCGATTGTTTGACCTCATCGCGATGGTTTCAGATCATCGCGCAATTATTGCACATCTCTATAGAAGACACTAGGGGGAGCTGTAGTGCATCTGCATATTGCATATTTTAGTGTATATATTGTAACTAAAGCATGGTAATACTTGTAAAATGTACCACCACAACACAATCATTTAAAAAAAAAAAACTAAAGCATATACCATACAAATTACCTGCAGTACAATTTAATATTATTTAAGCAAATCTCAGTGTGAAAACCAGTCTACCAAAATTTCATTAACATACAAGTAAAATTGTATTATAGTCTTGCAAGTGAGAAAAAAACAGACTAGAAGCTTTTCTATGACTGATAGTATTTTAATGGTGGCTTCAATTCACAACTGATCAATTTACTTAATTTACAAGTATTTGGCGGTTGTATTATTGACAGGTAAAAACCTAAACCTTAAATATGTGATGACCCAATTTTTTCCGATGTATTTCCAAAAAAAAAAACATAGTCTTGTATTCAGAACAATATGGTCGTTTCAAAGCTGAATGAAAAATGAATGAGAATTAAATTTGAAAGCCCTAAAACAGACAATTAATCGTCATAATCGCAATGATTTATTAGAAAATTAATCGTCAGTCAAATTTCATAATCGTGACAGCCCTAATCGAGACCCTCGCGTTCTGCTTTGTGCCTTTAAAAGACATTCCTGAGCGCTGAATACACATTTTTAAGCGCAGAGATGCGTTCCACGTTCTATGGGGGGGCCTGTGGTAATTCATAGCCCCGGGGCCCATGGAGGTCTTAATACGGCCCTGGCCATAGGAGATAACGTATTTACGAAACGTGCTCTGTCAGTTTGTCCGTTTAGGGCTACTGTAGAAACAACATGGCAAATAGGGAGAGTATGGCCGCAGAGATAGCGAGTTAGCATTTTAGGACTTCCGGTTCCATCGCTCCAAAGTCTACAGGTTTTTTGAATGGGTTTTTGGTAAATCTGTAAATCGCCCGAAATAAGTG
Organism: Triplophysa rosa; assembly: GCF_024868665.1. Taxonomy (NCBI): domain Eukaryota; kingdom Metazoa; phylum Chordata; class Actinopteri; order Cypriniformes; family Nemacheilidae; genus Triplophysa; species Triplophysa rosa. Next base: position 32,048,988 of record NC_079891.1, on the reverse strand, counting down.
GTCTGCGGTAAACAAAACCTCTAAATATTTTCACGTTTTATTCTATGACATAAAACACACCAATTATAACCCGCTTGTGATTTTTGAAAGCCTTATTATGACGGTTGCTAACAAGCGACTACTTCCTTTGGCGGGGACGCGCATAGAAAGCTCACAAATAATGCAACATGGGCACAAATCTCTTAACATGTACAGTAGATGCGGATTCATTCACGGAGTAATTACTTACCAGGGAACACGTTTTTAATAAAGTTTGAAAGAGTTGTCGAGCGACCTTAAGTTTAGTCTGTTTATAGCATCGTATTAGCTTTTTACTTCTGCCGAATGTATTTCAGCTTCAAAAGTAACAAATGTTGTGTTCATTTGTAAAGATTATCTTGATAGACAAAACGTGTAAACATCATAAACCTTTGTTAATCACAGAGCTTATTTTTTGCAATTTTCGAAGAGTAAAGAGTACATGGGAAGAACATTGGCTCCCTATAGTGGCTCGCATCAAATTCAAGACTCTGCTCCTGGCCTACAAGACCACCACTGGTTCGGCACCCCCTTATCTTCACTCACTAATGCAGACGTATACCCACCAGATCCCTGCACTCTGCAAACGAACGACGTCTTGTGGTGCCATCCCAAAAAAGTAAAAAATCTCTCTCACGTACAGTACCTTCTCGGGATCGGTTCCACTTATGTGGAATGATCTGCCCGCTGCTACAAGATCTGCAGATTCTGCAGCCATCTTTAAAAACCGTCTGAAAACGCATCTCTTCCGTCAACACCTGACCGATCGGTTCTGACTTCTATTTCTTTTCTACTCTTTCAAAAAAAAAAAAAACTTCCTACTTAGCTCTGTATACTGTGGTAGGCTATATGAGACCAGTATTTTTTGGATTGCACTTATGCTTTTTGTTGTTCCAATTGCTTCCATTGTTTACCCCATCTATAAGTCGCTTTGGATAAAAGCGTCTGCTAAATGACTAAATGTAAATGTAAAAATGCATAGGCTTTCGGTCGAGGGAACCTCTGCAGCGCTAACTTCCGGGTTGGCCTACAAAAACACGTCATCTCTGCGGCTCCCGATTTCATGTAAGGGGACCGCGGTCTATGTAGATAGAAGTAGCTTATTCAACATAACACTTCATTATGTAAGGTCTTTATACACCTCTGAAGACATAGTATGTATATTATATTGCATTTCTGTCAGTTGATCATCCAAAATATTAGGCTACACACAGCACCTTTAAAGCATCTGGTACAGTATCTTAACACCTCTAAGTTTTTATTTCATTTTGACAAGTTATTGAATATGTGTGATGAATAAAAGACACAACTGTGTTGTTTTTGGCAAGGTTCAACAAATTTGATCAGTAAACCAAAAAATGCTAAACCAGTATATCCTGACATTTTTTATAACGACACCCCTCAAACAATGAACAAAACTTTCTCTCTAAGGACTGCAGTCTATTAATATAGTATATATAATATTCATTTTTTATCCATACAACACCCTTTTGTCAAGAATGTTATTTGCCAAAAATAACACGTTTTTTTTTATATTAAGCGTCTGCAAAATGCCTCACTTATGTTTTTTAGGAGATTGTGAGTCGACATTTTCTACACTTAAGTGATAGTTCACCCAAAAATACAAATTCTGTCATCATGTCATCCTCTTGTCATTTCAAACCTGCATGACTTTCTTTCTTCCGCAGAACAAGAAAAATAAGCTATTTTGAAGAATGTTGTTAACTGGCCGCCATTCACTTGCGTTGGTTTTGTTTCCATACAATAGAAGTGAATGGGGTCCAGTGCTGTTCGGCAGCTTTCTTCAAAACATCTTTTGTGTTCTGCGGAAGAAAGAAAGTCATAAAGGTTTGAAATGACAAAAGTGTGAGCAAATGATGACCGGATTTTCATTTTTGGGTGACCTATCACTTTAGTCTATACACGTCTGCATTTATGAAAGCCCTTAAATATAGTCAAAAAGGCAGAAAGGTACAGCGGGATTTTCCAGGTAAATATATTCTGCATGTAAGAAATGTTTACCGTAAGCATGCGTTTCCACCAGTGCATTTTTAACAAAGGTAACCAAGCTTTTTTAATTCGTGTATATGGAACACTCTCGACAGATTGCTGTGGAAATGTCTTGCTCTGGAAGTCACAAGTGCGGTGCAGGTGTGGCAAAGAACGTCAAACGAATTCAGTTATTTATAAATGATGTGCACACAAAGACCTAACCAGGTTTGGGAAGGCCTATGGTAAACCGTGCATTTGAAAATGAAACTGTTAATGGGTGGAGGGCTGTGTTTGAATAAAGACTTGCATGCTGCATTCGCAAATAAAAACGTCTTTCAAAGTTCAGTTCAGGTTGGTTTTTAATTCTATCGGGGACATTTCCCCTCAGCCACTTAACAATGGTGATGCTCTAATGTTAAATTCTGTTAGAAGTGCTTCACGGAAAACACACCCTTGTACCCGTGCCAAAGCCATTTATCAACAGGTATTCAACAAATCATTATTGAGATAATGGCATGTTATGATCACTTTACATGACCCGATCTTTTTAAACGGGAAGGTTTTGGAAGACCTGAATTATGTGTTTTATATTTCTGTCTCCAGTAAAGACACATGAGCCGAATGTTACCAGGGGTGAACATATATGACGGTTATTTTTCCATTGAAGCAGATGCTTTTGGAATATTCTCAAATGATCAGGTTGTGCACAAACATGTGGAGCTCATGCCAGCTTGAATACATGCTGTCAACAAAGCAAAAGGGGCACAAAACAAATGCTAAGAAGTTATGCAATCCATGTTCATGTTTCACTCAAATCGATTGGCAGTTAATAGGTTTGTGATGAAAATCGTTTTAGAAAATTGCAACAGAGGAGCTGTTTCAGACTGTCAATTTATGCAATTTTTAGTGTCTTTATATTTACTCAGCAGACATCTTTATCCGAAGTGACTTGCAAATGAGAACTACAGTATAGGTCATGGGTTACCAGGTAATGCACATAGGCTACTTGTAATGCACGCATGTATATCTTGAATGGGCAGTAAGTTAAATACAAGGGTCTGTAAAATGTGTGAACATAGACAGTCGGCGGTGTTAGCCAAGTGGGCTGCACATCATCATGTTGCGCAATAGCACTTTTGGACGACCCGAGTTCCGGCTCCTGTTCTTTTCTTTCTCACTCCACATGATTTCCTGTAATTTCTTCATATTTCTATAAAAAAAAACAAAGCTATAAAGGCTCTTTATTAAATAGGAAGTGCTTTTATGGTTGTGGTCTAGTTTAGTGATCGTAGGTCATTCTTTAGTTTTATGAAGTATAAGAATAAAACTTTTTTATCATCACACTAATTTTAGGTCTTTTAATTCTCACTTTTGAAAAAGGTGCTAAAAAAGAACCATTTTTGGTTACCCAAACCATTTACACAAACGTTCTTATAAAAAGCATTCATTTTTTTATAACGCAAAGAACCCTTTTCCACTACAAAGAACCTTTTGTGACAAGGAAAGGTTCTTTGGATGTTAAAGGATCAGTCGGTACAATTTAGCGGCACCTAGTGGTGAGGTTGTGAATTGCATCCAACGGCTCATTCCACCTCTCCCTTTCGAAGCACTACGGTGGCTGACACAGAACTATTTTCATTTCTTTGCCGAAGGAGATAAAGTATTTACAAAATATGCCCTGTAGAGCAGTTTGTCCATTAAGGGCTACTGTAGAAACAACATGGCGAATTCCATGCAAGGGGACCCGCGGCGTATGAAGAGAAATAGCTCATTCTATGGTAATAAAAACATAACGCTTCATTATGTAAGGTCTTCATACACCTCTCAAGAGATTGTTATGTATATTAAAATGCATTTCTGTCAATAGATCCTCGTTAACTTTATGAGCTGGTCCTTTAAAGGTTATTTATGGAACCATGTTTGGGAATAGATGCATGATGGCAAGGAGGCTGATTTGTCTCACACTCTACCTATAACTGTTTTTTTCCGTGAAAGAAACAATTTGTGTTTTCACGCTTTTCAGGGTTATGCAGTTACCTGACGAAGTTCAAAAAATGAGAATCAACTTTAAAGCCTTATCATCCTTGTCTCTCATGTGGTTCTCCCTGTACAGTAGTGTAAAAAACAAATGATTGCACATTGATCCATGAAGCTGTGGAAGATTGTTTAGATTAAACAATTTATTCAACCATTTGACAAACATGAAAGAAATCGCTATGGGTGCAGTACAATTACATGAAGTGGAGAAATGTAGGATTATCAAAAACGACAATGATATTAAAGTAATCTAGTATGTGTTTTTATAAGCTGCTTTATTTGTGGTCAGGCCATGCCTTTTGGCAGAGAATGAAAATAGGGTTTAAAAAATGATGGGAAAAGGAATGTGGGAACGGTAAACTGAAACGAAACTTATGCATTTACAGGATGAGGTGGAGCTAAAAGGTGCTCATGTGAAAGTGAAAGTTAATATTTTGTGTATAAATACCTGCACAGTGACACCTGCTTAATCACACCTGTGCACCTCTGATGCTCATACTGCCGCCAAACTCAAAGACCAGAATGCATACTCCAGCATTAACTCTCATGGTCCTTACCGCAGTCCTCTGGGGCGACACAGAAGGTAAGAAAATCATTTAAACACCTGGAGTGTTTTACATGCAAATTTTAATGTGCATTGGCTCATGCATTCATTATAAACCGAAACTTCATTTTTGACTGGATAGCTGGCTGAGGTTTTAGTTTTATGGCTGTGAGATCATTGACACAGTAGTACTTGGCATCCGTTCTCATACATTTAGCTGTAATAACCCTGGAAGAGAGCTCTTGCAGTTCCAGGAAATTTCAAAAAAGTGACACTCAGGCCAAGTTTTGTTCTTGCAGGGTCTCAAAAAATATAGAGGGGGGATTTTCAGTGCCAAGCTTTGCTAATGCCAATCTTCAATTCTCAGCATTTTCAGATGCAGCTGTGGACTGCTGTCTGACCACCAAGGACACACGCATCCCCGTGCAAATCGTTGCATCATACGTTCATCAGACCACAGACAGCGGTTGCCCAATCCCAGCGACTGTGTATGTTTTCGGTTTAAGATAACCGGTCAGTATTTGTTGCGTTAATGGCAATGCATGTTTCATAGATCAAATGTTTCCATGTTTCCCACAGATTCATCACAAAGAAGCACAAGAAACTCTGTGCACCTCCAGAGGAGAAACACAGCTGGATCAGCAAGATTATCTCACTCCTGGACAAAAAGAGAAAATCACATCAGTAGGACTAGGTAAAAACAAAACATCCCCAAAAATCCCCTTCGGTGCATGTTCCTTTTCATGTTAACTCACTTTCTTAGTTCCGCTCTTTCACAGACTTCACTTGAAAAGCTAAATAGAAATTGATCAGAAGTCGTGTGTAGTTTTTCTTCCCTGAAACATTGTCTGACCCCTGTAAACCAAAGTTAATCCGGTTTCTTTTTCCTGCTTACAGACGGGAAGTGACCACGATGACCCACTTGACAAACTGAGGACCAAACAGGAAGTGACAATGATGCTCCTGTATCTGCAACGATGACTTAATCATTCATATGTGATCCTAAACATGCATACTTATAAATTCATCAAGCTCATGGCATTGAAACATTGTACAAATGAATAAAAGACTGGAATTTCAAACCTGATATGTTGACTGTAATATGTCATTTACTGAAAACGTATGTGTTTTGTACTGTACTGTCTTACTTTAGCGATTTTGAGCCTTACTTGTAAGCTATGTTCAGGAAATTAAGCTTTTGGGAATGTATGTCAAATGGTTTGTTTTAAACTTTGCTGATTCATTTTTTTAAATAAAACAATTTGAGTGAATCTCTATTCTACGTGTTTTTTTTTTTGGTACAAACTTTTATCTGATAAAACACAATAGACACTCACAATTTTTAAAATGCTGAATAAATGTAGTTGGTAATGTTTAAATGTAAATGTGAATAAATGTTTTCATAAGACCAAACACACATGCACGCACGCACACACACATGAGAGGCCGTGCAATAATAACAAAAACCTTTGTAAATAAAACTTAAATAAAACTCATGAACAAAATCAGTTCTCCCTGCCTGGTCTGCACAATCTGCTGACTGGTTTTGATGGGGGTCTACAGATACCAGCACAAACCATTAATTCTGGGAAAAGATATACAGTAACTCTTCCATATTTAGTAACATTTAAAAATCCCCAGCGCTGTGTATCGGTAAATGAAGTAAACAGTTCTGTTTGACAGGTTTATCTGAAATGCCTCAATGGTCTTCTTCAGTCAAACCGAAACATCCACTTTTGCCAGTCTGACCCTTATGCGAGAAAGTATGCCAGAGTTTCTATGTGAGCTACAAAGAGAAACGGGAGGGAGGTCGTGGAGTGAATAGTCAAAGAATGTTTTGCATTGTACCGTAAATATGGCCCATTCATTCATACGAGATCCAGTTCACAACCTCTGCATTCAACCTTTGTTGCTTTGGCATTTCACAGCTGAGGGGAGGGGCTGCCTCAGAACAGTAAAAGTGAAACCATTATGTCCTATAAAGCAGGGCAGTGATGGAAAGGCTGAGAGGAGAGAACCAGGAAAGCTTCCAACAGTACAGACTCAAGTCGAGTTTCAACGTCTCCTGCACCTGTTGCCATGACTTCAGCACATCTACCTGCACTGAGTGTGATACTCTGTGCGCTGGCTCTTATAATCTACAACACTCCGGCAGGTAAGCCTGTGATGTCTGTCGCCTTCATCCACTGCGAGCTGGATGGGGTCCATTTGTTCATTTATTTAAATATGATCACGTTTCAAAAATGGGAATAGATATATTGCACAACTCAAACAACTAGGTCAATTTTAACTTTAAAAGTTTTAAGAGTCAATTTGGTAATTCAATAGGTTGGATAAACAAACAAGAATAATTTATTCATCAATTCTTTATTTATCAAATGCTTATTAGTATTCAAGTAAACATTCGTTTTGATTTGAAATTCACTGGTTTACACATTTTTGTGTAAGAGGATGAGCTTTTTATACTTTATTATATTTTATAATATTTCAATTTTCTTTAAAAAAATGATATTCTAAGGACCTGTGGCAATGATTCCATCTGTTGTATATCATTATAAACAATAAACATGATGCTCTTATATTTTCTCAAGATTATACAATATTTAACACATTTAAATTGTTACATTTTTTTAAATGTTTATTATTCACTTGAACATATTTAATGAGTTTTAACTTTATAATTCAATGAAGCGCATTTCATTTTCAAGGCAAGTTTTAACTTAAATATTAAAATTCAAGACAATAAAAAACTAAAGAAAAGAGTTTAAGTTTAGAGGCTTGAAGTTTTTGCGGTGTGGGTCCTGCACACACATGATGCAAATAATGTTCATAAACACTTACATTTGACTTCCGAATAAATTTGCCACTTGGTGTTTTTTAGGCGTGTTATCATTCTTAAATGTTGATATCACTAACTTGATCCCAGCTGTGCATTGCACATTTGTAACGCTTGGCTGCAAAAAACATTTTTGGACAATAAATGGTCTCTGGAGGGACGAGAGTGAATTCACACTTCTATGTATTCCTCTTTCGTCTCTCTTTTTCTCATAGATGCTCAAGCAGATTCGGCTTTGGACTGTTGCCTGAAGGTTGGCTCTCAAGTCATCCCGAAACAAATCGTCCTCAGTTACAGGAATCAGATCAGAGGTATCGGCTGCACCCGTGATGCTGTTGTGTAAGTACATCGCTTCAAAGGAAAATGCTGCATGTTTATTTAAGCCATTTAATCTCTCCTCTGATTGGGAATTAGTTACTTGTGATCTCTTTCCAAACGGTGCAGAAGTATTTCTTTAATAGACAGTAAACATAAAGAGCTATATCTTTTCTAGTGAAATAATATACATGGGTTGTTGGTTTTACAGTTTTACAACCAGAAGAGATAAGAAACTTTGTGCCCCCGCTGCCAGCGAAGCTAAATGGGTTGAAGAGCTCACCAGATTCATCGACAACAGGCTAAAGAAATGCAAAGGAATCAAATTTCAGGTATGTTTTTACCTCTGACATTTTATTTTCATCTATAAATTCAAGGATTTTCCATGAATCCATCTATCTTACATAACATTTCATCATAAAGACATATATAGACATTGCACAGCAGGTCACTGAGTCATGTTTATATTTAGTAGATCAAGGTTTTTGGACATGCTTTAGTCATAATCTTACTCATTCAAAACCACAAGCTCTTCAGCTGTGAAACCACAAGCCAAAACATCCTCCTACTGCAAACTGACTGAGACTTTAAAACCGACCACCAACAATGAGAACTTGTTGTTCCGTTTTGACAGAAGCATGATGAATGAGGGAGTGAAACAGATGCTCCTACTAATGCTGTGTTTTTTTGTTATAGGGGAAACGCTGTGAAGGCCTGAAGACTAAAACTGTTTGAGGAAACACATATTTGCACACATGCATACAAATGTGGCAGCTGGCAATGGCCTCTTTATCATAGTTTTGCGTTCTAAACTTTATTTTTATATCTTTATCGTTAAGCATTTTCAATGTTTATGTAACTTCTTTACTAACTGACTTACTTTTGCAGCTTGGCATGACAATTGTTTGGCAAATTTCTTAAAATGTTCATCATCTGTAGACATTTTGGTAAAAAGGGTGTTCTAAATGTCTGAATGTAAATTAAAAAAAAAAAAAGCTACACTGTATTTTCAGTTGTGTGATATTTACAGAAACAAGTTTTATTTTTACTTTTATTGAAATCATGTTGTTAGCATTTTTTTCAATAAAAAGGTTTTTATTCAAAGACAAATGTGTCACTTTTCTTTATTGTTAATCAGTATTAAAGTATATTAAAGTATTCCAGTAGGTCTTATGTACATAAAGTATACAAAGTATAAAAGAAAACTTCCAATAAAAGAACACAGAAGAAATGTTCCCAAGCCATATAGGCTATATCTCACATACACAAATCGATAGTTATAAACTATATTTATTATTTTTTAACATAATAGTTTTAATAATATAACAATTACCCTATACTAAACTTGGTTGTGTGTCAATATTTAATGGGGACTTTTATAATGTGTAAACTCACATGCAGAAGTTCGTCCTCCACACCCTTAAGCGGCGCTATTGAGCTCATCTTCAGTGTGGCGTTAGCAGGAGAAGAGTATCCATCATACTAAACCGACATGGCAAGACTGTCATTCTCATGCATTGTATTTTATTTCATTTTTATAATTATTGTACTTCTAAAAGAAGGAACTGTCTGTACTGTCGGTAAGTGAGAATAAATAAATGAATACTGTCTGCGTGCACCAGAATACACCGTTAGCCTGCTGCAGAACCGCTAGCAAACATCTTGTTGCCATGGAGAAAACAGCCAAGCGCTAGCTTCACTGTACATTTCAGCTTATTTATTGACAATTAATATGTATTATTAACCTAACTTCAACACGAATTAATTAGTAACTTATAAACATCCGTGTGCCATTTTGATGTAGCCTATCAATCAGGTCTGTCTGAAACCGATATGGAAGATCTTAATGAATAATTGTTTCAGTATTTCAGCCTAAGTTTATTCTGGCATCTGGTCCGAAAATATCAGCGTTTCTGGTTGGAAACATCTCTGGTGTTTCTTTAACTCTCAGTGCCGTTTCACCTTTAAGTGCAACAGGTGAGCAAAACAACAGATTCAAACCTTGTCCTTTATATCTCATAAAAATATATATGCATGCGTGTTACTGTTTACTGTATGATGGAATGCTAATGATAATTGATATTCTGAAAATGAATGATTGTGCCATGTTTCAGTGTCAAGTTCTTTTAATCACATACACAACCATATCAGTGCAACACGTGAAATATGACTCTCACCCTAAAGTTCACAAAAAATATAGCTTAGGAACAAAAATACAAAGTAAAAATAAAAACAGAAAGTAATGTAGATATGAAAGAAATCTGAAACACGACACAATATTTACAACACAGTCAACAATAAAAGAAGGACAATAAAGAAATACACATGTACAAGTATGCATATGAATATGAACAACCAGTACATCCAGCTATAGTACAAACATGTAGGAAGGAAGTGTAAAATGTATCCGTATGTATTCAAGCAGTAATGGTCTTACAGAATGTTTTTTGTGGTCACAAACTATTTGTCACATATTACATTCCTGTGGAAATGTAAAATGTTTCAGGTAGCCTGCCACCACCATCCTGTATTCCAGTTTCTCAAACACAGTGGAATCTCTCAACTGAGTTCATTGGGAAGGTGAGGATATTTAAGTTTTTAAAAAATACTTTACAAAAAACATTACTATGTGAATCTTGAGAGAAAACGATCACACCCATGTATTTTATGTCAGTGTAAGTTGTTAGTTCTGAGACTAGTCTTAAGCCCTGTCCGGGAAACCGCCACATAGCCTGTTATTAGGTCTGTGATTAGGGTGTGGACACCTACTCATCTCATATTTTTGTGCATGACTATAATGATTCCATTACCCTATTGCATTATCAGGAAAATGCGTACACTATACAGAGGTGCAATTCTCAAGAACAGAACTGGAACTTTTTTTGTTTCTGGGTTATTTCTAGGAAACTTTCTTCTTTCCTTTCTTATTTACATACATATGTGTAGCAATTGATTTAGAAATTAATGTAGAATCAATGGGTTAGGGTTAACCATAACCTAACCTATTATTGATTCAGGAAAATATTCAGGAAAGGTTCAAATTTTCCAGCCACGTTCAAATTATTGTGGGTCAGCATCTTCTAAAAACTGAAGAGAAATTCAAAATTAATTTAGTCCAAATGTTATCAATCCAGGTGATATGATATACATATCTTACTTAAAGGGATACTTTACCCAAAAATGAAAATTCTGTCATCATTTACTCACCTTCGAGTTGTTCCAAATTTCTTTGTTCTGATGAACACAGAGAAAGATATTTGGAAGAATGCTTGTAACCAAACAGATCTCAACAATTGACTACCATAGTAGGAAAAATTACTTTATATTTTTTTTGTTCTGTTGAACACAAAAGAAGACATTTTGAAAAATGTAGGACAGTTCTGGGGCACTTTTGACTACCATTGTATTTTTTCCTACTATGGTAGTCAATGGGTGTTGAGATCTGTTTGGTTATAAGCATTCTTCCAAATATCTTTCTCTGTGTTCATCAGAACAAAGCAATTTATACACATTTGGAACAACTCGAAGGTGAGTAAATGATGACAGAATTTTCATTGTTGGGTGAAGTATCCCTTTATTGACTGATAAATCATTGTCTAGATCAGTGGTTCTCAAACTGGGGGCCCCAAGATGGATCCAGGGGGGGCTACAGAGTTTGTGGCATTTTATGACATTTAGAAATTGATCATAAATTTTAGGCCACCAAACATCAGGGGAAATAAGACCACCAACCAAAAGAATTGATGTTCTAGCAATGTATTACTGAATATGTTTATGGTTTCAATAAATTCTAAATTTAAGATTCTAAGTCTTTATTGGGGGGGCAACACAAAGCGATGCATTCTACACAAATGGGGCCTTACGACAAAAAAGTTTGAGAACCACTGGTCTAGATTGTGTAAAATAAATGTGCAGGGCAATTCCAACCTTATGGACGTGACATTTTGCGTTATGGACGTGACATAAAAATGCTCAGAGAATGAATTTGTTACAAATATATTGAACCATCTGTTTATATTTTACTAAACCCTTGTTGATAGAGTCTAAACATAAAAAAATGCCAGTCTATGAACAAATTTTCTATTTTAAAAAAGGGAAATAAACATGCGTTATGGATGTGACAAAAAAAGGACACGTTTTTTGGGAGACGACAAACTTTGTAGGAGTTCTGTGAAATAAAATGCACAATCCTGAAGCAATAATACCCAATGAATGGAGAAGGGATGCCTCTTTATAGAACATATAATAGTTATTTTATTTTAATTTTCATGTGTCCATTTATGAGGAATATGTAGCGTTATGGATGTGACAATCCTGAAAATGGCACTTACCTGACTATGAAAAATCATGCACTAAAAATAAAACAAATGCTTCACAAATTTGAAGAGAGATCTCACATGGGTATTTCAACCACCAAATGTTAATATCTGTGCAGTAAAAACCGTTGGTAAAAACTTTCTTTTTTCATGGTAAGGTTGACATTTTCATGGAATTGCCCTGCAGTCATGTGATTTCATAGTCAAGAAACATTTGAGAAATGTGCCGCAGGTGAAGTATGTTGCCTGAAGGGCCGATTTGACTGTAATACAGATGGGACGCAATAACATTGCATTTGATTGATGGTAACACTTTTCCATTATTATTATTATTATTTTTTAATATTTATACTTTGCTGTGATATTTACTTTGGTCTTAAGTATAGAATGGTTCATATTTTCTGGAAACGTGAAATACTTGTACGGTAATAATGTACGTTACCGTTGAGATTATTGTTGTGAAATACAGTAATATTACAGTAAATGGGATGAAGGTCCTCTTAATAGCTTCTTCAGTTGAAATTATGGGAATATCCCTGCTATTCAAGTTTGACACACCACGCAACTGCAGTAGGAGTCGCTTTAATAATCGCGTTAATTATGATCTTAAACAGATAACGCCTTAAGCACAGTTATGCCCAAAAAGGGCAGCTCTCGTTTCCTGTGCCGTGCATTTGTATAGCGGTTGCTTAGTTTCTCCAACGTATAATTCTTGAGGTTTTCTTTCTCATACTGAATGCTACAAACAGTGTTGCTTTGATTTAACCACAAGTTTTTTCAAACCTTGCATCCCACACATCTGACAGCTCACATACACCAACATAATAGAAAGACACTTACATTGGTAAAAACTACCTGTAATATATCGTCTCCTGTAGAGTGCTCTTCTGGTGCGAGTGAATCTGAACCGCAGTTTGGAGCTGTGTGGTAACGAAACATCTCAAGACTGCTGCCCGGAGTCTCTGTGTGTGCAGGAGACGCTCCGTGTGTCTGTGTGTGCAGATGACACCCTCAAAACATCCCTCATCATACAGACACAGATTTATGCCCTGATCGTCCCCAGCAAACCCCTGTCCGGTCCGTGTCTTTCTTTGTAATAATACTGGGTGGCGTATTAACACCTGGTGATTTTTGATGATGGAAATACTTCCAGTAATATATCAGTATGTTTATTTGCCTGTTTATAAAACAGAAAATCGGACGGTCATTCCTAACCAAGTGTTCCAGCCTCTTGGTCGGTGCCCATGTGATGTTTCTCCAGACGTGTGTGACATACGCTGTTGCTGTGACCCGGTAATGCTAAAAGCCGATGGAACATTTAGACCGATGATATACAAGATCATTGATAGATTAATGACTGTGGTTCTGCAGTTGTTTACTGTGTAAGAATACGATGACCTCAAGAAAACGTTTATTTCTGAAATTCCTCTTTTTAGAACTGCACCCAAGAGATGCTGGGACTGTTTTTGAATCAGTGCCTTCCTGGACCCTTTGGAGGAAGTTTAAGTCCTGTTCCCGACTATCAGTGCTCAGCTCAGTCCTCTGAAAATGACCCCGACTGGTTCCCCTTCCTCTGTGTCGTCTCGCCCTCTGACAACAACCCTTTTCTGGGACTTTTTTACAATGGAGGAACAGTGTAAGTACACAAGGGACTTTTTACAGCTCTTGGTTCCCTTGTACGATTATGATTTTCAAAATTGGTCTTTGCAGCTCTCCAAAGCCTCGCCCGTCATTCCAAACTCATCAGGTGACAGCTCCTGTACCTCCTGTTAACTACCGCCAGGGGGATCCAATCTTCACCGAAGCTGATGGGTACTTTACTATCCCACAGGTTAGTGAAGTAGCAGCTCTGACGTATGCTTCAGATTTTTATGATTGTGTGGATTGATGTGTGAAATTAAAGGAGAATTCAAGTTTTATGATTATTCAAGTTATATTAGTTTTGACGCTATCAACAAGTTCGAATCCACCTTTCGCCAAACTGACCCTTCTACATTTTCCCATCACATATCATATGGTACAGGCATTTATTTTTCAACGACATACGGGAACATTTTCGTTTTTTATTTTGGGCATGTTTTTCGTCGCATGATCTCACAGTATGCCGTTGTCAACTTTAGTCATAAAATAATTTCCCAAAAACAAAATGGTTAACAATGAAAATGCCGGGTGGCTAGTGTAACAGCGACCAGCGAGAGAGAGCTGTGCGAGTAAACCAGACACCCCGACTTTAAGGGTTGTTCTAGCGACAGATGCTTAAAGGAGTCATATTGCATGGCTGAAACGAATATTATTGTTTGTTTTAGATGTAACGCAATGTGTCTACACCATTTAAAGTTTAAAAAACGTTGTATTTTCCACATACCATGCATGTTTGTATCTCCTCTTTGCCCCGCCTCTCTGAAACGTGCTGATTGTTTACAAAGTTCATCGCTCTGAAAAGCGAGGTGTGCTATGATTGGCCAGTTCACCAGTGCGTAGTGATTGGTCAAATACTGCAAGCATTTCACGGAAATGTAACTCCTCTTACCATATTCGGAACATCAGGTTCCAAAGCAATTGTACTGACAGACGATACAATGAGATTTACAATTACGCCCACCTTAACTACGTGTAGATTTGGGCGGTCTTAGTCAAATCATGTTACGAAGTTACGGGGTGTGGCTACACGAGGCGTTTCAGGCAGGTCTGGTTGAGCATTCGCTTTTAGATAGAATGCATCTTTTGTTCCCACACTTTCATTTGTTCAATTTTACGTGTCTAATACATGCATGGGCAACTTATAACACACCAAAAACACGTACTTCCGCCATATGACCCCTTTAAGGGCTCGGCATAGCCCAGCGAACGAATCACTCCCTAAGACGACTCGTTCTTCCCGAGTCACATTAAAGATTCGTTCAAAATGAACGAATCGTTCAAGAACGACCCATCACTAATTGTCGTTTGGACCAGATTTAATTCGAAATCAGGTCATAGACGGTCGTTTTTCGATTTCGAATGTAGTATGCAGAGCCCTTTAGCCTCCTCGTTAGCACGATCGTCTCCCATTCCGACGCTAGATCGAGACCAGCTCGGAGCGGGTAGAGCAGGAGCAGTTAGTCATTTTTTTAAAACCACTAGCCACAGTATCAAGCCCTGTTTATAGGTATAAGTTTATCATTTTTTCACTTTATTATTCATCATATTTATTAAATTTGATGGCTAAACGAGACAACAGCCAATGAATTAGGGTGTCTTCTAGCGAAACGATTAGTCATTTTCTAGGAAAAAAATGTGTACTTTTTAACCACTAATACACGGCTTGCATCCAACCGTGTTGCGCGTTCACGACTTTCCGTAATACGCAATCACGTCGGAACGTTCCTTCTCACCGCTCGTAAACAATAGGTCGGTACATCCACTTACGCGTGACCTTTCCAACGTGATTAGTTTCTACAGTACAGAAGCAATAAAGACATGGACGTCTTGGATGACATGAGGGTGAGTGAATAATCATAAAACTTGAATTCTAAAGTGAACTTCTCCTTTAACCTCGTAACACAAGGTGCAAATATTGATCACAGACATTTTTTTATTAATCCTGATGCAGAACTCGGGACTGGGTCAGTGTGTGGAAAATGCTCCAGTGGCATTTTTAGAGAACTTTGAGTGTCAATGTGTGAGGAGGCTGCAATTCTGTCCATCACAGTCAGACAACCTGAGGGTCAAGGTTAAAGATGGACGGGGAGGTAGATATATATACATGATGTAATAGATATACAGCCGCGGAAAATATTAAGAGACCATTGCAAATTTTCATTTCAAATAAACATTTCCCTAGATGCATTGTGGCCATTCCAGTCCAGTGTCTGTTGAATTTCAACAAAAGCAAACCTCAGGAGTGACATAAAGTCATTCAACAGCAATGTGAAAGACTGACAGCATGACAAGAATATAAAAATATAGGTTATTACGTACAAAATAATAAACTTTTCCTGAATACATGCACAAATATTACTGTTGTATTGCTAAAAAAGTGAATATGAAGTTGTTTTCTTTGCAGTATTTGAGGTCTGAAAAAATACAGAAAATCTTTTCTGTCATTTTGACCTCATTTTCTGCAAATAAATGCAAATAGAAACAATATCTTTATTAGAAATTTGGGAGAAATATTGTTAGTAGTTCACAGAATGAAACAAAAACGATAATTTTACCCAAACACATACCTCTAAATATTACATTTTAAATTCAGAAAAACTGATTTAAAATGGTCTCTTATTTTTTCTGTGGCTATATATAGGTATAATATATATACATTATCTCATATAGAAGTTATATATTTTATTTTATTTTTTATATTTATATTTTTTAAATGCATTGTAAGAGTAGTCAAACATGTTAAAGGGATAGTTCTACCAATAATAAAAAGCCTGTCATGTTATCATTTATTAACCCTCATGTTTGGAATCACGTGAGGGTGAGAAATGATGTATAAATATCCGTTATGTCTTTTGTTGCATGTGTATTTTTACTATGTTTTTTTTGGGAGGGGGGCATGCAGATGTGCATGTGTGTGACCTTATATTTGTTTCATCAGGTGTTGTAACAGTAAACGTTGCGGATGAGGTGGCCAGTGACCTTAGCTTATTTCTGTCTGATTCTTCTGAGCCAATATCTGGTCAGTTGCATGAACAATTCATTCATTCTTTAAAAAATATATTATTTGCATACTTTTATTGAAGTATTAATATAGACCATTTCGTAAGATAGTAAACTGATAAAGCTGGTCAAGAAGCACTTCCTGTTTCAGTTTTGCAACTTTGCGTAAACGTAACGACAAATACAACCTGCAGAAGATTTAGAATTGTTAAATGAACATCTTTACACCTAAGTATAGATGTAAAATGAAATAAACAAGTAAACAGGAAGCACCTTTAGACCAGTGTTGTTTATGTCGTACGAAATGGCCTCCTATAGCATAATAATTGATGAGAAGAGCACGGACCTGCATAATAACAAAATACTATAGCAGCACTAATATTATGTAATAATAGGGTAAATATTCATTTGAATAAAAGACATTCTTATATAGTATGTAGTGTTACAGCAAGACAATTTGTAAAATTGGACAATGTTGCTGGTGTAACCGTGTTCTTATAGAACTTCTTGATGTATAGGCTCGCAGCAGTCGTGTAGTCTTGTTCTTTCCTTGCGTTACACTTTTTACTGGAGAGAGAATGGCCTTACTGGGATCACTGTGTTACGGACCACCGCAAACATCTCTACTGGTCCCGCTGGTAAGTCACAGCTGTTGTCTTTCTGTTGACGACCACTTCTTCACTGCACAATACAACTGCAAAACTGACGTTTTTATTTTCTTTCTACCATTATTAAGTATCTTTCACAAGCAGACACTCGGCTGTGTTCGTGAATGGAAATGAAACATCTCAGCCATACTCTGGCAATCCAGGTAGGAACGTTTGATGCTTCTTTCTGATTCAGAGCAACACCATATTTGACGTTAACTTAATCCGATCTGTTTCGTGCAGGTTATCAGGTTAAGAGATCTGTGATCGGTGGCATTCTGGACTCTGATACAGGTGTTATACAGAGAGCGCAGATCAATCTCTGGCAGCCAGGTATTCAGCACATCTCTGGACTATGAAAATCATTACTTTCAAACATAGATTGTTGCCGAATTAATCTTGTGCTGATAAGGTGGAGAAGGCCTGTGCTCTTCTGCTGACCTGAGACCAGTTCTGTTTGGAATCAACTCCACATCAGGCTGTCTGATTCCTGCGAGTTTGCCGAACTTGACGCAGTGCAGTCAGCTCAGGTGAGAGACGCTCCTAAACGCCTGACCAGCTGTAGCTCATGCTGTGAATGTTTATAAAGCGCTACAGTGTTTTAAACCTTTTATCTCAATGTCCTAATGTGAACGGCTCATGATATTACAATACAGTTTCATGTGATATAATGTCATTTCACAGAGAAACAGTTCGGGCTGTGTTGGGTGGATTAGTGACTTCTACTCTGGTCTCCAGAACGGGAAAGCCAGACTTTAATAACATAACAGACTGGCTAAACATTACTAGTAAGTAGTATGAAGTGAATCACATTGACATTTCATTGCATAAATCATGAAGTGTTCATAGTCATAGTGTTATACCATTATCTGTAAGATTGTAAACTGGTTTGGAACGGCTCTCTAAATTTCAGATTTCAGTTATGATCACCTTGTTTTATTGTATGTAAGCTATTAACCTTAAACTACAGCACAAAACATTACAAATGACAATTATGTTACAAATTATATATTATATTATGTTGTATTATACAAGTTATACATGTCAACTACCTGCATACCGAATGACACCTGACATACACCACTCAGTTTCCCAGCAGAACTCCAGTCAGCCAGCAGAGGGCAGCAGGGGTGTGTGCGCCGGTGTTCCAACTCACCTTCATGTCAACATCAGGACCGTCATCAGGGGGAGCGTGCAGGGTGTCCCTCAAAAAATCATTCTGGCAGTAGAGATTAGGTACAGGGCCGTCTCCCAGCACTCAAGCTTGTCTTTTTGTCATTGGTTGTGATGTATCTGAATGCATTGCAGAAGATGCTTCTCTGAGATTCAGGTATGTGATGTTATTTGTTCTGCAGTTTTAGAGAAACAACATGGAGGATTGAGTGTGACGTGGGCGGTCCGAACCCCTGTTTGGACCCAGAGGTGATGCAGAATTTTGCCGTCACCTCGTCTGTGACTTTTACCGAATATCCTCTTAGTTCCCAGCCCCCTAGATCCAGGTTGGTACTAAACATGCACCACACACAGAGACTAACCTAGTTTGTAATTGCATAATTCGCTGTAATCATTCCATGCCAGCTGTAACTATTGTAATGTGTTCAAAATTTCCCATTATGTAAAATGTATCTCATTAATTAGTGGTTCTCAAATGTGATACCATAGCGCTCCCTGGTGGTGTGTGACACTGAAAACTGAAAAACATTAATATGTTTTATATATATATATATATATATATATATACAGAAGAAAATAAGAGAGTATTGTGTCTGTTGAATTTCAACAAAATCAAACATCTGGAGTGACAAAAAGTCATCCAACAGCAATGTAAAAGGCCTACAGCATGACAAGACACGAGAAAACTGTGATAAAATTCCAGGTGATCACATAAAAAACTTTTTTTTTTTAATATGAACTTGTTTTCTTTGCTGTATTTGAGGTCTGAAAAAATACAGAGCATCTTTTCTGTTATTTTCACCTGTTTCTCCAGTTTTCATTTTCTGCAAATGAATGCACAAAGAAACAATGGCGCGCGATTGTCGTCCCGGTGTGGACGGGCCCTTTGTGAACAATTTTAGAGAGATATAGGCCTTTTGTGTCCATAGAAAAAGTCTTAGATCTTTGAGTTCAGCTCATGAAAAATGGGGGGAAAACAAAAGCGTTGCATTTATAATTTTGTATATTTTGTATACTGTATGTATTTTGTATATAATTTTATCAAAGGTGGTACTTGATCTATAAAGTTTAAAAATTATTATTGTAATTATTTTCCAAATAACTGTATTAATAGTTGTACTTTATTATATTAAGTGAGTCGTATAGTCCGTTTTGGCATGTGTGAAGTTTAACTTTAATTATTATTTTTTGCTGCAGGTTCAGTATTAACTTCACAGAATTTGATTGCGACAGGAATGATGTGTGCTGGAATGAGTTGGCTTTCCCTCTTACAAGATACTACACTGGTGAGGACTTGAATTACTTTTAATTCCTAAATTGTGAGAGAGAAAAATCAGTATATACTTCAGGCCACATCTTAGAAACGTTTAAGATGCTTGTATCACTTTTGTGTACTGTGTTCCATGTCAGAAAAGTGTTGGAATCAGCGTTAAACAAGATCACATCTGGTATATTGAAATCAAATCTGAATTTGACCTCTCGCCCTCTTCACAGGTGAGCCATATTCCCAGGCTCTGGCTAAAGGACTCATTCTAGTCTTCTTCTTCATAGCTGCGTCTGTTTTAGGAACGCCATGGAGACAAATCAGACAGGCATGGAGCAATGCCTCACTCTGAGAGACATACAATCAATAAGACTGATGCACAATGTGTGTGTGAGAAATGTCTGTTCAACCCAAGACTCATTGGGACGGATGAGAAGAATTGGTCAGCTAGTGGAGTTTATCACAATACTTATGAATGTATTGTGATAAACTCAATCAACAGGGCTTTGATGTTGTATTGTAAATAGCTGTAAATAATATATTTTCATTTCAATGTGATGAAATATTTATTATGTTTTGCGAACATTTTGTACTTTTTTATTGGACTGTAAATAATAAAACATATTTTATTATTTAAATAATATTTTCGTAATCAATAATTGTTTTCAAAACACGATAGGTAAATGTATGCTATATGTCCACACTACTACTACACCTACAAATAACAATATTATCATTAAAAGTAATAATAATAATTAAAGAACCATAGGGTTGTCACAATATACCCATTTTGACAATAACCGTAATAATATAAATCACGATTATTGACGTTGTGTTAATTCTACACATATACATAATAATATCGTAAATAATTCAGCACCTTTTAAAAAGTTTTGCCTAAAGAGCAGCAAACTCTCATTTCAGCAACCGTACTCTCATTTGATTTATTGGCAAAAAATAACTCAAACAAAACTTAAGTAACTATTGATAGCGTTGTTTATAACAAACCAGTAGATATTGCGAAGATAATCATGTAGTGAAAATCTGATATAGCAATCCAGACGATGCACTACAAATTAAGACGTTCTCCACAAAGATTAAACTAACACTAGTAAGTGCAGATTCATTTTGTATCAGACCATAATGCTTATTAAACCAAAGGTAATTGAAATGTACGAATCTGCGAAACTTTTTAACTAACGATTTTATATATGTACTAAATGTTTGTTAACATTATTATTATAAAGTTTATTTTTGGTGAATATTACGTCATGACTTGCTTTTATAATATTCACATGGCATGTGCACATCGTGAAGTATGCTCACACTAAATTCACGTGGTGATAAAAGAAAGTCTTGGTTGAATGCAGATTTGTATTTGCAAGATTATGAGTCACTTTGTGACAGTTGCTGTAGTTTTACACTTTTTTTATGTGGTTGTTTTTCTTATAAACAGGTACCAATCACTCTGGAGTTATACTGAACTCTTATGATGTGAAGTTTAATCTCCTGGGGATGGTCTTTGCCACACTAGGGGTCTTTGTGACATCAATGTATCAAGTGGTAAGTCATCTGGTATTTACACAGTCAACCCAGGGACCCTCAAGCATATCTGAAAAAAAACATTAAAGATCGGGTAACACGCAATTTCTGCCAATCTCATATTAATCTTGAGTACCTATACAGTAGTATTGCATACTTCGTATCTTCGAAGAGTATTTAGTTTGATCAAATTTATAAAAGAGAGATACAGCTGTACGATTATTTCCGGAAAAGACGAGCTGCTGGAGGCGGGCAGGGGGGATGGAACCACAGCACGAGCACACAATACATCATCGCATTAATCCCTTTGTGTTTTTTACATTATGCACGTATGCGCCAATTGCCGACAAAACACAGACATATGACTTAGTTTCACTTACCACGTGGAGTTCATGTCTTTTAGCACTGGGACCGCGCCATCTATCAGTTTCAGACAATCTCCAAATCCAGCGTTATATCCACCGTTTATATAACATCCATTACTGAAATGCCGTATACAAACAAACACACCTCAACTTCTCTCACTATCACAAGAGCAACGAGCTGCAGCTGCAGGCCCACAGCGCAGCCAATCTTGATAAGCAGGTCTTCCTATCGCTCGTCGGTTGTCGCGTGGGCGGTCTATTTCTTTCGCCTTGCCGTGGGCGTGCTTTTCAGGGAGAATGTTACAAAACGGATCCAGACTTTGAAACAAGTTGGAGTGCTGGGGGAGTTTATCAAGCACAGAAATACTATGTCATACAAGTTGACCATGTCAAGCATGAGAAGCCAGCACGCTTAACAGTTAAAAGAAGTCAGAATGCATGAAATTGCATGTTACCCGATCTCTAATATGCTACATTTGGCAGTACACTATGAAACTTTCATTGGTAGAATTTACAATGAAAAATAACATAAGCCTGCAGTGCTTTCTCAATGGTCATTCCGTTGACTCACTGAAGTCCATTTGAAAACTGGGATGGTATTCCAGAGAGCAGGCTTTGTGACACACCCGGGGTAAGTTAACTGATAACCTCAACTTTCGGTTTCAAAAATGGATTTAACTTTCTGGGTATGTAAGCAGTGTTGGGTACGTTACTCTTAAAAAGTATTTAGTTACTTATTACTAATTATTTTCTATATCCTACATCAACCTTGATTACTTAAGTGTTTTAAGTATAGACATGAAAGGCCTTATTTAATTCATTCAATCAAATAATATTAAACTACATAAAGTACTCTTATTAACTGACCAAAGTATTACAAATGTGAGAATTATACATTAAAGCAAGGATTTTAAAGTTAGACTTTCAATTTTGATGTCAATTCCACTATTGCACACACATATTACACAAAGTATTTAGTTTAATTACATCAGAAGTAACTAATTAAATTACATAAAAAATAAGAGTAATCACTTACTTTACTTTTTCAAGGGAAAAGTAATTAAATTACAGTAACTAATTACTTAGTAACTAGTTACACCCAACACTGTACTTAAGTAACCATAGCAACTCACTCTCTGAAGATAACCTGCTCCGGAGAAGGTTATGTTCCAGGGTTAGTTCATTTTAAGAAAACGTTGCTAAGGTTCAGGGGGTTTCTGCGCATGTGATATTATGATTACATTTTAAAACAGCATATTATGCTAATTTTATGATTGTAATCTTTTAAAATAAAATAATCTTTAAATAAAATAATGTGAGCTGTTCTGAATAAATTTAAGGTTTTGTGTCTACTGTACATACTTTTAAATAGGTTTATTATTAAAACCGCTCCAAATATCATTGGATGCATAAATTGTATGCTTAGATTAGTGTACTGAAAAGCGTTACACAAGTTTTTCCCAAAATTATGACAACTTGTAGCAGTTTCTACAATTAAAAGAGTCTGCATTAAAATGACTACATCAGCTTCAAATACTAGTCTACACAAATCCAAATAAAGGTCGATTTTTTGAAGGAACGTAGAGATAAGGAATAAAAAGGGGTTCAATACAACCTACACAATTAGAAATGTGATCAAATACATATACACAATTCAATTTTGATCAAATACACTGGTAAACACGTTACAACTTAAAAACATATCAACATATCTAAACTTTATGTATCAAGAAAAGATAGCCATGATGAGTAAATATTTCAGTAAAAATAGTACATGTATCTAAACTATTTTAATATTTAATTAAATATCTCATTTATAGCCTTAAAATAAATATGATATTTATGCTTTTCTCACACTTTATACACCGATGCAGATTTATGTTTTCTGTGAAAAATAGCTGATTTATAACGTTATAATGTTCATAGTCAAAAACGTTAAGCTTCCCAGCAGTTTCCACGGTGACTCGTGAAATCTCTGATCCATTGACAATAACGGCTGTGTCCGAAACAGCCCCCTATACCCTAATATAGTGCGCTATTTTGAATTTTTGTTCTAATTTCATAATTTTAAGTGTACTATATTAGTGAACTAATGTAGTGAATAGTGAATGAGGGAGGGTATAGTTTTCTGAGAAGGCCCCTAGTGAAAGTGAGAAGGCAAAAATGGAGCAGTTCTTCCTGAAGGACAGCATGGTGCGACAGAGCCAGGTACACCTTCATCCATCCACCTATCCTATATGTTTCTCTGTAGAAGGGCCATCTATTATTATTCTAGAGTCAAATGTGCAGAGGCTCTGTTCTTTAGTTTGATATATTTTATGTTCATATATTCATAGAAGAAAACATTTTGGGAGCCGTAAAGTTTGAAAGAAGAACTGTATTTCTCTCTCATCGTGTGTGTTTGTAGACTCAGAGGTTGTGTAAGCACTGTGGTCAGGCCTGGCGTGCTGCAACTCTAGAAACTGTACCATGACCCCAACATCAGTGAAGGTCAACACACGCTCATCTGAATACACCAGTTAGATTCATACTGTTATCCGACAGAACTTGATTTATTGCTTTTAATATCACTATACACATTGTGTTTCTTTGTTCAGGAGGCGGAGGGGAATCCTCATAGGAGTGTGTGGAAGATGTTTTAGTTTTTACATAATCAAGGTTTTGTGGTTAAAGTGATACTTCAGCCATGAATCAAATTTCTACCGCTTGGAAGTAAAAGGATGCGTGGTATTATATCTCCGACTGCATTATTCTTCAAGAAGAAAGTCATATTCCCTTAGGATGCCTTGAGGGTGAATCAAACGTGGGGAAATTTTGATTCATGGCTGATGTGTCGCTTTAAGGCTCATGATCACTGATGTCCAGTTCTGCATGCGAACTTCCTTTTTGTCCTTCGGGTTTTCTCTTAAGAGGAGCTGCAGAAGTTTCTCCAGAAGATGAGGGAATCCTCACTGCTCCTGCTGGATAAAAGGGCTAGATCCACTTGGATATGAAATACAGCCCTAGAGAGTGTATGTTTTTTTCTTGGGATTCTGTTGTCCACAATCCCATTTGGGGAAAAACCTGTAATTTGTAATTGAATCAAAAATGTGTGTTGTTTAGAAACAATGTGTGGTTTGGTTAATGCTACCAGGCGGCTGTTTAAGATCTGTTTCTGTAAGTCGGTCTGTCAAGTTTTAAAGACATCTTTTGTTTTTCTGAATATTCATGTCAAATATGCTGGTAAGATACTCTTTCGTTTAAAAGATGGGTGGCCCTGCTTGTCATCTTGCAACAGGACAATTCAAGTGACTCAAATCTGAAATAATTCTGTATAAAATGCATATACTTAAACTTTATATATAAGTATAAAATATCTGTAGGATAAAGTATCTTGTATAAAAATATTATTAGCACTATTAGTACTATGAGTATGACTGCAATTTATTTATACCAGGCCATTACTCTTGACAATACACAGTAACTGGTGTTTGTGCTTTTTTGTATTATGCTTTCACATCTTGATTCGGAAAGTAGTAGATAGGAAAATCTGACATGCTTTATGCACATTATTTTTTTTTTAATTGAATGACTGAATGCAGTTGGAGGGAGGGGGATGTAAATTTGGTGAAACTTTTTAGGGACCTTTCCACATGCTGCTTCACAATATCCAGCGCAGAGGCGGAGGCTGTTTTCAATAGGTCTGGTATCTTCAGGTCAGGCCGTACCTTGAGTTTCTCAGTGAGGCATCAAAGGCACTTTGTTTGCGTCGCACATTCGGATATGGCACATAGCGACTTGAGCTCCTTAAAGGAAGTTACATGGTCCCAAAATGGCTCTTGACAATGAAACGTCTGACTTGATGTTGCTTTGCTCGTGCTCTTGTAAGTGAAGTTACATGGTCTTCTGGACATTGAGGCATTTGACTCGTTGGTGGACATCAAGGTACAAAGACGTAAAAAGAACCAGAGAAAAGCAAACACAACACCCTTAGCTGTTATAAAATGCACCGTAACCCACTGCTTCTTGGGGCTTATTGCTTTATTGAAGACGTGCAAATTATACAGAACTCTTATGCTCGAGTTAGCCTATTTAAAATTGTTTAATGGTTGACTACAAAGGGTCGCTTACAGCATCATTTAGTCATATACGTTATATTTATTAGCTAATTAACATATGTTACATACATAATGTTTGTTTTGCATAAGACCTACACTGTGGCCAAATTGGTCCCCAAGTGAAATGTGACAAAATAATATCAAGCTCGTATTCGTGGTTGTCCTACGGTTTTTTTAATAACAATTAAAGAAAACTCAGATACATTATTAATTCATTTATTTTTGGCTCTCTTTTTATACATCTAAGCAATACCTATGTATAATACCCCTGTCAATTCTACAGAGCATTATAGGTTTTCTATAAAAGGCACAAAAATGTTAAATGTTTTATGTCAATAATTACTTTTAGTTCACATAAACCTTCCTGCTGTTTTCTTATTAAATGTGTTGTTCTGTATTTGAAAAGTTCATTTGCAAAAACAGACGACTCGACAACGTTTTTTTACGTGCATTCTAATAGGCTATCAATCAAACTGCAGTTGGGTTGTTTTGAAAGAAGAAAAATACAGCCAACACAATAAAAACATAATAACTTAATAAAACATGATTTTTTAGAATAGTTAAAAACGGAGTTTTTTGCAAATAAACTCTTAATTTGTTCTTATGCGTTTTTCTTCTAGCAGATGGCAGAAGCAGTGACGTCACTGACGTGGCGTGACGTGACGTGACTTGACGTTGCGTGTTACCGCTGCGTATCGAGCGTCGTTTTTCATTACGAAGGTCGCTATATTTTCTCTCCTCGAGTCTCTCCTCGGACCCTCAAAAATCATCCCGCTTGTTTTGAGTTTCTGTGGCTTTGTTGTATTTACTAATCTGTCTCTGCAGAACAACACTATATCAACTGCCAAGGCCATGACAACACCTGTGAAAGCCCGTATCGAGCAATCATATTTGAAATGACGTCTTCTAATAAAAAGTGGTCCAGCAGCGCCCCACAGCGACAGAGCAGCGGCGCTACAGTTGGGAGGAGCCACGTCACATCATTTACAGTGTCGGTCTCCGGCTGAATGTTAGAGTGTTATTTCTACTGTACTCGAGCAACATGAGCGGAAGAGTTGGAGATCTGAGTGTGAAGCAGGCAGAGACTTTGGCACAGGTGAGTTATATAGAGTTTATTCCAGGAAACAACAGATTATGGATTAAATGACGCAGGCATTGTAGAGTAACGTGGTGCTATAATGACGTGGATGAAACATTTCGCCTCATCAGAGGCCACATGCCGCACATGAAAAGCAGCTTTGCTTAAAAAAAGAAAACACTATTTCCATCCAGATAAAGCACAACGTGTGTATATGGTTTATAACTTTGTCATTCTTAAATTGTGTGAACGACATCACAGCAGACGGTAGTGTAACGAGCGTTACAAAGTTACTCATAGTACATGCTTGTAACTTATATACTTTCATTCTTAAACAATTTCTTACCGTTGAGTTTTTAACAGATGAATTAATGCACGTTCATGAATTATGTGTAACACTCAAATGCGTTTCATAATGATTCAGCACTTTTTTCTCAAACTTTTGTCAGTTTCGGGAGAAGGTTCAGGACATTCTGCCTAAGTGCCCATCTCAGACTGACCACTTTCTGCTCCGATGGCTCCGAGGTGAGAGGTTCTCCTCAGCAAAATGAACCATGTTATAGTAAAAGTGCACCGTCTATTACCATAGTTTCACTCCAAATATCATGGTTAAACTGGTTATTTAGTAAAACTCTGCTTAATATTCGTAAGGGTAAGATTTATGAATCATTATGAATAATAATTCATATAAATCTCACGCAGAGGTAATGTCTACTCTGTTGAATAGAACCTCATGCGATGATTATACTTATACAACCATACGATGTATGAAACATGTGTAGATGTACACACATGCACAATTCTAATGAGCATTAAGAATGTGCTGACAGAATGAAGAATTATATTAAGTCCCAACGCTGTGTGTTGTGCTGCAACACAATACATGCAGAATTGACCTGTGATGTAGTGTTTTGTTTAGATCCGAGTTGGCTTGTTTATGCAACATTTCATGTTATGCATAATTTCGG
Organism: Triplophysa rosa; assembly: GCF_024868665.1. Taxonomy (NCBI): domain Eukaryota; kingdom Metazoa; phylum Chordata; class Actinopteri; order Cypriniformes; family Nemacheilidae; genus Triplophysa; species Triplophysa rosa. The sequence goes on along the minus strand of NC_079891.1, from coordinate 32,021,155 downwards.
TACCAGTAGCACACATGGAAAAAGGCTGCAACTAACTGGTGTGTCTGCAAACTTGAACTTGCAAAAGTTGATCCTCCAGAATCAGATCTGAACACACTGAAGCCTTTGAGAATGTACTTTGGCATTTAACAAAGACTGTTTTGTGTTGCTGAAAACAGTCAGTCTTGGGAAAGTTTTTTTTTTATGTGAGCTCACTAATGTATTTTTTGAGCATATACATATAAACAGTGACACCGTCTAGATTCACCAATGCATGATGGACGTGTGTAAATGTTGTACATTAAGACGGTTTATAAGTTGTTCTGTAGAGCCGTGTTATCTTCTTGCACTCATAAATGCTGTTAAAAGAGGGCAGGGTGTCTTACAAGAGGCTGATAAGATTAAACACTTGCTTATGAAACATGTCACTGAGGTCCTCAAAGATATTATGTGAGAACATGACTGTCTGAAAGCCCGTGTGCTTGACTAAATCTCAGGACGATGATTCTTAACTCTTCCGTTCCTCAACGGTTTCATTTAGTTGTGAAACTTTACTGTATTTAATATTTGAACAAATCTCTATCATGATATGATGTATTATGACTAGGGATGCACCGGTATGAAATTTTTGGCCGATAACCGATAATTCTTTACATTTAGAAACCGATGACCGATATATTGACCGATAAATATTTATATACATTTATCTGAGCCTGAAACAAAAAGCAAACCAATACAGTGGACAGGCTACGTTTATTTTCAAGCATAAACTGCAAATAACAAAATCCTACGACATTTAACTGACAAATAAATTATTATTAAATAATACATAAAGAATCACATTTCATGCGCGCTGAAACAATACTTCAGCATAACTGTTTCTTTAAGAACAGGTAGGCCAACAAAAGAAATGGCATGGTATGGCTGTTACAATTCTATATTCAACTTTAACTGACAAATAAATTATTCTTATATAATGCAAACAAGTTAACATTTGCATAAAGAATCCAAATTCATGTGCATTGAAACAATACTCCACCAAACGCAACTTTGTGCGTTTAAGAACAGGTATGCCAACAAAAGAAATGGCATGGTATGAATTTTTCAAACCAAGTAAGTTCAACAGTTTTTAACTGACAAAGAAATGTCTTATATAATGCAAACAAGTAAACAAAGAATCCAAATTCATGTGGACTAAAACAATACGCCAGCATACTTTGTGTGGGTTTTAGAACAGGTATGCTGATGAATTGGCACTATGTCTATTTGGTGACTCCACGTGAGCATGTAAGAGGGAAACGTTTTTTTTCAACGAAGAGAAGCATTTCAGCTTTCTCGCACATAAGTCTGTTTCTCTTTTCATCAATCACATTTGATGCTGCTGAGAAAAGACGTTCACTCTCGACACTTGTAGACGGAGCGGACAGGTATTTGCGTGCAGCTTGGGCCAGAGCTGGAAAACGGGACCTATTGCTTTTCCAAAACTTCAGTGGGCTCTCATTCCTGGAAATGGGCTGCTCACTTAGATATGCACTCACCTACAAAGAGGATTGCAAGTGTATTCAATCTTGATCAAAACACAAAAATACATGTACTGTAAAGCTACAAAAGCATTAACAGGTGTCAAACTAAAACGTGTTATGTCTGTGTAAATATGCTTTACAAGTAATGTTTTACTTGGAGAACAAATTTGATTTACCTGTTGTCCAACCGGAGAGGTTTCATATGTCTGATGTTGCTTGGTCTTGTTTTCTTCAAGAATTTCATCGTACATGTCAAGCAGGGATGTAGTGCTGTCGTCGCTCTCCGTGCATTTCTTTTTTGGAGGGGGCTCCGCTGTCTCTGCATTATTTTCTGGCGATGTCATATTATTCAGTTGTCCCAGCAGCATCTCCGTCACTCGTTGTCTAGTGTCTTGATCAAAAAAGCGATCTTTATACCTTGGGTCTAAGATCGTTGCTAAGAAGTACAAAGGCTCGGTGTACATGTTGTTAAAACGCTGCCTCAGACTCTCCAGCAGAGTAGTTTTTGCTGTCTTTACCCCGCTATCTGTACTAAGACTCTTAAGGTCTTTGCACATACGGTCCGAAATTTTTTATGCGTTTTTTCGTATGTGGCTCTCGTTTGTACGGTGTCTCTGAATTGTTATAAAAGGCCACTCAAAATGCTTTGCTACGGATGCGAAAAAGCAGAAAATCGAACCCGGTCCGAATTTTTTTATGACGGACGAAAATATCGGAGGCAGTGTGTAAATGTGATTGACACAACGTGAGGTCGTATTTATTTTTTAACGTGGGGAAATTTCGTACGCAAATTTCGTACTCAATGTGCAATGGGCTTTACTCAGTAAACGCTTCAGAGCCTCGACAGGGGGAGTCACGGCTGCAGTAGTTGCCGTGTATGAACTTATTTTATTCGTCAGTTCTTCGAACAGCGCAAGTAGTGTTATTGCATTTTCAACGTGGCCCCACTGGTGTGCGCTGAATGATGCGGGGAGCTCGTATTCGGCTCCGTAAGCAGCGAGTGTCCGCTTTTGTGACAACAAACTCGACATCATGTAATAAGTACTGTTCCATCATGTCGGTGTGTCTTGTTGCAGCATCTTTTTTGGTAATCCTAGCTCGGTCTGTATTTCTCCGAGTCGGGAAACGGCGAGTTTAGAATGTTTAAAATGTCCTACCATCTTTCTCCCTATTGCAATGCAATCGGAGATACTGTGCTGACTCAAAAGCCCTTCGTTAACGGTTAACTGGAGAGTGTGAGCCATACAGCCAAGACCGTTTAAACCAGAATCTTCAAGAACTTTTGCCATATTTCGGGCATTATCTCGCAATACTACGTGCACTGTTTCCTTTGTTATGTTCCAACGAACTAACATGGTCTCAAGTGCGTGCGCTACGTTTGCGCTGGTGTGAGAGCCTGAGCATTCTTGAGCATGCAGCATTGCTCTTCTTAATTCAAAGTTTTCGTCAATCCATTGAGCAGTGAGGCTCAACATACTCAGGGGACTTACGTCAGAACTCCATAAATCAGTAGTAAAAGTAATGTCAGTTACATTTTTGCTCAAAAGAGTGTGGATATGTGTTGCGATTTTGTTATATAAAGCTTTATAAATTTCGGGATGGCGAAACTTCAGGTGGCTTATTAAGTTTGTTGTGTTAAAATTTTTTGTTGTGCTGCCTCCGCGCTTTACCTCGCAATGGCAGGTCTTGCAAATTGCAGTTTTAATATGGTCTCTCTTCACTGTGAAAAATTCCCACACAGCCGACATTGTGTCTTCTTTTCTACTTTGAAGCGCGCGGCGTTCTGCGTAGCCTGCTGCGTGTTTGCGTGCTTACGCGTGACACCACGCATAATGCACCAATAAAAATGGAGAGAGCAGTGCGTACCAGAAGTGGTTTAACCAAAGGAAATAATACTTATTTATCGGTTTTAATATATCGACATAAATTTCTTATCGGACCGATAACACAAAAAAAATGCATTTATTGGCCGATTCCGATATGGCCATGACATATCGTGCATCCCTAATTATGACGCCTTTAATTGTGCAATAAATTTACTATAATAGTGATGTTACTTGAGTTTATTTCTTTTGTCTGACCGTTGACAAAAGTATTAAAGCACTCGAGCCCTTTTTAGGGAGCTGAATATCAGACCAGGAGTGGACTCTTTTGACCAACCACCCTCCAACTACTCAGCAAAGCCCTAGCAACCACCCAAAACACGATAGCATCACATAACAACACCCTGGCAACCACCAACCGCACCCTAGAGTCATGGCACAAGCATCACCTAATGCACAACAATGTGTTCTAAAGACCAGCCTATAAATTCTTTGTTCGGTGATGATGATTGACATATCCGTTCAACAGAACACTGACAGCTTTTGTCAGCTGTGTCATATAATCTTCTTTACGAGTATTAAATACTTATGACTCAACCTCGGTCTAATTCTGGGTTAGTCGTGTTTCTAGGCCAATCAGGTACAGACAAGCATGACTTATATGACAATGAGAGTAATCCACTATATCTTACTGTCTCAGGGCTGAGAACGTGAAGGATAGGGTTTGATGAAACGGTTTAAAGCGTTATTCAGTTTTTTTAGGTTGCTATATGGTCTGTAGTCTAGCTATATAGCAAAATCTTGAAGGTCATACAAATCTTGAAGGTCACCCCTTCCTTTGTAAATAGTTTCAGTGTTGAAAAGTAAAGAACTCAAAGGGGTGCAAAGATATTATTGTCATAACTTTGACTGTGCCATTGGCGAATTATTCTGTCGTTAAATTGTGTAAAGCTGACTTTAACTGGAAAAGTGATATTGTTATAAACAGATGTTGCTGACTGTATCCCTTTGCCATAAAAACGTTAAAAAATAATCTCTGGCTTAACTAGCATGTTCAGCAAACGTTCCTTCTT